>NW_027475155.1:339073-678146 GCF_051020985.1 Nomia melanderi | reverse complement strand
GAGGCCCTGGCGCATGAATCTGTGCAGCGGGAACGTACACGGACCACCAGGGGCCGAGAAAACCACCGTCTCATGGGGCCGGACACTCCTGGTCAGGGGAAAATACAATATATATCTGGTGATATCTCGGGTGCTATTACAGATAGCGCAATAGATCAAAGTGCATTGTCTGTAGGAGGCCCTGGCGCATGAATCTGTGCAGCGGGAACGACCTCGGACCAACAGGGGCCGAGAAAACCACCGTCTCATGTGGCCGGTCACTCAGGGTCAGGGGAAAATCCAATATATATCTGGTGATATCTCGGGTGCTATTAGAGGTAGCGCAATAAACCAAAGTGAATTATCTTCAGGAGGCCCTGGCGCATGCATCTGTGCAGCGGGATCGACCTCGGACCACCAGGGGCCGAGAAAACCACCGTCTCATGGGGCGGGACGCTCAGGGTCAGGGAAAAATCCAACATATATCTGGTGATATCTCGGGTGCTATTACAGATAGCGCAATAAGTCAAAGTGCATTGTCTGCAGGTGGCCCTGGCGCATGCATCTGTGCAGCGGGAACGACCTCGGACCACCAGGGGCCGAGTAATCCACCGTCTCATGGGGCCGGACACTCAGGGCAGGGAAAAATCCAATTTATATCTGGTGATATCTCGGGTGCTATTAGAGATAGCGCAACAAACCAAAGTGAATTATCTGCAGGAGGCTCTGGCGCATGAGTCTGTGCAGCGGGAACGTACACAGACCACCAGGGGCCGAGAAAGCCACCGTCTCATGGGGCCGGACACTCAGGGTCAGGGAAAAATCCAATATATATCTCGTGATATCTCAGGTGCTATTACAGATAGCGCAATAAATCAAAGTGCATTGTCTGTAGGAGGCCCTGGCGCATGAATCTGTGCAGCGGGAACGACCTCGGAGCACCAGGGGCCGAGAAAACCACAGTCCCATGGGGCCGGACACTCAGAGTCAGGGGAAAATCCAATATATATCTGGTGATATCTCGGGTGCTATTAGAGATAGCGCTATAAACCAAAGTGAATTATCTGCAGGAGGCCCTGGCGCATGAATCTGAGCAGCGGGAACGACCTCGTACCACCAGGGGCCGAGACAACCACCGTCTCATGGGGCCGGACGCTCAGGGTCAGGGAAAAATCAAATATATATCTGGTGATATCTCTGGTGCTATTAGAGATGGCGCAATAAATCGAAGTGCATTGTCCGTAGGAGGCCCTTGCGCATGAATCTGTGCAGCAGGAACGATATCGGCCCTCCAGGGGCCGAGAAACTTACAGATTTTCGGTGTCCGTCACCCAAAGTCATGTAAAAATCCAGTATATATATATGGTGCTTTCTCGGGTGCTATTACAGATAGCGCTATAAACCAAAGTGAATTATCTTCAGGTGGCCCTGGCGCATGCATCTGTGCAGCGGGAACGACCTCGGACCACCAGGGGCCGAGAAAACCACCGTCTCATGGGGCCTGACACTCAGGGCAGGGAAAAATCCAATTTATATCTGGTGATATCTCGGGTGCTATTAGAGATAGCGCAATAAGTCAAAGTGAATTATCTGCAGGAGGCTCCGGCGCATGAGTCTGTGCAGCGGGAACGTACACGGACCACCAGGGGCCGAGAAAGCCACCGTCTCATGGGGCCGGACACTCAGGGTCAGGGAAAAATCCAATATATATCTCGTGATATCTCAGGTGCTATTACAGATAGCGCAATAAATCAAAGTGCATTGTCTGTAGGAGGCCCTGGCGCATGAATCTGTGCAGCGGGAACGACCTCGGAGCACCAGGGGCCGAGAAAACCACAGTCCCATGGGGCCGGACACTCAGAGTCAGGGGAAAATCCAATATATATCTGGTGATATCTCGGGTGCTATTAGAGATAGCGCTATAAACCAAAGTGAATTATCTGCAGGAGGCCCTGGCGCATGAATCTGAGCAGCGGGAACGACCTCGTACCACCAGGGGCCGAGACAACCACCGTCTCATGGGGCCGGACGCTCAGGGTCAGGGAAAAATCAAATATATATCTGGTGATATCTCTGGTGCTATTAGAGATGGCGCAATAAATCGAAGTGCATTGTCCGTAGGAGGCCCTTGCGCATGAATCTGTGCAGCAGGAACGATATCGGCCCTCCAGGGGCCGAGAAACTTACAGATTTTCGGTGTCCGTCACCCAAAGTCATGTAAAAATCCAGTATATATATATGGTGCTTTCTCGGGTGCTATTACAGATAGCGCTATAAACCAAAGTGAATTATCTGCAGGAGGCCCTGGCGCATGCATCTGTGCAGCGGGAACGTACACGGACCACCAGGGGCCGAGAAAACCACCGTCTCATGGGGCCGGACACTCCGGGTCAGGGGAAAATCCAATATATATCTGGTGATATCTCGGGTGCTATTACAGATAGCGCAATAGATCAAAGTGCATTGTCTGTAGGAGGCCCTGGCGCATGAATCTGTGCAGCGGGAACGACCTCGGACCACCAGGGGCCGAGAAAACCACCGTCTCATGGGGCCGGACACTCAGGGCAGGGAAAAATCCAATTTATATCTGGTGATATCTCGGGTGCTATTAGAGATAGCGCAACAAACCAAAGTGAATTATCTGCAGGAGGCTCTGGCGCATGAGTCTGTGCAGCGGGAACGTACACGGACCACCAGGGGCCGAGAAAACCACCGTCTCATGGTGCCGGACACTCAGGGTCAGGGGAAAATCCAATATATATCTGGTGATATCTCGGGTGCTATTACAGATAGCGCAATAAATCAAAGTGCATTGTCTGTAGGAGGCCCTGGCGCATGAACCTGTGCAGCGGGAACGACATCGGGCCACCAGGGGCCGAGAAAATGACAGATTTTCGGTATCCGTCCCCCAAAGTCATGTAAACATCAAGCATATATATGGTGCTTTCTCGGGTGCTATTACAGATAGCGCAATGAATTAAAGTGCTTTGTCTGTAGGAGGCCCTGGTGCATGAATCTCGCCAGCGGGAACGACCTCGGTCCACCAGGTGCCGAGAAAACCGCCGTCTCATGGGGCCGGGCACTCAGGGTCAGGGGAAAATCCAATATATATCTGGTGATATCTCGGGTGGTATTAGAGATAGCGCAATAAACCATAGTGAATTATCTGCAGGAGGCCCTGGCGCATGAATCTGTGCAGCGGGAACGACCTCGGACCACCAGGGGCCGAGAAAACCACAGTCTCATGGGGCCGGACACTCAGGGTCAGGGGAAAATACAATATATATCTGGTGATATCTCGGGTGCTATTAGATATAGCGCAATAAACGAAAGTGAATTATCTGCAGGAGGCCCTGGCGCATGAACCTGTGCAGCGGGAACGACCTCGGACCACCAGGGGCCGAGAAAACCACCGTCACATGGGGCCGGACACTCAGGGTCAGGGAAAAATCCAATATATATCTGGTGATATCTCGGGTGCTATTAGAGATAGCGCAATAAACCAAAGTGAATTATCTGCAGGAGGCCCTGGCGCATGAATCTGAGCAGCAGGAACGACATCCGGCCACCAGGGGCCGAGAAAATGACAGATTTTCGGTATCCGTCCCCCAAAGTCATGTAAAAATCAAGCATATATATGGTGCTTTCTCGCGTGCTATTACAGATAGCGCAATAAATCAAAGTGCATTGCCTGTAGGAGGCCCTGGCGCATGAATCTGGGCAACTGGAACGACCTCGGACCACCAGGGGCCGAGAAAACCACCGTCTCATGGGGCCGGACACTCAGGGTCAGGGGAAAATCCAATATATATCTGGTGATATCTCGGGTGCTATTACAGATAGCGCAATAGATCAATGTGCATTGTCTGTAGGAGGCCCTGGCGCATGAATCTGTGCAGCGGGAACGACCTCGGACCACCAGGGGCCGAGAAATCCACCGTCTCATGGGGCCGGACACTCAGGGCAGGGAAAAATCCAATTTATATCTGGTGATATCTCGGGTGCTATTAGAGATAGCGCAACAAACCAAAGTGAATTATCTGCAGGAGGCTCTGGCGCATGAGTCTGTGCAGCGGGAACGTACACGGACCACCAGGGGCCGAAAAAACCACCGTCTCATGGGGCCGGACACTCAGGGTCAGGGGAAAATCCAATATATATCTGGTGATATCTCGGGTGCTATTACAGATAGCGCAATAAATCAAAGTGCATTGTCTGTAGGAGGCCCTGGCGCATGAATCTGTGCAGCGGGAACGGCCTCGGACCACCAGGGGCCGTGAAAACCACCGTCTCATGTGGCCGGTCACTCAGGGTCAGGGGAAAATCCAATATATATCTGGTGATATCTCGGGTACTATTAGAGATAGCGCAATAAGCCAAAGTGAATTATCTGCAGGAGGCCCTAGGGCATGAATCTGTGCAGCGGGAACGACCTCGGACCACCAGGGACCGAGAAAACCACCGTCTCATGGGGCCGGACACTCAGGGTCAGGGAAAAATCCAATATATATCTCGTGATATCTCAGGTGCTATTACAGATTGCGCAATAAATCAAAGTGCATTGTCTGTAGGAGGCCCTGGTGCATGATTCTGGGCAGCGGGAACGACCTCGGACCACCAGGGGCCGAGAAAACCACCGTCTCATGGGGCCGGACACTCAGGGTCAGGGAAAAATCCAATATATATCTCGTGATATCTCAGGTGCTATTACAGATAGCGCAATAAACCAAAGTGAATTATCTGCAGGAGGCCCTGGTGCATGCATCTATGCAGCGGGAACGACCTCGGACCACCAGGGGCCGAGAAAACCACCGTCTCATGGGGCCGGACACTCAGGGTCAGGGAAAAATCCAACATATATCTGGTGATATCTCGGGTGCTATTACAGATAGCGCAACAAATCAAAGTGCATTGTCTGCAGGTGGCCCTGGCGCATGCATCTGTGCAGCGGGAACGACCTCGGACCACCAGGGGCCGAGAAAACCACCGTCTCATGGGGCCGGACACTCAGGGCAGGGAAAAATCCAATTTATATCTGGTAATATCTCGGGTGCTATTAGAGGTAGCGCAATAAACAAAAGTGAATTATCTTCAGGAGGCCCTGGCGCATGAATCTGTGCAGCGGGAACGACCTCGGACCAACAGGGGCCGAGAAAACCACCGTCTCATGGGGCCGGACACTCAGGGACAGGGAAAAATCCAATTTATATCTGGTGATATCTCGGGTGCTATAAGAGATAGCGCAACAAACCAAAGTGAATTATCTGCAGGAGGCTCTGGCGCATGAGTCTGTGCAGCGGGAACGTACACGGACCACCAGGGGCCGAGAAAACCACCGTCTCATGGGGCCGGACGCTCAGGGTCAGGGGAAAATCCAATATATATCTGGTGATATCTCGGGTGCTATTACAGATAGCGCAATAAATCAAAGTGCATTGTCTGTAGGAGGCCCTGGCGCATGAATCTGTGCAGCGGCAACGACCTCGGACCAACAGGGGCCGAGAAAACCACCGTCTCATGTGGCCGGTCACTCAGGCTCAGGGGAAAATCCAATGTATATCTGGTGATATCTCGGGTGCTATTAGAGGTAGCGCAATAAACCAAAGTGAATTATCTTCAGGAGGCCCTGGCGCATGAATCTGTGCAGCGGGAACGGCCTCGGACCACCAGGGGCCGAGAAAACCACCATCTCATGGGGCTGGACACTCAGGGTCAGGGGAAAATCGAATATATATCTGGTGATATCTCGGGAGCTATTACAGATACCGCAATAAATCAAAGTGCATTGTCTGTAGGAGGCCCCGGTGCATGAATCTGGGCAGCGGAAACGACCTCGGACCACCAGGGGCCGAGAAAACCACCGTCTCACGGGGCGGGACGCTCAGGGTCAGGGAAAAATCCAATATATATCTCGTGATATCTCAGGTGCTATTACAGATAGCGCAAGAAACCAAAGTGAATTATCTGCAGGTGGCCCTAGCGCATGCATCTGTGCAGCGGGAACGACCTCGAACCACCAGGGGCCGAGAAAACCACCGTCTCATGGGGCCGGACACTCAGGGACAGGGAAAAATCCAATTTATATCTGGTGATATCTCGGGTGATATTAGAGATAGCGCAACAAACCAAAGTGAATTATCTGCAGGAGGCTCTGGCGCATGAGTCTGTGCAGCGGGAACGTACACGGACCACCAGGGGCCGAGAAAACCACCGTCTCATGGGGCCGGGCACTCAGGGTCAGGGGAAAATCCAATATATATCTGGTGATATCTCGGGTGCTATTAGAGATACCGCAATAAACAAAAGTGAATTATCTGCAGGAGGCCCTGGCGCATGAATCTGTGCAGCGGGAACGACCTGGGACCACCAGGGGCCTAGAAAACCACCGTCTCATGGGGCCGGACACTCAGGGTCAGGGAAAAACCCAATATATATCTGGTGATACCTCGGGTGCTATTACAGATACCGCAATAAATCAAAGTGCATTGTCAGCAGGAGGCCCTGGCGCATGCATCTGTGCAGCGGGAACGACCTCGGACCACCAGGGGCCGAGAAAACCACCGTCTCATGGGGCCGGACACTCAGGGTCAGGGAAAAATCCAATATATATCTCGTGATATCTCGGGTGCTATTAGAGATAGCGCAACAAACCAAAGTGAATTATCCGCAGGAGGCCCTGGCGCATGAATCTGAGCAGCGGGAACGACCTCGTACCACCAGGGGCCGAGACAACCACCGTCTCATGGGGCCGGACGCTCAGGGTCAGGGAAAAATCAAATATATATCTGGTGATATCTCTGGTGCTATTAGAGATGGCGCAATAAATCGAAGTGCATTGTCCGTAGGAGTCCCTTGCGCATGAATCTGTGCAGCAGGAACGATATCGGCCCTCCAGGGGCCGAGAAACTTACAGATTTTCGGTGTCCGTCACCCAAAGTCATGTAAAAATCCAGTATATATATATGGTGCTTTGTCGGGTGCTATTACAGATAGCGCTATAAACCAAAGTGAATTATCTTCAGGAGGCCCTGGCGCATGCATCTGTGCAGCGGGATCGACCTCGGACCACCAGGGGCCGAGAAAACCACCGTCTCATGGGGCGGGACGCTCAGGGTGAGGGAAAAATCCAACATATATCTGGTGATATCTCGGGTGCTATTACAGATAGCGCAATAAGTCAAAGTGCATTGTCTGCAGGTGGCCCTGGCGCATGCATCTGTGCAGCGGGAACGACCTCGGACCACCAGGGGCCGAGAAAACCACAGTCTCATGGGGCCGGACACTCAGGGTCAGGGGAAAATACAATATATATCTGGTGATATCTCGGGTGCTATTAGATATAGCGCAATAAACGAAAGTGAATTATCTGCAGGAGGCCCTGGCGCATGAACCTGTGCAGCGGGAACGACCTCGGACCACCAGGGGCCGAGAAAACCACCGTCACATGGGGCCGGACACTCAGGGTCAGGGAAAAATCCAATATATATCTGGTGATATCTCGGGTGCTATTAGAGATAGCGCAATAAACTAAAGTGAATTATCTGCAGGAGGCCCTGGCGCATGAATCTGAGCAGCAGGAACGACATCGGGCCACCAGGGGCCGAGAAAATGACAGATTTTCGGTATCCGTCCCCCAAAGTCATGTAAAAATCAAGCATATATATGGTGCTTTCTCGCGTGCTATTACAGATAGCGCAATAAATCAAAGTGCATTGCCTGTAGGAGGCCCTGGCGCATGAATCTGGGCAACTGGAACGACCTCGGACCACCAGGGGCCGAGAAAACCACCGTCTCATGGGGCCGGACACTCAGGGTCAGGGGAAAATCCAATATATATCTGGTGATATCTCGGGTGCTATTACAGATAGCGCAATAGATCAATGTGCATTGTCTGTAGGAGGCCCTGGCGCATGAATCTGTGCAGCGGGAACGACCTCGGACCAACAGGGGCCGAGAAAACCACCGTCTCATGTGGCCGGTCACTCAGGGTCAGGGGAAAATCCAATATATATCTGGTGATATCTCGGGTGCTATTAGAGGTAGCGCAATAAACCAAAGTGAATTATCTTCAGGAGGCTCTGGCGCATGAGTCTGTGCAGCGGGAACGTACACGGACCACCAGGGGCCGAGAAAACCACCGTCTCATGGGGCCGGACACTCAGGGTCAGGGGAAAATCCAATATATATCTGGTGATATCTCGGGTGCTATTACAGATAGCGCAATAAATCAAAGTGCATTGTCTGTAGGAGGCCCTGGCGCATGAATCTGTGCAGCGGGAACGGCCTCGGACCACCAGGGGCCGTGAAAACCACCGTCTCATGTGGCCGGTCACTCAGGGTCAGGGGAAAATCCAATATATATCTGGTGATATCTCGGGTACTATTAGAGATAGCGCAATAAGCCAAAGTGAATTATCTGCAGGAGGCCCTAGGGCATGAATCTGTGCAGCGGGAACGACCTCGGACCACCAGGGGCCGAGAAAACCACCGTCTCATGGGGCCGGACACTCAGGGTCAGGGAAAAATCCAATATATATCTCGTGATATCTCAGGTGCTATTACAGATTGCGCAATAAATCAAAGTGCATTGTCTGTAGGAGGCCCTGGTGCATGATTCTGGGCAGCGGGAACGACCTCGGACCACCAGGGGCCGAGAAAACCACCGTCTCATGGGGCCGGACACTCAGGGTCAGGGAAAAATCCAATATATATCTCGTGATATCTCAGGTGCTATTACAGATAGCGCAATAAACCAAAGTGAATTATCTGCAGGAGGCCCTGGTGCATGCATCTATGCAGCGGGAACGACCTCGGACCACCAGGGGCCGAGAAAGCCACCGTCACATGGGGCCGGACACTCAGGGTCAGGGAAAAATCCAATATGTATCTCGTGATATCTCAGGTGCTATTACAGATAGCGCAATAAATCAAAGTGCATTGTCTGTAGTAGGCCCTGGCGCATGAATCTGTGCAGCGGGAACAACCTCGGAGCACCAGGGGCCGAGAAAACCACAGTCCCATGGGGCCGGACACTCAGGGTCAGGGAAAAATCCAATATATATCTCGTGATATCTCAGGTGCTATTACAGATTGCGCAATAAATCAAAGTGCATTGTCTGTAGGAGGCCCTGGTGCATGATTCTGGGCAGCGGGAACGACCTCGGACCACCAGGGGCCGAGAAAACCACCGTCTCATGGGGCCGGACACTCAGGGTCAGGGAAAAATCCAATATATATCTCGTGATATCTCAGGTGCTATTACAGATAGCGCAATAAACCAAAGTGAATTATCTGCAGGAGGCCCTGGTGCATGCATCTATGCAGCGGGAACGGCCTCGGACCACCAGGGGCCGTGAAAACCACCGTCTCATGTGGCCGGTCACTCAGGGTCAGGGGAAAATCCAATATATATCTGGTGATATCTCGGGTACTATTAGAGATAGCGCAATAAGCCAAAGTGAATTATCTGCAGGAGGCCCTAGGGCATGAATCTGTGCAGCGGGAACGACCTCGGACCACCAGGGGCCGAGAAAACCACCGTCTCATGGGGCCGGACACTCAGGGTCAGGGAAAAATCCAATATATATCTCGTGATATCTCAGGTGCTATTACAGATTGCGCAATAAATCAAAGTGCATTGTCTGTAGGAGGCCCTGGTGCATGATTCTGGGCAGCGGGAACGACCTCGGACCACCAGGGGCCGAGAAAACCACCGTCTCATGGGGCCGGACACTCAGGGTCAGGGAAAAATCCAATATATATCTCGTGATATCTCAGGTGCTATTACAGATAGCGCAATAAACCAAAGTGAATTATCTGCAGGAGGCCCTGGTGCATGCATCTATGCAGCGGGAACGACCTCGGACCACCAGGGGCCGAGAAAGCCACCGTCACATGGGGCCGGACACTCAGGGTCAGGGAAAAATCCAATATGTATCTCGTGATATCTCAGGTGCTATTACAGATAGCGCAATAAATCAAAGTGCATTGTCTGTAGTAGGCCCTGGCGCATGAATCTGTGCAGCGGGAACAACCTCGGAGCACCAGGGGCCGAGAAAACCACAGTCCCATGGGGCCGGACACTCAGAGTCAGGGGAAAATCCAATATATATCTGGTGATATCTCGGGTGCTATTAGAGATAGCGCAATAAGCCAAAGTGAATTATCTGCAGGAGGCCCTGGTGCATGCATCTATGCAGCAGGAACGACCTCGGACCACCAGGGGCCGAGAAAGCCACCGTCACATGGGGCCGGACACTCAGGGTCAGGGAAAAATCCAATATGTATCTCGTGATATCTCAGGTGCTATTACAGATAGCGCAATAAATCAAAGTGCATTGTCTGTAGGAGGCCCTGGCGCATGAATCTGTGCAGCGGGAACGACCTCGGACCACCAGGGGCCGAGAAAACCACCATCTCATGGGGCTGGACACTCAGGGTCAGGGGAAAATCGAATATATATCTGGTGATATCTCGGGAGCTATTACAGATACCGCAATAAATCAAAGTGCATTGTCTGTAGGAGGCCCCGGTGCATGAATCTGGGCAGCGGAAACGACCTCGGACCACCAGGGGCCGAGAAAACCACCGTCTCACGGGGCGGGACGCTCAGGGTCAGGGAAAAATTCAATATATATCTCGTGATATCTCAGGTGCTATTACAGATAGCGCAATAAATCAAAGTGCATTGTCTGTAGGAGGCCCTGGAGCATGAATCTGGGCAGCGGGAACGACCTCGGACCACCAGGGGCCGAGAAACCCACCGCCTCATGGGACCGGACACTCAGGGTCAGGGAAAAATCCAATATATATCTCGTGATATCTCAGGTGCTATTACAGATAGCGCAAGAAACCAAAGTGAATTATCTGCAGGTGGCCCTAGCGCATGCATCTGTGCAGCGGGAACGACTTCGAACCACCAGGGGCCGAGAAAACCACCGTCTCATGGGGCCGGACACTCAGGGACAGGGAAAAATCCAATTTATATCTGGTGATATCTCGGGTGATATTAGAGATAGCGCAACAAACCAAAGTGAATTATCTGCAGGAGGCTCTGGCGCATGAGTCTGTGCAGCGGGAACGTACACGGACCACCAGGGGCCGAGAAAACCACCGTCTCATGGGGCCGGGCACTCAGGGTCAGGGGAAAATCCAATATATATCTGGTGATATCTCGGGTGCTATTAGAGATACCGCAATAAACAAAAGTGAATTATCTGCAGGAGGCCCTGGCGCATGAATCTGTGCAGCGGGAACGACCTGGGACCACCAGGGGCCTAGAAAACCACCGTCTCATGGGGCCGGACACTCAGGGTCAGGGAAAAACCCAATATATATCTGGTGATACCTCGGGTGCTATTACAGATACCGCAATAAATCAAAGTGCATTGTCAGCAGGAGGCCCTGGCGCATGCATCTGTGCAGCGGGAACGACCTCGGACCACCAGGGGCCGAGAAAACCACCGTCTCATGGGGCCGGACACTCAGGGTCAGGGAAAAATCCAATATATATCTCGTGATATCTCAGGTGCTATTACAGATAGCGCAATAAATCAAAGTGCATTGTCTGTAGGAGGCTCTGGTGCATGAATCTGGGCAGCGGGGACGACCTCGGACCACCAGGGGCCGAGAAAACCACCGTCTCATGGGGCCGGACACTCAGGGTCAGGGAAAAATCCAATATATATCTCGTGATATCTCAGGTGCTATTACAGATAGCGCAATAAATCAAAGTGCATTGTCTGTAGGAGGCCCTGGCGCATGCATCTGTGCAGCGGGAACGACCTCGGACCACCAGGGGCCGAGAAAACCACCGTCTCATGGGGCGGGACGCTCAGGGTCAGGGAAAAATCCAACATATATCTGGTGATATCTCGGGTGCTATTACAGATAGCGCAATAAGTCAAAGTGCATTGTCTGCAGGTGGCCCTGGCGCATGCATCTGTGCAGCGGAAACGACCTCTGACCACCAGGGGCCGAGAAAACAACAGTCTCATGGGGCCGGACACTCAGGGTCAGAGGAAAATCCAATATATATCTGGTGATATCTCGGGTGCTATTGGAGATAGCGCAATAAACCAAAGTGAATTATTTGCAGAAGGCGCTGGCGCATGAATCTGTGCAGCGGGAACGACCTGGGACCACCAGGGGCCTAGAAAACCACCATCTCATGGGGCTGGACACTCAGGGTCAGGGGAAAATCGAATATATATCCGGTGATATCTCGGGAGCTATTACAGATACCGCAATAAATCAAAGTGCATTGTCAGCAGGAGGCCCTGGCGCATGAATCTGTGCAGCGGAAACGACCTCTGACCACCAGGGGCCGAGAAAACAACAGTCTCATGGGGCCGGACACTCAGGGTCAGAGGAAAATCCAATATATATCTGGTGATATCTCGGGTGCTATTGGAGATAGCGCAATAAACCAAAGTGAATTATTTGCAGAAGGCCCTGGCGCATGAATCTGTGCAGCGGGAACGACCTGGGACCACCAGGGGCCTAGAAAACCACCGTCTCATGGGGCCGGACACTCAGGGTCAGGGAAAAACCCAATATATATATGGTGATACCTCGGGTGCTATTACAGATACCGCAATAAATCAAAGTGCATTGTCAGCAGGAGGCCCTGGCGCATGCATCTGTGCAGCGGGAACGACCTCGGACCACCAGGGGCCGAGAAAACCACCGTCTCATGGGGCGGGACGCTCAGGGTCAGGGAAAAATCCAACATATATGTGGTGATATCTCGGGAGCTATTACAGATAGCGCAATAAATCAAAGTGCATTGTCTGTAGGAGGCCCTGGCGCATGCATCTGTGCAGCGGGAACGACCTCGGACCACCAGGGGCCGAGAAAACCACCGTCTCATGGGGCCGGACACTCAGGGTCAGGGAAAAATCCAATATATATCTGGTGATATCTCAGGTGCTATTACAGATAGCGCAATAAATCAAAGTGCATTGTTTGTAGGAGGCTCTGGTGCATGAAGCTGGGCAGCGAGAACGACCTCGGACCACCAGGGGCCGAGAAAACCACCGTCTCATGGGGCCGGACACTCAGGGACAGGGAAAAATCCAATATATATCTGGTGATATCTCGGGTGCTATTAGAGATAGCGCAACAAACCAAAGTGAATTATCTGCAGGAGGCTCTGGCGCATGAGTCTGTGCAGCGGGAACGAACACGGACCACCAGGGGCCGAGAAAACCACCGTCTCATGGGGCCGGACACTCAGGGTCAGGGGAAAATCGAATATATATCCGGTGATAACTCGGGAGCTATTACAGATACCGCAATAAATCAAAGTGCATTGTCAGCAGGAGGCCCTGGCGCATGAATCTGTGCAGCGGAAACGACCTCTGACCACCAGGGGCCGAGAAAACAACAGTCTCATGGGGCCGGACACTCAGGGTCAGAGGAAAATCCAATATATATCTGGTGATATCTCGGGTGCTATTGGTGATAGCGCAATAAACCAAAGTGAATTATTTGCAGAAGGCCCTGGCGCATGCATCTGTGCAGCGGGAACGACCTCGGACCACCAGGGGCCGAGAAAACCACCGTCTCATGGGGCGGGACGCTCAGGGTCAGGGAAAAATCCAATATATATCTCGTGATATCTCAGGTGCTATTACAGATTGCGCAATAAATCAAAGTGCATTGTCTGTAGGAGGCCCTGGCGCATGAATCTGTGCAGCGGGAACGATCTCGGACCAACAGGGGCCGAGAAAACCAGCGTCTCATGTGGCCGGTCACTCAGGGTCAGGGGAAAATCCAATATATATCTGGTGATATCTCGGGTGCTATTAGAGGTAGCGCAATAAACCAAAGTGAATTATCTTCAGGAGGCCCTGGCGCATGAATCTGTGCAGCGGGAACGGCCTCGGACCACCAGGGGCCGAGAAAACCACCATCTCATGGGGCTGGACACTCAGGGTCAGGGGAAAATCGAATATATATCTGATGATATCTCGGGAGCTATTAGAGATACGGGCAATAAATCAAAGTGCATTGTCTGTAGGAGGCCCTGGTGCATGAATCTGGGCAGCGGGAACGACCTCGGACCACCAGGGGCCGAGAAAACCACCGTCTCATGGGGCCGGACACTCAGGGTCAGGGAAAAATCCAATATATATCTCGTGATATCTCAGGTGCTATTACAGATTGCGCAATAAATCAAAGTGCATTGTCTGTAGGAGGCCCTGGCGCATGCAGCTGTGCAGCGGGAACGACCTCGGACCACCAGGGGCCGAGAAAACAACCGTCTCATGGGGCGGGACGCTCAGGGTCAGGGAAAAATCCAACATATATCTGGTGATATCTCGGGTGCTATTACAGATAGCGCAATAAATCAAAGTGCATTGTCTGTAGGAGGCCCTGGCGCATGAATCTGTGCAGCGGGAACGACCTCGGACCACCAGGGGCCGAGAAAACCACCGTCTCATGGGGCCGGACACTCAGGGTCAGTGAAAAATCCAATATATATCTCGTGATATCTCAGGTGCTATTACAGATAGCGCAATAAACCAAAGTGAATTATTTGCAGACGGGCCTGGCGCATGAATCTGTGCAGCGGGAACGACCTGGGACCACCAGGGGCCTAGAAAACCACCGTCTCATGGGGCCGGACACTCAGGGTCAGGGAAAAACCCAATATATATCTGGTGATACCTCGGGTGCTATTACAGATACCGCAATAAATCAAAGTGCATTGTCAGCAGGAGGCCCTGGCGCATGCATCTGTGCAGCGGGAACGACCTCGGACCACCAGGGGCCGAGAAAACCACCGTCTCATGGGGCCGGACACTCAGGGTCAGGGAAAAATCCAATATATATCTCGTGATATCTCAGGTGCTATTACAGATAGCGCAATAAATCAAAGTGCATTGTCTGTAGGAGGCTCTGGTGCATGAATCTGGGCAGCGGGGACGACCTCGGACCACCAGGGGCCGAGAAAACCACCGTCTCATGGGGCCGGACACTCAGGGTCAGGGAAAAATCCAATATATATCTGGTGATATCTCAGGTGCTATTACAGATAGCGCAATAAATCAAAGTGCATTGTCTGTAGGAGGCCCTGGCGCATGCATCTGTGCAGCGGGAACGACCTCGGACCACCAGGGGCCGAGAAAACCACCGTCCCATGGGGCGGGACGCTCAGGGTCAGGGAAAAATCCAACATATATCTGGTGATATCTCGGGTGCTATTACAGATAGCGCAATAAGTCAAAGTGCATTGTCTGCAGGTGGCCCTGGCGCATGCATCTGTGCAGCGGAAACGACCTCTGACCACCAGGGGCCGAGAAAACAACAGTCTCATGGGGCCGGACACTCAGGGTCAGAGGAAAATCCAATATATATCTGGTGATATCTCGGGTGCTATTGGAGATAGCGCAATAAACCAAAGTGAATTATTTGCAGATGGCCCTGGCGCATGAATCTGTGCAGCGGGAACGACCTGGGACCACCAGGGGCCTAGAAAACCACCGTCTCATGGGGCCGGACACTCAGGGTCAGGGAAAAACCCAATATATATCTGGTGACACCTCGGGTGCTATTACAGATACCGTTATAAATCAAAGTGCATTGTCAGCAGGAGGCCCTGGCGCATGCATCTGTGCAGCGGGAACGACCTCGGACCACCAGGGGCCGAGAAAACCACCGTCTCATGGGGCCGGACACTCAGGGTCAGGGAAAAATCCAATATATATCTGGTGATATCTTAGGTGCTATTACAGATAGCGCAATAAATCAAAGTGCATTGTTTGTAGGAGGCTCTGGTGCATGAATCTGGGCAGCGGGAAGGACCTCGGACCACCAGGGGCCGAGAAAACCACCGTCTCATGGGGCCGGACACTCAGGGTCAGTGGAAAATCGAATATATATCTGGTGATATCTCGGGAGCTATTACAGATACCGCAATAAATCAAAGTGCATTGTCTGTAGGAGGCCCTGGTGTATGAATCTGTGCAGCGGGAACGACCTCGGACCACCAGGGGCCGAGAAAACCACCGTCTCATGGGGCCGGACACTCAGGGACAGGGAAAAATCCAATTTATATCGGGTGATATCTCGGGTGCTATTAGAGGTAGCGCAATATACCAAAGTGAATTATCTGCAGGAGGCCCTGGTGCATGAATCTGTGCAGCGGGAACGACCTCGGACCACCAGGGGCCGAGAAAACCACCATCTCATGGGGCTGGACACTCAGGGTCAGGGGAAAATCGAATATATATCCGGTGATATCTCGGGAGCTATTACAGATACCGCAATAAATCAAAGTGCATTGTCAGCAGGAGGCCCTGGCGCATGAATCTCTGCAGGGGAAACGACCTCTGACCACCAGGGGCCGAGAAAACAACAGTCTCATGGGGCCGGACACTCAGGGTCAGAGGAAAACCCAATATATATCTGGTGATACCTCGGGTGCTATTGGAGATAGCGCAATAAACCAAAGTGAATTATTTGCAGAAGGCCCTGGCGCATGAATCTGTGCAGCGGGAACGACCTGGGACCACCAGGGGCCTAGAAAACCACCGTCTCATGGGGCCGGACACTCAGGGTCAGGGAAAAACCCAATATATATCTGGTGATACCTCGGGTGCTATTACAGATACCGCAATAAATCAAAGTGCATTGTCAGCAGGAGGCCCTGGCGCATGCATCTGTGCAGCGGGAACGACCTCGGACAACCAGGGGCCGAGAAAACCACCGTCTCACGGGGCGGGACGCTCAGGGTCAGGGAAAAATCCAACATATATCTGGTGATATCTCGGGTGCTATTACAGATAGCGCAATAAGTCAAAGTGCATTGTCTGCAGGTGGCCCTGGCGCATGCATCTGTGCAGCGGAAACGACCTCTGACCACCAGGGGCCGAGAAAACAACAGTCTCATGGGGCCGGACACTCAGGGTCAGAGGAAAATCCAATATATATCTGGTGATATCTCGGGTGCTATTGGAGATAGCGCAATAAACCAAAGTGAATTATTTGCAGAAGGCGCTGGCGCATGAATCTGTGCAGCGGGAACGACCTGGGACCACCAGGGGCCTAGAAAACCACCATCTCATGGGGCTGGACACTCAGGGTCAGGGGAAAATCGAATATATATCCGGTGATATCTCGGGAGCTATTACAGATACCGCAATAAATCAAAGTGCATTGTCAGCAGGAGGCCCTGGCGCATGAATCTGTGCAGCGGAAACGACCTCTGACCACCAGGGGCCGAGAAAACAACAGTCTCATGGGGCCGGACACTCAGGGTCAGAGGAAAATCCAATATATATCTGGTGATATCTCGGGTGCTATTGGAGATAGCGCAATAAACCAAAGTGAATTATTTGCAGAAGGCCCTGGCGCATGAATCTGTGCAGCGGGAACGACCTGGGACCACCAGGGGCCTAGAAAACCACCGTCTCATGGGGCCGGACACTCAGGGTCAGGGAAAAACCCAATATATATATGGTGATACCTCGGGTGCTATTACAGATACCGCAATAAATCAAAGTGCATTGTCAGCAGGAGGCCCTGGCGCATGCATCTGTGCAGCGGGAACGACCTCGGACCACCAGGGGCCGAGAAAACCACCGTCTCATGGGGCGGGACGCTCAGGGTCAGGGAAAAATCCAACATATATGTGGTGATATCTCGGGAGCTATTACAGATAGCGCAATAAATCAAAGTGCATTGTCTGTAGGAGGCCCTGGCGCATGCATCTGTGCAGCGGGAACGACCTCGGACCACCAGGGGCCGAGAAAACCACCGTCTCATGGGGCCGGACACTCAGGGTCAGGGAAAAATCCAATATATATCTGGTGATATCTCAGGTGCTATTACAGATAGCGCAATAAATCAAAGTGCATTGTTTGTAGGAGGCTCTGGTGCATGAAGCTGGGCAGCGAGAACGACCTCGGACCACCAGGGGCCGAGAAAACCACCGTCTCATGGGGCCGGACACTCAGGGACAGGGAAAAATCCAATATATATCTGGTGATATCTCGGGTGCTATTAGAGATAGCGCAACAAACCAAAGTGAATTATCTGCAGGAGGCTCTGGCGCATGAGTCTGTGCAGCGGGAACGAACACGGACCACCAGGGGCCGAGAAAACCACCGTCTCATGGGGCCGGACACTCAGGGTCAGGGGAAAATCGAATATATATCCGGTGATAACTCGGGAGCTATTACAGATACCGCAATAAATCAAAGTGCATTGTCAGCAGGAGGCCCTGGCGCATGAATCTGTGCAGCGGAAACGACCTCTGACCACCAGGGGCCGAGAAAACAACAGTCTCATGGGGCCGGACACTCAGGGTCAGAGGAAAATCCAATATATATCTGGTGATATCTCGGGTGCTATTGGTGATAGCGCAATAAACCAAAGTGAATTATTTGCAGAAGGCCCTGGCGCATGCATCTGTGCAGCGGGAACGACCTCGGACCACCAGGGGCCGAGAAAACCACCGTCTCATGGGGCGGGACGCTCAGGGTCAGGGAAAAATCCAATATATATCTCGTGATATCTCAGGTGCTATTACAGATTGCGCAATAAATCAAAGTGCATTGTCTGTAGGAGGCCCTGGCGCATGAATCTGTGCAGCGGGAACGATCTCGGACCAACAGGGGCCGAGAAAACCAGCGTCTCATGTGGCCGGTCACTCAGGGTCAGGGGAAAATCCAATATATATCTGGTGATATCTCGGGTGCTATTAGAGGTAGCGCAATAAACCAAAGTGAATTATCTTCAGGAGGCCCTGGCGCATGAATCTGTGCAGCGGGAACGGCCTCGGACCACCAGGGGCCGAGAAAACCACCATCTCATGGGGCTGGACACTCAGGGTCAGGGGAAAATCGAATATATATCTGATGATATCTCGGGAGCTATTAGAGATACGGGCAATAAATCAAAGTGCATTGTCTGTAGGAGGCCCTGGTGCATGAATCTGGGCAGCGGGAACGACCTCGGACCACCAGGGGCCGAGAAAACCACCGTCTCATGGGGCCGGACACTCAGGGTCAGGGAAAAATCCAATATATATCTCGTGATATCTCAGGTGCTATTACAGATTGCGCAATAAATCAAAGTGCATTGTCTGTAGGAGGCCCTGGCGCATGCAGCTGTGCAGCGGGAACGACCTCGGACCACCAGGGGCCGAGAAAACAACCGTCTCATGGGGCGGGACGCTCAGGGTCAGGGAAAAATCCAACATATATCTGGTGATATCTCGGGTGCTATTACAGATAGCGCAATAAATCAAAGTGCATTGTCTGTAGGAGGCCCTGGCGCATGAATCTGTGCAGCGGGAACGACCTCGGACCACCAGGGGCCGAGAAAACCACCGTCTCATGGGGCCGGACACTCAGGGACAGGGAAAAATCCAATTTATATCTGGTGATATCTCGGGTGCTATTAGAGATAGCGCAACAAACCAAAGTGAATTATCTGCAGGAGGCTCTGGCGCATGAGTCTGTGCAGCGGGAACGTACACGGACCACCAGGGGCCGAGAAAACCACCGTCTCATGGGGCCGGGCACTCAGGGTCAGGGGAAAATCCAATTTATATCTGGTGATATCTCGGGTGCTATAAGAGATAGCGCAACAAACCAAAGTGAATTATCTGCAGGAGGCTCTGGCGCATGAGTCTGTGCAGCGGGAACGTACACGGACCACCAGGGGCCGAGGAAACCACCGTCTCATGGGGCCGGACACTCAGGGTCAGGGGAAAATCCAATATATATCTGGTGATATCTCGGGTGCTATTACAGATAGCGCAATAAATCAAAGTGCATTGTCTGTAGGAGGCCCTGGCGCATGAATCTGTGCAGCGGGAACGACCTCGGACCAACAGGGGCCGAGAAAACCACCGTCTCATGGGGCCGGACACTCAGGGACAGGGAAAAATCCAATATATATCTGGTGATATCTCGGGTGCTATTAGAGATAGCGCAACAAACCAAAGTGAATTATCTGCAGGAGGCTCTGGCGCATGAGTCTGTGCAGCGGGAACGAACACGGACCACCAGGGGCCGAGAAAACCACCGTCTCATGGGGCCGGACACTCAGGGTCAGGGGAAAATCGAATACATATCCGGTGATATCTCGGGAGCTATTACAGATACCGCAATAAATCAAAGTGCATTGTCAGCAGGAGGCCCTGGCGCATGAATCTGTGCAGCGGAAACGACCTCTGACCACCAGGGGCCGAGAAAACAACAGTCTCATGGGGCCGGACACTCAGGGTCAGAGGAAAATCCAATATATATCTGGTGATATCTCGGGTGCTATTGGTGATAGCGCAATAAACCAAAGTGAATTATTTGCAGAAGGCCCTGGCGCATGCATCTGTGCAGCGGGAACGACCTCGGACCAACAGGGGCCGAGAAAACCACCGTCTCATGTGGCCGGTCACTCAGGGTCAGGGGAAAATCCAATATATATCTGGTGATATCTCGGGTGCTATTAGAGGTAGCGCAATAAATCATAGTGCATTGTCTGTAGGAGGCCCTGGCGCATGAATCTGTGCAGCGGGAACGACCTCGGACCACCAGGGGCCGAGAAAACCACCATCTCATGGGGCTGGACACTCAGGGTCAGGGGAAAATCGAATATATATCTGGTGATATCTCGGGTGCTATTACAGATAGCGCAATAAATCAAAGTGCATTGTCTGTAGGAGGCCCTGGCGCATGAATCTGTGCAGCGGGAACGACCTCGGACCAACAGGGGCCGAGAAAACCACCGTCTCATGTGGCCGGTCACTCAGGGTCAGGGGAAAATCCAATATATATCTGGTGATATCTCGGGTGCTATTAGAGGTAGCGCAATAAATCATAGTGCATTGTCTGTAGGAGGCCCTGGCGCATGAATCTGTGCAGCGGGAACGACCTCGGACCACCAGGGGCCGAGAAAACCACCATCTCATGGGGCTGGACACTCAGGGTCAGGGGAAAATCGAATATATATCTGGTGATATCTCGGAGCTATTACAGATACCGCAATAAATCAAAGTGCATTGTCTGTAGGAGGCCCCGGTGCATGAATCTGGGCAGCGGAAACGACCTCGGACCACCAGGGGCCGAGAAAACCACCGTCTCATGGGGCCGGACACTCAGGGTCAGGGAAAAATCCAATATATATCTGGTGATATCTCGGGTGCTATTACAGATAGCGCAATAAATCAAAGTGCATTGTCTGTAGGATGCTCTGGTGCATGAATCTGGGCAGCGGGAACGACCTCGGACCACCAGGGGCCGAGAAAACCACCGTCTCATGGGGCCGGACACTCAGGGTCAGTGAAAAATCCAATATATATCTCGTGATATCTCAGGTGCTATTACAGATAGCGCAATAAACCAAAGTGAATTATTTGCAGACGGGCCTGGCGCATGAATCTGTGCAGCGGGAACGACCTGGGACCACCAGGGGCCTAGAAAACCACCGTCTCATGGGGCCGGACACTCAGGGTCAGGGAAAAACCCAATATATATCTGGTGATACCTCGGGTGCTATTACAGATACCGCAATAAATCAAAGTGCATTGTCAGCAGGAGGCCCTGGCGCATGCATCTGTGCAGCGGGAACGACCTCGGACCACCAGGGGCCGAGAAAACCACCGTCTCATGGGGCCGGACACTCAGGGTCAGGGAAAAATCCAATATATATCTCGTGATATCTCAGGTGCTATTACAGATAGCGCAATAAATCAAAGTGCATTGTCTGTAGGAGGCTCTGGTGCATGAATCTGGGCAGCGGGGACGACCTCGGACCACCAGGGGCCGAGAAAACCACCGTCTCATGGGGCCGGACACTCAGGGTCAGGGAAAAATCCAATATATATCTGGTGATATCTCAGGTGCTATTACAGATAGCGCAATAAATCAAAGTGCATTGTCTGTAGGAGGCCCTGGCGCATGCATCTGTGCAGCGGGAACGACCTCGGACCACCAGGGGCCGAGAAAACCACCGTCCCATGGGGCGGGACGCTCAGGGTCAGGGAAAAATCCAACATATATCTGGTGATATCTCGGGTGCTATTACAGATAGCGCAATAAGTCAAAGTGCATTGTCTGCAGGTGGCCCTGGCGCATGCATCTGTGCAGCGGAAACGACCTCTGACCACCAGGGGCCGAGAAAACAACAGTCTCATGGGGCCGGACACTCAGGGTCAGAGGAAAATCCAATATATATCTGGTGATATCTCGGGTGCTATTGGAGATAGCGCAATAAACCAAAGTGAATTATTTGCAGATGGCCCTGGCGCATGAATCTGTGCAGCGGGAACGACCTGGGACCACCAGGGGCCTAGAAAACCACCGTCTCATGGGGCCGGACACTCAGGGTCAGGGAAAAACCCAATATATATCTGGTGACACCTCGGGTGCTATTACAGATACCGTTATAAATCAAAGTGCATTGTCAGCAGGAGGCCCTGGCGCATGCATCTGTGCAGCGGGAACGACCTCGGACCACCAGGGGCCGAGAAAACCACCGTCTCATGGGGCCGGACACTCAGGGTCAGGGAAAAATCCAATATATATCTGGTGATATCTTAGGTGCTATTACAGATAGCGCAATAAATCAAAGTGCATTGTTTGTAGGAGGCTCTGGTGCATGAATCTGGGCAGCGGGAAGGACCTCGGACCACCAGGGGCCGAGAAAACCACCGTCTCATGGGGCCGGACACTCAGGGTCAGTGGAAAATCGAATATATATCTGGTGATATCTCGGGAGCTATTACAGATACCGCAATAAATCAAAGTGCATTGTCTGTAGGAGGCCCTGGTGTATGAATCTGTGCAGCGGGAACGACCTCGGACCACCAGGGGCCGAGAAAACCACCGTCTCATGGGGCCGGACACTCAGGGACAGGGAAAAATCCAATTTATATCGGGTGATATCTCGGGTGCTATTAGAGGTAGCGCAATATACCAAAGTGAATTATCTGCAGGAGGCCCTGGTGCATGAATCTGTGCAGCGGGAACGACCTCGGACCACCAGGGGCCGAGAAAACCACCATCTCATGGGGCTGGACACTCAGGGTCAGGGGAAAATCGAATATATATCCGGTGATATCTCGGGAGCTATTACAGATACCGCAATAAATCAAAGTGCATTGTCAGCAGGAGGCCCTGGCGCATGAATCTCTGCAGGGGAAACGACCTCTGACCACCAGGGGCCGAGAAAACAACAGTCTCATGGGGCCGGACACTCAGGGTCAGAGGAAAACCCAATATATATCTGGTGATACCTCGGGTGCTATTGGAGATAGCGCAATAAACCAAAGTGAATTATTTGCAGAAGGCCCTGGCGCATGAATCTGTGCAGCGGGAACGACCTGGGACCACCAGGGGCCTAGAAAACCACCGTCTCATGGGGCCGGACACTCAGGGTCAGGGAAAAACCCAATATATATCTGGTGATACCTCGGGTGCTATTACAGATACCGCAATAAATCAAAGTGCATTGTCAGCAGGAGGCCCTGGCGCATGCATCTGTGCAGCGGGAACGACCTCGGACAACCAGGGGCCGAGAAAACCACCGTCTCACGGGGCGGGACGCTCAGGGTGAGGGAAAAATCCAATATATATCTCGTGATATCTCAGGTGCTATTACAGATAGCGCAATAAATCATAGTGCATTGTCTGTAGGAGGCCCTGGTGCATGAATCTGGGCAGCGGGAACGACCTCGGACCACCAGGGGCCGAGAAAACCACCGCCTCATGGGACCGGACACTCAGGGTCAGGGAAAAATCCAATATATATCTCGTGATATCTCAGGTGCTATTACAGATAGCGCAAGAAACCAAAGTGAATTATCTGCAGGTGGCCCTAGCGCATGCATCTGTGCAGCGGGAACGACCTCGAACCACCAGGGGCCGAGAAAACCACCGTCTCATGGGGCCGGACACTCAGGGACAGGGAAAAATCCAATTTATATCTGGTGATATCTCGGGTGATATTAGAGATAGCGCAACAAACCAAAGTGAATTATCTGCAGGAGGCTCTGGCGCATGAGTCTGTGCAGCGGGAACGTACACGGACCACCAGGGGCCGAGAAAACCACCGTCTCATGGGGCCGGGCACTCAGGGTCAGGGGAAAATCCAATATATATCTGGTGATATCTCGGGTGCTATTAGAGATACCGCAATAAACAAAAGTGAATTATCTGCAGGAGGCCCTGGCGCATGAATCTGTGCAGCGGGAACGACCTGGGACCACCAGGGGCCTAGAAAACCACCGTCTCAAGGGGCCGGACACTCAGGGTCAGGGAAAAACCCAATATATATGTGGTGATACCTCGGGTGTTATTACAGATACCGCAATAAATCAAAGTGCATTGTCAGCAGGAGGCCCTGGCGCATGCATCTGTGCAGCGGGAACGACCTCGGACCACCAGGGGCCGAGAAAACCACCGTCTCATGGGGCCGGACACTCAGGGTCAGGGAAAAATCCAATATATATCTCGTGATATCTCAGGTGCTATTACAGATAGCGCAATAAATCAAAGTGCATTGTCTGTAGGAGGCTCTGGTGCATGAATCTGGGCAGCGGGGACGACCTCGGACCACCAGGGGCCGAGAAAACCACCGTCTCATGGGGCCGGACACTCAGGGTCAGGGAAAAATCCAATATATATCTGGTGATATCTCGGGAGCTATTACAGATACCGCAATAAATCAACGTGCATTGTCTGTAGGAGGCCCTGGCGCATGAATCTGTGTAGCGGGAACGATCTCGGACCAACAGGGGCCGAGAAAACCACCATCTCATGGGGCTGGACACTCAGGGTCAGGGGAAAATCGAATATATATCCGGTGATATCTCGGGAGCTATTACAGATACCGCAATAAATCAAAGTGCATTGTCAGCAGGAGGCCCTGGCGCATGAATCTGTGCAGCAGAAACGACCTCTGACCACCAGGGGCCGAGAAAACCACCGTCTCATGGGGCGGGACGCTCAGGGTCAGGGAAAAATCCTACATATATGTGGTGATATCTCGGGTGCTATTACAGATAGCGCAATAAATCAAAGTGCATTGTCTGTAGGAGGCCCTGGCGCATGAATCTGTGTAGCGGGAACGATCTCGGACCAACAGGGGCCGAGAAAACCACCGTCTCATGGGGCAGGACACTCAGGGTCAGGGAAAAATCCAATATATATCTCGTGATACCTCGGGTGCTATTACAGATACCGTTTTAAATCAAAGTGCATTGTCAGGAGGAGGCCCTGGCGCATGCATCTGTGCAGCGGGAACGACCTCGGACCACCAGGGGCCGAGAAAACCACCGTCTCATGGGGCGGGACGCTCAGGGTCAGGGAAAAATCCAACATATATCTGGTGATATCTCGGGTGCTATTACAGATAGCGCAATAAATCAAAGTGCATTGTCTGTAGGAGGCCCTGGCGCATGAATCTGTGCAGCGGGAACGACCTCGGACCACCAGGGGCCGAGAAAACCACCGTCTCATGGGGCCGGACACTCAGGGACAGGGAAAAATCCAATTTATATCTGGTGATATCTCGGGTGCTATTAGAGATAGCGCAACAAACCAAAGTGTATTATCTGCAGGAGGCTCTGGCGCATGAGTCTGTGCAGCGGGAACGTACACGGACCACCAGGGGCCGAGAAAACCACCGTCTCATGGGGCCGGGCACCCAGGGTCAGGGGAAAATCCAATTTATATCTGGTGATATCTCGGGTGCTATAAGAGATAGCGCAACAAACCAAAGTGAATTATCTGCAGGAGGCTCTGGCGCATGAGTCTGTGCAGCGGGAACGTACACGGACCACCAGGGGCCGAGAAAACCACCGTCTCATGGGGCTGGACACTCAGGGTCAGGGGAAAATCGAATATATATCTGGTGATATCTCGGGAGCTATTACAGATACCGCAATAAATCAAAGTGCATTGTCTGTAGGAGGCCCCGGTGCATGAATCTGGGCAGCGGAAACGACCTCGGACCACCAGGGGCCGAGAAAACCACCGTCTCATGGGGCCGGACACTCAGGGTCAGGGGAAAATCCAATATATATCTGGTGATATCTCGGGAGCTATTACAGATAGCGCAATAAATCAAAGTGCATTGTCTGTAGGAGGCTCTGGTGCATGAATCTGGGCAGCGGGAACGACCTCGGACCACCAGGGGCCGAGAAAACCACCGTCTCATGGGGCCGGACACTCAGGGTCAGTGAAAAATCCAATATATATCTCGTGATATCTCAGGTGCTATTACAGATAGCGCAATAAACCAAAGTGAATTATTTGCAGACGGCCCTGGCGCATGAATGTGTGCAGCGGGAACGACCTGGGACCACCAGGGGCCTAGAAAACCACCGTCTCATGGGGCCGGACACTCAGGGTCAGGGAAAAACCCAATATATATCTGGTGATACCTCGGGTGCTATTACAGATACCGCAATAAATCAAAGTGCATTGTCAGCAGGAGGCCCTGGCGCATGCATCTGTGCAGCGGGAACGACCTCGGACAACCAGGGGCCGAGAAAACCACCGTCTCACGGGGCGGGACGCTCAGAGTCAGGGAAAAATCCAATATATATCTCGTGATATCTCAGGTGCTATTACAGATAGCGCAATAAATCATAGTGCATTGTCTGTAGGAGGCCCTGGTGCATGAATCTGGGCAGCGGGAACGACCTCGGACCACCAGGGGCCGAGAAAACCACCGCCTCATGGGACCGGACACTCAGGGTCAGGGAAAAATCCAATATATATCTCGTGATATCTCAGGTGCTACTACAGATAGCGCAAGAAACCAAAGTGAATTATCTGCAGGTGGCCCTAGCGCATGCATCTGTGCAGCGGGAACGACCTCGAACCACCAGGGGCCGAGAAAACCACCGTCTCATGGGGCCGGACACTCAGGGACAGGGAAAAATCCAATTTATATCTGGTGATATCTCGGGTGATATTAGAGATAGCGCAACAAACCAAAGTGAATTATCTGCAGGAGGCTCTGGCGCATGAGTCTGTGCAGCGGGAACGTACACGGACCACCAGGGGCCGAGAAAACCACCGTCTCATGGGGCCGGACACTCAGGGTCAGGGAAAAACCCAATATATATCTGGTGATACCTCGGGTGTTATTACAGATAGCGCAATAAATCAAAGTGCATTGTCTGTAGGAGGCCCTGGCGCATGCATCTGTGCAGCGGGAACGACCTCGGACCACCAGGGGCCGAGGAAACCACCGTCTCATGGGGCGGGACGCTCAGGGTCAGGGAAAAATCCAACATATATCTGGTGATATCTCGGGTGCTATTACAGATAGCGCAATAAGTCAAAGTGCATTGTCTGCAGGTGGCCCTGGCGCATGCATCTGTGCAGCGGAAACGACCTCTGACCACCAGGGGCCGAGAAAACAACAGTCTCATGGGGCCGGACACTCAGGGTCAGAGGAAAATCCAATATATATCTGGTGATATCTCGGGTGCTATTGGAGATAGCGCAATAAACCAAAGTGAATTATTTGCAGAAGGCCCTGGCGCATGAATCTGTGCAGCGGGAACGACCTGGGACCACCAGGGGCCTAGAAAACCACCGTCTCATGGGGCCGGACACTCAGGGTCAGGGAAAAACCCAATATATATCTGGTGATACCTCGGGTGCAATTACAGATACCGTTATAAATCAAAGTGCATTGTCAGCAGGAGGCCCTGGCGCATGCATCTGTGCAGCGGGAACGACCTCGGACCGCCAGGGGCCGAGAAAACCACCGTCTCATGGGGCCGGACACTCAGGGTCAGGGAAAAATCCAATATATATCTGGTGATATCTCAGGTGCTATTACAGATAGCGCAATAAATCAAAGTGCATTGTTTGTAGGAGGCTCTGGTGCATGAATCTGGGCAGCGGGAAGGACCTCGGACCACCAGGGGCCGAGAAAACCACCGTCTCATGGGGCCGGACACTCAGGGTCAGGGGAAAATCGAATATATATCTGGTGATATCTCGGGAGCTATTACAGATACCGCAATAAATCAACGTGCATTGTCTGTAGGAGGCCCTGGCGCATGAATCTGTGTAGCGGGAACGATCTCGGACCAACAGGGGCCGAGAAAACCACCATCTCATGGGGCTGGACACTCAGGGTCAGGGGAAAATCGAATATATATCCGGTGATATCTCGGGAGCTATTACAGATACCGCAATAAATCAAAGTGCATTGTCAGCAGGAGGCCCTGGCGCATGAATCTGTGCAGCAGAAACGACCTCTGACCACCAGGGGCCGAGAAAACAACAGTCTCATGGGGACGGACACTCAGGGTCAGAGGAAAATCCAATATATATCTGGTGATATCTCGGGTGCTATTGGAGATAGCGCAATAAACCAAAGTGAATTATTTGCAGAAGGCCCTGGCGCATGAATCTGTGCAGCGGGAACGACCTGGGACCACCAGGGGCCTAGAAAACCACCGTCTCATGGGGCCGGACACTCAGGGTCAGGGAAAAACCCAATATATATCTGGTGATACCTCGGGTGCTATTACAGATACCGCAATAAATCAAAGTGCATTGTCTGTAGGAGGCTCTGGTGCATGAATCTGGGCAGCGGGAACGACCTCGGACCACCAGGGGCCGAGAAAACCACCGTCTCATGGGGCCGGACACTCAGGGTCAGTGAAAAATCCAATATATATCTCGTGATATCTCAGGTGCTATTACAGATAGCGCAATAAACCAAAGTGAATTATTTGCAGACGGCCCTGGCGCATGAATGTGTGCAGCGGGAACGACCTGGGACCACCAGGGGCCTAGAAAACCACCGTCTCATGGGGCCGGACACTCAGGGTCAGGGAAAAACCCAATATATATCTGGTGATACCTCGGGTGCTATTACAGATACCGCAATAAATCAAAGTGCATTGTCAGCAGGAGGCCCTGGCGCATGCATCTGTGCAGCGGGAACGACCTCGGACAACCAGGGGCCGAGAAAACCACCGTCTCACGGGGCGGGACGCTCAGAGTCAGGGAAAAATCCAATATATATCTCGTGATATCTCAGGTGCTATTACAGATAGCGCAATAAATCAAAGTGCAGTGTCTGTGGGATGCCCTGGTGCATGAATCTGGGCAGCGGGAACGACCTCGGACCACCAGGGGCCGAGAAAACCACCGCCTCATGGGACCGGACACTCAGGGTCAGGGAAAAATCCAATATATATCTCGTGATATCTCAGGTGCTACTACAGATAGCGCAAGAAACCAAAGTGAATTATCTGCAGGTGGCCCTAGCGCATGCATCTGTGCAGCGGGAACGACCTCGAACCACCAGGGGCCGAGAAAACCACCGTCTCATGGGGCCGGACACTCAGGGACAGGGAAAAATCCAATTTATATCTGGTGATATCTCGGGTGATATTAGAGATAGCGCAACAAACCAAAGTGAATTATCTGCAGGAGGCTCTGGCGCATGAGTCTGTGCAGCGGGAACGTACACGGACCACCAGGGGCCGAGAAAACCACCGTCTCATGGGGCCGGACACTCAGGGTCAGGGAAAAACCCAATATATATCTGGTGATACCTCGGGTGTTATTACAGATACCGCAATAAATCAAAGTGCATTGTCAGCAGGAGGCCCTGGCGCATGCATCTGTGCAGCGGGAACGACCTCGGACCACCAGGGGCCGAGAAAACCACCGTCTCATGGGGCCGGACACTCAGGGTCAGGGAAAAATCCAATATATATCTCGTGATATCTCAGGTGCTATTACAGATAGCGCAATAAATCAAAGTGCATTGTCTGTAGGAGGCTCTGGTGCATGAATCTGGGCAGCGGGGACGACCTCGGACCACCAGGGGCCGAGAAAACCACCGTCTCATGGGGCCGGACACTCAGGGTCAGGGAAAAATCCAATATATATCTGGTGATATCTCAGGTGCTATTACAGATAGCGCAATAAATCAAAGTGCATTGTCTGTAGGAGGCCCTGGCGCATGCATCTGTGCAGCGGGAACGACCTCGGACCACCAGGGGCCGAGGAAACCACCGTCTCATGGGGCGGGACGCTCAGGGTCAGGGAAAAATCCAACATATATCTGGTGATATCTCGGGTGCTATTACAGATAGCGCAATAAGTCAAAGTGCATTGTCTGCAGGTGGCCCTGGCGCATGCATCTGTGCAGCGGAAACGACCTCTGACCACCAGGGGCCGAGAAAACAACAGTCTCATGGGGCCGGACACTCAGGGTCAGAGGAAAATCCAATATATATCTGGTGATATCTCGGGTGCTATTGGAGATAGCGCAATAAACCAAAGTGAATTATTTGCAGAAGGCCCTGGCGCATGAATCTGTGCAGCGGGAACGACCTGGGACCACCAGGGGCCTAGAAAACCACCGTCTCATGGGGCCGGACACTCAGGGTCAGGGAAAAACCCAATATATATCTGGTGATACCTCGGGTGCAATTACAGATACCGTTATAAATCAAAGTGCATTGTCAGCAGGAGGCCCTGGCGCATGCATCTGTGCAGCGGGAAGGACCTCGGACCACCAGGGGCCGAGAAAACCACCGTCTCATGGGGCCGGACACTCAGGGTCAGGGGAAAATCGAATATATATCTGGTGATATCTCGGGAGCTATTACAGATACCGCAATAAATCAACGTGCATTGTCTGTAGGAGGCCCTGGCGCATGAATCTGTGTAGCGGGAACGATCTCGGACCAACAGGGGCCGAGAAAACCACCATCTCATGGGGCTGGACACTCAGGGTCAGGGGAAAATCGAATATATATCCGGTGATATCTCGGGAGCTATTACAGATACCGCAATAAATCAAAGTGCATTGTCAGCAGGAGGCCCTGGCGCATGAATCTGTGCAGCAGAAACGACCTCTGACCACCAGGGGCCGAGAAAACAACAGTCTCATGGGGACGGACACTCAGGGTCAGAGGAAAATCCAATATATATCTGGTGATATCTCGGGTGCTATTGGAGATAGCGCAATAAACCAAAGTGAATTATTTGCAGAAGGCCCTGGCGCATGAATCTGTGCAGCGGGAACGACCTGGGACCACCAGGGGCCTAGAAAACCACCGTCTCATGGGGCCGGACACTCAGGGTCAGGGAAAAACCCAATATATATCTGGTGATACCTCGGGTGCTATTACAGATACCGCAATAAATCAAAGTGCATTGTCTGTAGGAGGCCCTGGCGCATGAATCTGTGTAGCGGGAACGATCTCGGACCAACAGGGGCCGAGAAAACCACCGTCTCATGGGGCCGGACACTCAGGGTCAGGGAAAAATCCAATATATATCTCGTGATACCTCGGGTGCTATTACAGATACCGTTATAAATCAAAGTGCATTGTCAGGAGGAGGCCCTGGCGCATGCATCTGTGCAGCGGGAACGACCTCGGACCACCAGGGGCCGAGAAAACCACCGTCTCATGGGGCCGGACACTCAGGGTCAGGGGAAAATCCAATATATATCTGGTGATATCTCGGGTGCTATTACAGATAGCGCAATAAATCAAAGTGCATTGTCTGTAGGAGGCCCTGGCGCATGAATGTGTGCAGCGGGAACGACCTCGGACCACCAGGGGCCGAGAAAACCACCGTCTCATGGGGCCGGACACTCAGGGACAGGGAAAAATCCAATTTATATCTGGTGATATCTCGGGTGCTATTAGAGATAGCGCAACAAACCAAAGTGAATTATCTGCAGGAGGCTCTGGCGCATGAGTCTGTGCAGCGGGAACGACCTCGGACCACCAGGGGCCGAGAAAACCACCGTCTCATGGGGCCGGGCACTCAGGGTCAGGGGAAAATCCAATTTATATCTGGTGATATCTCGGGTGCTATAAGAGATAGCGCAACAAACCAAAGTGAATTATCTGCAGGAGGCTCTGGCGCATGAGTCTGTGCAGCGGGAACGTACACGAACCACCAGGGGCCGAGAAAACCACCGTCTCATGGGGCTGGACACTCAGGGTCAGGGGAAAATCGAATATATATCTGGTGATATCTCGGGAGCTATTACAGATACCGCAATAAATCAAAGTGCATTGTCTGTAGGAGGCCCCGGTGCATGAATCTGGGCAGCGGAAACGACCTCGGACCACCAGGGGCCGAGAAAACCACCGTCTCATGGGGCCGGACACTCAGGGTCAGGGAAAAATCCAATATATATCTGGTGATATCTCGGGTGCTATTACAGATAGCGCAATAAATCAAAGTGCATTGTCTGTAGGAGGCTCTGGTGCATGAATCTGGGCAGCGGGAACGACCTCGGACCACCAGGGGCCGAGAAAACCACCGTCTCATGGGGCCGGACACTCAGGGTCAGTGAAAAATCCAATATATATCTCGTGATATCTCAGGTGCTATTACAGATAGCGCAATAAACCAAAGTGAATTATTTGCAGACGGCCCTGGCGCATGAATCTGTGCAGCGGGAACGACCTGGGACCACCAGGGGCCTAGAAAACCACCGTCTCATGGGGCCGGACACTCAGGGTCAGGGAAAAACCCAATATATATCTGGTGATACCTCGGGTGCTATTACAGATACCGCAATAAATCAAAGTGCATTGTCAGCAGGAGGCCCTGGCGCAGGCATCTGTGCAGCGGGAACGACCTCGGACAACCAGGGGCCGAGAAAACCACCGTCTCACGGGGCGGGACGCTCAGGGTCAGGGAAAAATCCAATATATATCTCGTGATATCTCAGGTGCTATTACAGATAGCGCAATAAATCATAGTGCATTGTCTGTAGGAGGCCCTGGTGCATGAATCTGGGCAGCGGGAACGACCTCGGACCACCAGGGGCCGAGAAAACCACCGTCTCATGGGGCCGGACACTCAGGGTCAGGGAAAAATCCAATATATATCTCGTGATATCTCAGGTGCTATTACAGATAGCGCAAGAAACCAAAGTGAATTATCTGCAGGTGGCCCTAGCGCATGCATCTGTGCAGCGGGAACGACCTCGAACCACCAGGGGCCGAGAAAACCACCGTCTCATGGGGCCGGACACTCAGGGTCAGGGAAAAATCCAATATATATCTCGTGATATCTCAGGTGCTATTACAGATAGCGCAATAAATCAAAGTGCATTGTCTGTAGGAGGCTCTGGTGCATGAATCTGGGCAGCGGGGACGACCTCGGACCACCAGGGGCCGAGAAAACCACCGTCTCATGGGGCCGGACACTCAGGGTCAGGGAAAAATCCAATATATATCTGGTGATATCTCAGGTGCTATTACAGATAGCGCAATAAATCAAAGTGCATTGTCTGTAGGAGGCCCTGGCGCATGCATCTGTGCAGCGGGAACGACCTCGGACCACCAGGGGCCGAGGAAACCACCGTCTCATGGGGCGGGACGCTCAGGGTCAGGGAAAAATCCAACATATATCTGGTGATATCTCGGGTGCTATTACAGATAGCGCAATAAGTCAAAGTGCATTGTCTGCAGGTGGCCCTGGCGCATGCATCTGTGCAGCGGAAACGACCTCTGACCACCAGGGGCCGAGAAAACAACAGTCTCATGGGGCCGGACACTCAGGGTCAGAGGAAAATCCAATATATATCTGGTGATATCTCGGGTGCTATTGGAGATAGCGCAATAAACCAAAGTGAATTATTTGCAGAAGGCCCTGGCGCATGAATCTGTGCAGCGGGAACGACCTGGGACCACCAGGGGCCTAGAAAACCACCGTCTCATGGGGCCGGACACTCAGGGTCAGGGAAAAACCCAATATATATCTGGTGATACCTCGGGTGCAATTACAGATACCGTTATAAATCAAAGTGCATTGTCAGCAGGAGGCCCTGGCGCATGCATCTGTGCAGCGGGAAGGACCTCGGACCACCAGGGGCCGAGAAAACCACCGTCTCATGGGGCCGGACACTCAGGGTCAGGGGAAAATCGAATATATATCTGGTGATATCTCGGGAGCTATTACAGATACCGCAATAAATCAACGTGCATTGTCTGTAGGAGGCCCTGGCGCATGAATCTGTGTAGCGGGAACGATCTCGGACCAACAGGGGCCGAGAAAACCACCATCTCATGGGGCTGGACACTCAGGGTCAGGGGAAAATCGAATATATATCCGGTGATATCTCGGGAGCTATTACAGATACCGCAATAAATCAAAGTGCATTGTCAGCAGGAGGCCCTGGCGCATGAATCTGTGCAGCAGAAACGACCTCTGACCACCAGGGGCCGAGAAAACAACAGTCTCATGGGGACGGACACTCAGGGTCAGAGGAAAATCCAATATATATCTGGTGATATCTCGGGTGCTATTGGAGATAGCGCAATAAACCAAAGTGAATTATTTGCAGAAGGCCCTGGCGCATGAATCTGTGCAGCGGGAACGACCTGGGACCACCAGGGGCCTAGAAAACCACCGTCTCATGGGGCCGGACACTCAGGGTCAGGGAAAAACCCAATATATATCTGGTGATACCTCGGGTGCTATTACAGATACCGCAATAAATCAAAGTGCATTGTCTGTAGGAGGCCCTGGCGCATGAATCTGTGTAGCGGGAACGATCTCGGACCAACAGGGGCCGAGAAAACCACCGTCTCATGGGGCCGGACACTCAGGGTCAGGGAAAAATCCAATATATATCTCGTGATACCTCGGGTGCTATTACAGATACCGTTATAAATCAAAGTGCATTGTCAGGAGGAGGCCCTGGCGCATGCATCTGTGCAGCGGGAACGACCTCGGACCACCAGGGGCCGAGAAAACCACCGTCTCATGGGGCCGGACACTCAGGGTCAGGGGAAAATCCAATATATATCTGGTGATATCTCGGGTGCTATTACAGATAGCGCAATAAATCAAAGTGCATTGTCTGTAGGAGGCCCTGGCGCATGAATGTGTGCAGCGGGAACGACCTCGGACCACCAGGGGCCGAGAAAACCACCGTCTCATGGGGCCGGACACTCAGGGACAGGGAAAAATCCAATTTATATCTGGTGATATCTCGGGTGCTATTAGAGATAGCGCAACAAACCAAAGTGAATTATCTGCAGGAGGCTCTGGCGCATGAGTCTGTGCAGCGGGAACGACCTCGGACCACCAGGGGCCGAGAAAACCACCGTCTCATGGGGCCGGGCACTCAGGGTCAGGGGAAAATCCAATTTATATCTGGTGATATCTCGGGTGCTATAAGAGATAGCGCAACAAACCAAAGTGAATTATCTGCAGGAGGCTCTGGCGCATGAGTCTGTGCAGCGGGAACGTACACGAACCACCAGGGGCCGAGAAAACCACCGTCTCATGGGGCTGGACACTCAGGGTCAGGGGAAAATCGAATATATATCTGGTGATATCTCGGGAGCTATTACAGATACCGCAATAAATCAAAGTGCATTGTCTGTAGGAGGCCCCGGTGCATGAATCTGGGCAGCGGAAACGACCTCGGACCACCAGGGGCCGAGAAAACCACCGTCTCATGGGGCCGGACACTCAGGGTCAGGGAAAAATCCAATATATATCTGGTGATATCTCGGGTGCTATTACAGATAGCGCAATAAATCAAAGTGCATTGTCTGTAGGAGGCTCTGGTGCATGAATCTGGGCAGCGGGAACGACCTCGGACCACCAGGGGCCGAGAAAACCACCGTCTCATGGGGCCGGACACTCAGGGTCAGTGAAAAATCCAATATATATCTCGTGATATCTCAGGTGCTATTACAGATAGCGCAATAAACCAAAGTGAATTATTTGCAGACGGCCCTGGCGCATGAATCTGTGCAGCGGGAACGACCTGGGACCACCAGGGGCCTAGAAAACCACCGTCTCATGGGGCCGGACACTCAGGGTCAGGGAAAAACCCAATATATATCTGGTGATACCTCGGGTGCTATTACAGATACCGCAATAAATCAAAGTGCATTGTCAGCAGGAGGCCCTGGCGCAGGCATCTGTGCAGCGGGAACGACCTCGGACAACCAGGGGCCGAGAAAACCACCGTCTCACGGGGCGGGACGCTCAGGGTCAGGGAAAAATCCAATATATATCTCGTGATATCTCAGGTGCTATTACAGATAGCGCAATAAATCATAGTGCATTGTCTGTAGGAGGCCCTGGTGCATGAATCTGGGCAGCGGGAACGACCTCGGACCACCAGGGGCCGAGAAAACCACCGTCTCATGGGGCCGGACACTCAGGGTCAGGGAAAAATCCAATATATATCTCGTGATATCTCAGGTGCTATTACAGATAGCGCAAGAAACCAAAGTGAATTATCTGCAGGTGGCCCTAGCGCATGCATCTGTGCAGCGGGAACGACCTCGAACCACCAGGGGCCGAGAAAACCACCGTCTCATGGGGCCGGACACTCAGGGACAGGGAAAAATCCAATATATATCTGGTGATACCTCGGGTGTTATTACAGATACCGCAATAAATCAAAGTGCATTGTCAGCAGGAGGCCCTGGCGCATGCATCTGTGCAGCGGGAACGACCTCGGACCACCAGGGGCCGAGAAAACCACCGTCTCATGGGGCCGGACACTCAGGGTCAGGGAAAAATCCAATATATATCTCGTGATATCTCAGGTGCTATTACAGATAGCGCAATAAATCAAAGTGCATTGTCTCTAGGAGGCTCTGGTGCATGAATCTGGGCAGCGGGAACGACCTCGGACCACCAGGGGCCGAGAAAACCACCGTCTCATGGGGCCGGACACTCAGGGTCAGGGGAAAATCGAATATATATCTGGTGATATCTCGGGAGCTATTACAGATAGCGCAATAAATCAAAGTGCATTGTCTGTAGGAGGCCCTGGCGCATGCATCTGTGCAGCGGGAACGACCTCGGACCACCAGGGGCCGAGAAAACCACCGTCTCATGTGGCCGGTCACTCAGGGTCAGGGGAAAATCCAATATATATCTGGTGATATCTCGGGTGCTATTAGAGGTAGCGCAATAAACCAACGTGAATTATCTTCAGGAGGCCCTGGCGCATGAATCTGTGCAGCGGGAACGGCCTCGGACAACCAGGGGCCGAGAAAACCACCATCTCATGGGGCTGGACACTCAGGGTCAGGGGAAAATCGAATATATATCTGGTGATATCTCGGGAGCTATTACAGATAGCGCAATAAATCAAAGTTCATTGTCTGTAGGAGGCCCTGGCGCATGCATCTGTGCAGCGGGAACGACCTCGGACCACCAGGGGCCGAGAAAACCACCGTCCCATGGGGCCGGACACTCAGGGACAGGGAAAAATCCAATTTATATCTGGTGATATCTCGGGTGCTATAAGAGATAGCGCAATAAATCAAAGTGCATTGTCTGTAGGAGGCCCTGGCGCATGAATCTGTGCAGCGGGAACTACCTCAGAACAACAGGGGCCGAGAAAACCACCGTCTCATGGGGCCGGACACTCAGGGTCAGGGAAAAACCCAATATATATCTGGTGATACCTCGGGTGCTATTACAGATACCGTTATAAATCAAAGTGCATTGTCAGCAGGAGGCCCTGGCGCATGCATCTGTGCAGCGGGAACGACCTCGGACCACCAGGGGCCGAGAAAACCACCGTCTCATGGGGCCGGACACTCAGGGCAGGGAAAAATCCAATTTATATCGGGTGATATCTCGGGTGCTATTAGAGGTAGCGCAATATACCAAAGTGAATTATCTGCAGGAGGCCCTGGTGCATGAATCTGTGCAGCGGAAACGACCTCTGACCACCAGTGGCCGAGAAAACAACAGTCTCATGGGGCCGGACACTCAGGGTCAGAGGAAAATCCAATATATATCTGGTGATATCTCGGGTGCTATAAGAGATAGCGCAATAAATCAAAGTGAATTATTTGCAGAAGGCCCTGGCGCATGAATCTGTGCAGCGGGAACGGCCTCGGACCACCAGGGGCCGAGAAAACCACCATCTCATGGGGCTGGACACTCAGGGTCAGGGGAAAATCGAATATATATCTGATGATATCTCGGGAGCTATTAGAGATACGGGCAATAAATCAAAGTGCATTGTCTGTAGGAGGCCCAGGTGCATGAATCTGGGCAGCGGGAACGACCTCGGACCACCAGGGGCCGAGAAAACCACCGTCTCATGGGGCCGGACACTCAGGGTCAGGGAAAAATCCAATATATATCTGGTGATATCTCAGGTGCTATTACAGATAGCGCAATAAATCAAAGTGCATTGTCTGTAGGAGGCCCTGGCGCATGCATCTGTGCAGCGGGAACGACCTCGGACCACCAGGGGCCGAGAAAACCACCGTCTCATGGGGCCGGACACTCAGGGTCAGGGAAAAATCCAATATATATCTGGTGATATCTCAGGTGCTATTACAGATAGCGCAATAAATCAAAGTGCATTGTTTGTAGGAGGCTCTGGTGCATGAATCTGGGCAGCGGGAAGGACCTCGGACCACCAGGGGCCGAGAAAACCACCGTCTCATGGGGCCGGACACTCAGGGTCAGGGGAAAATCGAATATATATCAGGTGATATCTCGGGAGCTATTACAGATACCGCAATAAATCAACGTGCATTGTCTGTAGGAGGCCCTGGTGCATGAATCTGTGCAGCGGGAACGACCTCGGACCACCAGGGGCCGAGAAAACCACCGTCTCATGGGGCCGGACACTCAGGGACAGGGAAAAATCCAATTTATATCGGCTGATATCTCGGGTGCTATTAGAGGTAGCGCAATATACCAAAGTGAATTATCTGCAGGAGGCCCTGGTGCATGAATCTGTGCAGCGGGAACGACCTCGGACCACCAGGGGCCGAGAAAACCACCATCTCATGGGGCTGGACACTCAGGGTCAGGGGAAAATCGAATATATATCCGGTGATATCTCGGGAGCTATTACAGATACCGCAATAAATCAAAGTGCATTGTCAGCAGGAGGCCCTGGCGCATGAATCTGTGCAGCAGAAACGACCTCTGACCACCAGGGGCCGAGAAAACAATAGTCTCATGGGGCCGGACACTCAGGGTCAGAGGAAAATCCAATATATATCTGGTGATATCTCGGGTGCTATTACAGATACCGCAATAAATCAAAGTGCATTGTCAGCAGGAGGCCCTGGCGCATGCATCTGTGCAGCGGGAACGACCTCGGACCACCAGGGGCCGAGAAAACCACCGTCTCATGGGGCCGGACACTCAGGGTCAGGGAAAAATCCAATATATATCTCGTGATACCTCGGGTGCTATTACAGATACCGTTATAAATCAAAGTGCATTGTCAGGAGGAGGCCCTGGCGCATGCATCTGTGCAGCGGGAACGACCTCGGACCACCAGGGGCCGAGAAAACCACCGTCTCATGGGGCCGGACACTCAGGGTCAGGGGAAAATCCAATATATATCTGGTGATATCTCGGGTGCTATTACAGATAGCGCAATAAATCAAAGTGCATTGTCTGTAGGAGGCCCTGGCGCATGAATCTGTGCAGCGGGAACGACCTCGGACCACCAGGGGCCGAGAAAACCACCGTCTCATGGGGCCGGGCACTCAGGGTCAGGGGAAAATCCAATATATATCTGGTGATATCTCGGGTGCTATTAGAGATACCGCAATAAACAAAAGTGAATTATCTGCAGGAGGCCCTGGCGCATGAATCTGTGCAGCGGGAACGACCTGGGACCACCAGGGGCCTAGAAAACCACCGTCTCATGGGGCCGGACACTCAGGGTCAGGGAAAAACCCAATATATATCTGGTGATACCTCGGGTGCTATTACAGATACCGCAATAAATCAAAGTGCATTGTCTGTAGGAGGCCCTGGCGCATGCATCTGTGCAGCGGGAACGACCTCGGACCACCAGGGGCCGAGAAAACAACAGTCTCATGGGGCCGGACACTCAGGGTCAGAGGAAAATCCAATATATATCTGGTGATATCTCGGGTGCTATTGGAGATAGCGCAATAAACCAAAGTGAATTATTTGCAGAAGGCCCTGGCGCATGAATCTGTGCAGCGGGAACGACCTGGGACCACCAGGGGCCTAGAAAACCACCGTCTCATGGGGCCGGACACTCAGGGTCAGGGAAAAACCCAATATATATCTGGTGATACCTCGGGTGCTATTACAGATACCGGAATAAATCAAAGTGCATTGTCAGCAGGAGGCCCTGGCGCATGCATCTGTGCAGCGGGAACGACCTCGGACCACCTGGGGCCGAGAAAACCACCGTCTCATGGGGCGGGACGCTCAGGGTCAGGGAAAAATCCAACATATATGTGGTGATATCTCGGGTGCTATTACAGATAGCGCAATAAATCAAAGTGCATTGTCTGTAGGAGGCCCTGGCGCATGAATCTGTGCAGCGGGAACGATCTCGGACCAACAGGGGCCGAGAAAACCACCGTCTCATGTGGCCGGTCACTCAGGGTCAGGGGAAAATCCAATATATATCTGGTGATATCTCGGGTGCTATTAGAGATACCGCAATAAACAAAAGTGAATTATCTGCAGGAGACCCTGGCGCATGAGTCTGTGCAGCGGGATCGACCTCGGACCACCAGGGGCCGAGAAAACCACCGTCTCATGGGGCCGGACACTCAGGGTCAGGGAAAAATCCAATATATATCTGGTGATATCTCGGGTGCTATTAGAGACAGCGCAACAAACCAAAGTGAATTATCTGCAGGAGGCTCTGGCGCATGAATCTGGGCAGCGGGAACGACCTCGGACCACCAGGGGCCGAGAAAACCACAATCTCATGGGGCCGGACACTCAGGGTCAGGGAAAAATCCAATATATATCTGGTGATATCTCGGGTGCTATTAGAGGTAGCGCAATAAACCAAAGTGCATTGTCTGTAGGAGGCCCTGGCGCATGAATCTGTGCAGCGGGAACGACCTCGGACCACCAGGGGCCGAGAAAACCACAGTCTCATGGGGCCGGACACTCAGGGTCAGGGGAAAATCCAATATATATCTGGTGATATCTTTGGGTGCTTTTACAGATAGTGCAATAAATCAAAGTGCATTGTTTGTAGGAGGCCCTGGCGCATGAATCTGTGCAGCGGGAACAACCTCGGACCAACAGGGGCCGAGAAAACCATCGTCTCATGGGGCCGGACACTCAGGGTCAGGGAAAAATCCAATATATATCTGGTGATATCTCGGGTGCCATTACAGATAGCGCAATAAATCAAAGTGAATTATCTGCAGGTGGCTCTGGCGCATGAGTCTGTGCAGCGGGAACGACTTCGCACCACCAGGGGCCGAGGAAACCGCCGTCTCATGGGGCCGGACACTCAGGGTCAGGGAAAAATCAAATATATATCTGGTGATATCTCTGATGCTATTAGAGGTAGCGCAATAAACCAAAGTGAATTATCTGCAGGAGGCCCTGGCGCATGCATCTGTGCAGCGGGAGCGACCACGGACCACCAGGGGCCGAGAAAACCACCGTCTCATGGGGCCGCACACTCAGGGTCAGGGGAAAATCCAATATATATCTGGTGATATCTCGGGTGCTATTACAGATAGCGCAATAAATCAAAGTGCATTGTCTGTAGGAGGCCCTCTCGCATGAGTCTGTGCAGCGGGAACGACCTAGGACCACCAGGGGCCGAGAAAACCATCGTCTCATGGGGCCGGACACTCAGGGTCAGGGAAAAATCCAATATATATCTGGTGATATCTCGGGTGCCATTACAGATAGCGCAATAAATCAAAGTGCATTGTCTGTAGGAGGCCCTGGCGCATGAATCTGGGCAGCGGGAACGACCTCGGACCACCAGGGGCCGAGAAAACCACCGTCTCATGGGGCCGAACACTCAGGGTCAGGGAAAAATCCAATATATATCTCGTGATATCTCAGGTGCTATTACAGATAGCGCAATAGACCAAAGTGAATGATCTGCAGGAGACCCTGGCGCATGAATCTGTGCAGCGGGATCGACCTCGGACCACCAGGGGCCGAGAAAACCACCGTCTCATGGGGCCGGACACTCAGGGTCAGCGAAAAATCCAATATATATCTGGTGATACCTCGGGTGCTATTACAGATAGCGCAATAAAACAAAGTGAATTCTCTGCAGGAGGCCCTGGCGCATGAATCTGTGCAGCGGAAACGACCTCGGACCACCATGGGCCGAGAGAACCACCGTCTCATGGGGCCGGACACTCAGGGTCAGGGAAAAATCCAATATATATCTGGTGATATCTTGGGTGCTATTACAGATAGCGCAATAAACCAAAGTGAATGATCTGCAGGAGACCCTCGCGCATGAGTCTGTGCAGCGGGATCGACCTCGGACCACCAGGGGCCGAGAAAACCGCCGTCTCATGGGGCCGGGCACTCAGGGTCAGGGGAAAATCCAATATATATCTGGTGATATCTCGGGTGCTATTATAGATACCGCAATAAACAAAAGTGAATTATCTGCAGGAGGCCCTGGCGCATGAATCTGTGCAGCGGGATCGACCTCGGACCACCAGGGGCCGAGAAAACCACCGTCTCATGGGGCCGGACACTCAGGGTCAGGGAAAAATCCAATATATATCTGGTGATATCTCGGGTGCTATTAGAGACAGCGCAATGATCCAAAGTGAATTATCTGCAGGTGGCGCTGGCGCATGAATCTGGGCAGTGGCATCGACCTCGGACTACCAGGGGCCGAGAAAGCCACCTACACATGCAGCCCGACTCTCAGGGTCAGGGAAAAATCCAATATATATCTGGTGATATCTCGCGTGCTATTACAGATAGCGCAATAAACCAAAGTGCATTGTCTGTAGGAGGCCCTGGCGCATGAATCTGTGCAGCGGGAACGACCTCGGACCACCAGGGGCCGTGAAAACCAATGTCTCATGGGGCCGGACACTCAGGGTCAGGGAAAAATCCAATATATATCTGGTGATACCTCGGGTGCTATTACAGATAGCGCAATAAAACAAAGTGAATTCTCTGCAGGAGGCCCTGGCGCATGAATCTGTGCAGCGGGAACGACCTCGGACCACCAGGGGCCGAGAAAACCACCGTCTCATGGGGCCGAACACTCAGGGTCAGGGAAAAATCCAATATATATCTGGTGATATCTCGGGTGCTATTACAGATATCGCAATAAGTCAAAGTGCATTGTCTGTAGGAGGCCCTGGCGCATGAATCTGGCCAGCGGGAACGACCTCGGACCACCAGAAGCCGAGAAAACCACCGTCTCATGGGGCCGGACACTCAGGGTCAGGGGAAAATCCAATATATATCTGGTGATATCTCAGGTGCTATTACAGATAGCGCAATAAACCGAAGTGAATTATCTGCAGGAGGCCCTGGCGCATGCATCTATGCAGCGGGAACGAACTCGGATCACCAGGGGCCGAGAAAACCACCGTCTCATGGGGCCGGACACTCAGGGTCAGGGAAAAATCAAATATATATCTGGTGATATCTCTGATGCTATTAGAGGTAGCGCAATAAACCAAAGTGAATTATCTGCAGGAGGCCCTGGCGCATGCATCTGTGCAGCGGGAACGGCCTCGGGCCACCAGGGGCCGAGAAATTCACAGTCTCATGGGGCCGGACACCCAGGGTCAGGGGAAAATTCTATATATATCTGGTGATATCTCGGGTGCTATTAGAGATAGCGCAATAAATCAAAGTGAATTATCTACAGGAGGCCCTGGCGCATGAATCTGTGCAGCGGGAACGACCTCGGACCACCAGGGGCCGAGAAAACCACCGTCTCATGGGGCCGGACACTCAGGGACAGGGAAAAATCCAATATGTATCTAGTGATATCTCGGGAGCTATTACAGATAGCGCAATAAACCAAAGTGAATTATCTGCAGGGGGCCCTGGCGCATGAATCTGTGCAGCGGGAACGACTTCGGACCACCAGGGGCCGAGAAAACCACCGTCTCATGGGGCCGGACACTCAGGGTCAGGGGAAAATCCAATATATATCTGGTGATATCTCGGGTGCTATTAGAGATGGCGCAGTAAACCAAAGTGAATTATCTGTAGGAGGCCCTGGCGCATGCATCTGTGCAGCGGGAACGACCTCGGACCACCAGGAGCCGAGAAAACCACCGTCTCATTGGGCCGGACACTCATGGTCAGGGAAAAATCCAATATATATCTGGTGATATCTCGGGTGCTATTAGAGATAGCGCGATAAACCAAAGTTAATTATCTGCAGGAGGCCCTGACGCATGAATCTGTGCAGTGGGAACGACCTCGGACCACCAGGGGCCGAGAAAACCACCGACTCATGGGGCCGGACACTCAGGGTCCGGGGAAAATCCAATATATATCTGGTGATATATCGGGTGTTATCAGAGATAGCGCAATAAACCACAGTGAATTATCTGCATGAGGCCCTGGCGCATGAATCTGTGCAGCAGGAACGACATCGGACCACCAGGGGCCGACAAAATTACAGATTTTCGGTATGCGTCACCCAAAGTCATGTAAAAATCCAGCATATATATGGTGATATCTCGGGTGCTATTAGAGATAGCGCAATAAACCAAAGTGAATTATCTGCAGGAGACCCTGGCGCATGAATTTGTGCAGCGGGAACGACCTCGGACCACCAGGGGCCGAGAAAACCACCGTCTCATGGGGCCGGACACTCAGGGTCAGGGAACAATCCAATATATATCTGGTGATATCTCGGGTGCTATTACAGATAAAGAAATAAAGCAATGTGCATTGTCTGTAGGAGGCCGTGGCGCATGAATATGGCCAGCGGGAACGGCCTCGGACCACCAGGGGCCGAGAAATTCACAGTCTCATGGGGCCGGACACTCAGGGTCAGGGGAAAATCCAATATATATCTGCTGATATCTAGGGTGCTATTAGAGATAGCGCAATAAACCAAAGTTAATTATCTGCAGGAGGCCCTGACGCATGAATCTGTGCAGCGGGAACGACCTCGGACCACCAGAGGCCGAGAAAACCTTCGACTCATGGGGCGGGACACTCAGGGTAAGGGGAAAATCCAATATATATCCGGTGATATTACGGGTGCTATTAGACATAGCGCAATAAACCAAAGTGAATTATCTGCAGGAGGCCCTGGCGCATGAATCTGTGGAGCGGCAACGACCTCGGACCACCAGGGGCCGAGAAAGCCACAGTCTCATGGGGCCGGACACTCAGGGTCAGGGGAAAATCCAATATATATCTGGTGATATCTCGGGTGCTATTAGAGATAGCGCAATAAATCAAAGTGAATTATCTGCAGGAGGCCCTGGCGCATGAATCTGTGCAGCGGTAACGACCTCGGACCACCAGGGGCCGAGAAAACCACCGTCTGATGGGGCCGGACACTCAGGGTCAGGGAAAAATCCAATATATATCTGGTGATATCTCGGGTGCTATTACAGATACCGCAATAAATCAAAGTGCATTGTCTGCAGGATGCCCTGGCGCATGAATCTGTGCAGCGGGAACGACCTCGGATCACCAGGGGCCGAGAAAACCACAGTCTCATGGGGCCGGACACTCAGAGTCAGGGGAAAATCCAATATATATCTGGTGATATATCGGGTGTGATCAGAGATAGCGCAATAAACCACAGTGAATTATCTGCATGAGGCCCGGGCGCATGAATCTGTGCAGCAGGAACGACATCGGACCACCAGGGGCCGACAAAATTACAGATTTTCGGTATCCGTCACCCAAAGTCATGTAAAAATCCAGCATATATATGGTGATTTCTCGGGTGCTATTAGAGATAACGCAATAAACCAAAGTGAATTATCTGCAGGAGGCCCTGGCGCATGAATCTGTGCAGCCGGAACGACCTCGGACCACCAGGGGCCGAGAAAACCACAGTCTCATGGGGCCGGACACTCAGGGTCAGGGGAAAATCCAATATATATCTGGTGATATCTCGGGTGCTATTAGAGATAGCGCAATAAACCTTAGTGAATTATCTGCAGGACGCCCTGGCGCATGCATCTGTGCAGCAGGAACGACATCGGACCACCAGGGGCCGAGAAAACCACCGTCTCATGGGGCCGTACACTCAGGGTCAGGGAAAAATCCAATATATATCTGGTGATATCTCGGGTGCTATTAGAAATAGCGCAATAAATCAAAGTGCATTGTCTGTAGGAGGCCCTGGCGAATGAATCTGGCCAGCGGGAACGCCCTCGGACCACCAGGGGCCGAGAAAACCACCGTCTCATGGGGCCGGACACTCAGGGTCAGGGGAAAATCCAATATATATCTGGTGATATATCGGGTGTTATCAGAGATAGCGCAATAAACCACAGTGAATTATCTGCATGAGGCCCTGGCGCATGAATCTGTGCAGCAGGAACGACATCGGACCACCAGGGGCCGACAAAATTACAGATTTTCGGTATGCGTCACCCAAAGTCATGTAAAAATCCAGCATATATATGGTGATATCTCGGGTGCTATTAGAGATAGCGCAATAAACCAAAGTGAATTATCTGCAGGAGGCCCTGGCGCATGAATCTGTGCAGCGGGAACGACCTCGGATCACCAGGGGCCGAGAAAACCGCCGTCTCATGGGGCCGGACACTCAGGGTCAGGGAAAAATCCAATATATATCTGGTGATATCTCGGGTGCTATTAGTGATAGCGCAATAAACCAAAGTGAATTATCCGCAGGAGGCCCTGGCGCATGAATCTGTGCAGCGGGAACGACCTCGGATCACCAGGGGCCGAGAAAACCACAGTCTCATGTGGCCGGACACTCAGGGTCAGGGGAAAATCCAATATATATCTGGTGATATCTCGGGTGCTATTACAGATAGCGCAATAAATCAAAGTGCATTGTCTGTAGGAGGCCCTCTCGCATGAGTCTGTGCAGCGGGAACGACCTAGGACCACCAGGGGCCGAGAAAACCATCGTCTCATGGGGCCGGACACTCAGGGTCAGGGAAAAATCCAATATATATCTGGTGATATCTCGGGTGCTATTAGAGATAGCGCAATAAACCAAAGTTAATTATCTGCAGGAGGCCCTGGCGCATGCATCTGTGCAGCGGGAACGACCTCGGACCACCAGGGGCCTAGAAAACCACCGTCTCATGGGGCCGGACACTCATGGTCAGGGAAAAATCCATTATATATCTGGTGATATCGCGGGTGCTATTACAGATAGCGCAATAAATCAAAGTGCATTGTCTGTAGGAGGCCGTGGCGCATGAATATGGCCAGCGGGAACGGCCTCGGACCACCAGGGGCCGAGAAAACCACCGTCTCATGGGGCCGGACACTCAGGGTCAGGGGAAAATCCAATATATATCTGGTGATATATCGGGTGTTATCAGAGATAGCGCAATAAACCACAGTGAATTATCTGCATGAGGCCCTGGCGCATGAATCTGTGCAGCAGGAACGACCTCGGACCACCAGGGGCCGAGAAAACCACCGTCTCATGGGGCCGGACACTCAGGGTCAGGAGAAAATCCAATATATATCTGGTCATATCTTGGGTGCTATTAGAGGTAGCGCAATAAACCGAAGTGAATTATCTGCAGGAGGCCCTGGCGCATGAATCTGTGCAGCGGGAACGACCTCGGACCACCAGGGGCCGACAAAATTACAGATTTTCGGTATCAGTCATCCAAAGTCATGTAAAAATCCAGCATAAATATGGTGCTTTCTCGGTTGCTATTACAGATAGCGCAATAAATCAAAGTGCGTTGTCTGTAGGAGGCCCTGGCGCATGAATCTGTGCAGCAGGAACGACATCGGACCACCAGGGGCCGACAAAATTACAGATTTTCGGTATCCGTCATCCAAAGTAATGTAAAAATCCAGCATATATGTGGTGCTTTCTCGGTTGCTATTACAGATAGCGCAATAAATCAAAGTGCATTGTCTGTAGGAGGCCCTGGCGCATGAATCTGTGCAGCGGGAACGACCTCGGACCACCAGGGGCCGAGACAACCACCGTCTCATTGGGCCGGACACTCAGGGTCAGGGAAAAATCCAATATATATCTGGTGATATCTCGGGTGCTAATAGAGATAGCGCAGTAAGCCAAAGTGAATTATCTGTAGGAGGCCCTGGCGCATGCATCTCTGCAGCGGGAACGACCTCGGACCACCAGGGGCCGAGAAAACCACCGTCTCATGGGTCCGGACACTCATGGTCAGGGAAAAATCCAATATATATCTGGTGATATCTCGGGTGCTATTACAGATAGCGCAATAAAGCAAAGTGCATTGTCTGTAGGAGGCCGTGGCGCATGAATATGGCCAGCGGGAACGGCCTCGGACCACCGGGGGCCGAGAAATTCACAGTCTCATGGGGCCGGACACTCAGGGTCAGGGGAAAATCCAATATATATCTGGTGATATCTCGGGTGCTATTACAGATAGCGCAATAAATCAAAGTGCATTGTCTGCAGGATGCCCTGGCGCATGCATCTGTGCAGCGGGAACGACCTCGGACCACCAGGGGCCGAGAAAACCACCGTCTCATGGGGCCGGACACTCAGGGACAGGGAAAAATCCAATATATATCTAGTGATATCTCGGGAGCTATTACAGATAGCGCAATAAACCAAAGTGAATTATCTGTAGGGGGCCCTGGCGCATGAATCTGTGCAGCGGGGACGACTTCGGACCACCAGGGGCCGAGAAAACCACCGTCTCATGGGGCCGGGCACTCAGAGTCAGGGGAAAATCCAATATATATCTGGTGATATCTCGGGTGCTATTAGAAATAGCGCAATAAATCAAAGTGCATTGTCTGTAGGAGGCCCTGGCGCATGATTATGGCCAGCGGGAACGACCACGGACCACCAGGGGCCGAGAAAACCACCGTCCCATGGGGCTGGACACTCAGGGTCAGGGGGAAAATCCAATATATATCTGGTGATATATCGGGTGTTATCAAAGATAGCGCAATAAACCACAGTGAATTATCTGCAGGAGGCCGTGACTCATGAATCTGTGCAGCGGGAACGACCTCGGACCACCAGGGGCCGAGAATACCACCGTCTCATGGGGCCGGTCACTCCGGGTCAGGGGAAAATCCAATATATATCTGGTGATATCTCTGGAGATGTTACAGATAGCGCAATAAATCAAAGTGCATTGTCAGCAGGAGGCCCTGGCGCATGCATCTGTGCAGCGGGAACGACCTCGGACCACCAGGGGCCGAGAAAACCACCGACTCATGGGGCGGGACACTCAGGCTAAGGGTAAAATCCAATATATATCCGGTGATATCTCGGGTGCTATTAGAGATAGCGCAATAAACCAAAGTGAATTATCTGCAGGAGGCCCTGGCGCATGAATCTGTGGAGCGGCAACGACCTCGGACCTCCAGGGGCCGAGAAAGCCACAGTCTCATGGGGCCGGACACTCAGGGTCAGGGAAAAATCCAATATATATCTGGTGATATCTCGGGTGCTATTAGATATAGCGCAATAAATCAAATTGCATTGTCTGTAGGAGGCCCTGGCGAATGAATCTGGCCAGCGGGAACCACCTCGGACCACCAGGGGCCGAGAAAACCACCGTCTCATGGGGCCGGACACTCATGGTCAGGGAAAAATCCATTATATATCTGGTGATATCTCGGGTGCTATTACAGATAGCGCAATAAATCAAAGTGCACTGTCTGTAGGAGGCCGTGGCGCATGAATATGGCCAGCGGGAACGGCCTCGGGCCACCAGGGGCCGAGAAATTCACAGTCTCATGGGGCCGGACACCCAGGGTCAGGGGAAAATTCTATATATATCTGGTGATATCTCGGGTGCTATTAGAGATAGCGCAATAAATCAAAGTGAATTATCTACAGGAGGCCCTGGCGCATGAATCTGTGCAGCGGGAACGACCTCGGACCACCAGGGGCCGAGAAAACCACCGTCTCATGGGGCCGGACACTCAGGGACAGGGAAAAATCCAATATGTATCTAGTGATATCTCGGGAGCTATTACAGATAGCGCAATAAACCAAAGTGAATTATCTGCAGGGGGCCCTGGCGCATGAATCTGTGCAGCGGGAACGACTTCGGACCACCAGGGGCCGAGAAAACCACCGTCTCATGGGGCCGGACACTCAGGGTCAGGGGAAAATCCAATATATATCTGGTGATATCTCGGGTGCTATTAGAGATGGCGCAGTAAACCAAAGTGAATTATCTGTAGGAGGCCCTGGCGCATGCATCTGTGCAGCGGGAACGACCTCGGACCACCAGGAGCCGAGAAAACCACCGTCTCATTGGGCCGGACACTCATGGTCAGGGAAAAATCCAATATATATCTGGTGATATCTCGGGTGCTATTAGAGATAGCGCGATAAACCAAAGTTAATTATCTGCAGGAGGCCCTGACGCATGAATCTGTGCAGTGGGAACGACCTCGGACCACCAGGGGCCGAGAAAACCACCGACTCATGGGGCCGGACACTCAGGGTCCGGGGAAAATCCAATATATATCTGGTGATATATCGGGTGTTATCAGAGATAGCGCAATAAACCACAGTGAATTATCTGCATGAGGCCCTGGCGCATGAATCTGTGCAGCAGGAACGACATCGGACCACCAGGGGCCGACAAAATTACAGATTTTCGGTATGCGTCACCCAAAGTCATGTAAAAATCCAGCATATATATGGTGATATCTCGGGTGCTATTAGAGATAGCGCAATAAACCAAAGTGAATTATCTGCAGGAGACCCTGGCGCATGAATTTGTGCAGCGGGAACGACCTCGGACCACCAGGGGCCGAGAAAACCACCGTCTCATGGGGCCGGACACTCAGGGTCAGGGAACAATCCAATATATATCTGGTGATATCTCGGGTGCTATTACAGATAAAGAAATAAAGCAATGTGCATTGTCTGTAGGAGGCCGTGGCGCATGAATATGGCCAGCGGGAACGGCCTCGGACCACCAGGGGCCGAGAAATTCACAGTCTCATGGGGCCGGACACTCAGGGTCAGGGGAAAATCCAATATATATCTGCTGATATCTAGGGTGCTATTAGAGATAGCGCAATAAACCAAAGTTAATTATCTGCAGGAGGCCCTGACGCATGAATATGTGCAGCGGGAACGACCTCGGACCACCAGAGGCCGAGAAAACCACCGTCTCATGGGGCCGGACACTCAGGGTCAGGGAAAAATCCAATATATATCTGGTGATATCTCGGGTGCTATTACAGATAAAGAAATAAAGCAAAGTGCATTGTCTGTAGGAGGCCGTGGCGCATGAATATGGCCAGCGGGAACGGCCTCTGACCACCAGGGGCCGAGAAATTCACAGTCTCATGGGGCCGGACACTCAGGGTCAGGGGAAAATCCAATATATATCTGCTGATATCTAGGGTGCTATTAGAGATAGCGCAATAAACCAAAGTTAATTATCTGCAGGAGGCCCTGACGCATGAATCTGTGCAGCGGGAACGACCTCGGACCACCAGGGGCCGAGAAAACCACCGTCTGATGGGGCCGGACACTCAGGGTCAGGGAAAAATCCAATATATATCTGGTGATATCTAGGGTGCTATTAGAGATAGCGCAATAAACCAAAGTTAATTATCTGCAGGAGGCCCTGACGCATGAATCTGTGCAGCGGGAACGACCTCGGACCACCAGAGGCCGAGAAAACCTTCGACTCATGGGGCGGGACACTCAGGGTAAGGGGAAAATCCAATATATATCCGGTGATATTACGGGTGCTATTAGACATAGCGCAATAAACCAAAGTGAATTATCTGCAGGAGGCCCTGGCGCATGAATCTGTGGAGCGGCAACGACCTCGGACCACCAGGGGCCGAGAAAGCCACAGTCTCATGGGGCCGGACACTCAGGGTCAGGGGAAAATCCAATATATATCTGGTGATATCTCGGGTGCTATTAGAGATAGCGCAATAAATCAAAGTGAATTATCTGCAGGAGGCCCTGGCGCATGAATCTGTGCAGCGGGAACGACCTCGGACCACCAGGGGCCGAGAAAACCACCGTCTGATGGGGCCGGACACTCAGGGTCAGGGAAAAATCCAATATATATCTGGTGATATCTCGGGTGCTATTACAGATACCGCAATAAATCAAAGTGCATTGTCTGCAGGATGCCCTGGCGCATGAATCTGTGCAGCGGGAACGACCTCGGATCACCAGGGGCCGAGAAAACCACAGTCTCATGGGGCCGGACACTCAGAGTCAGGGGAAAATCCAATATATATCTGGTGATATATCGGGTGTGATCAGAGATAGCGCAATAAACCACAGTGAATTATCTGCATGAGGCCCGGGCGCATGAATCTGTGCAGCAGGAACGACATCGGACCACCAGGGGCCGACAAAATTACAGATTTTCGGTATCCGTCACCCAAAGTCATGTAAAAATCCAGCATATATATGGTGATTTCTCGGGTGCTATTAGAGATAACGCAATAAACCAAAGTGAATTATCTGCAGGAGGCCCTGGCGCATGAATCTGTGCAGCCGGAACGACCTCGGACCACCAGGGGCCGAGAAAACCACAGTCTCATGGGGCCGGACACTCAGGGTCAGGGGAAAATCCAATATATATCTGGTGATATCTCGGGTGCTATTAGAGATAGCGCAATAAACCTTAGTGAATTATCTGCAGGACGCCCTGGCGCATGCATCTGTGCAGCAGGAACGACATCGGACCACCAGGGGCCGAGAAAACCACCGTCTCATGGGGCCGGACACTCAGGGTCAGGGGAAAATCCAATATATATCTGGTGATATATCGGGTGTTATCAGAGATAGCGCAATAAACCACAGTGAATTATCTGCATGAGGCCCTGGCGCATGAATCTGTGCAGCAGGAACGACATCGGACCACCAGGGGCCGACAAAATTACAGATTTTCGGTATGCGTCACCCAAAGTCATGTAAAAATCCAGCATATATATGGTGATATCTCGGGTGCTATTAGAGATAGCGCAATAAACCAAAGTGAATTATCTGCAGGAGGCCCTGGCGCATGAATCTGTGCAGCGGGAACGACCTCGGATCACCAGGGGCCGAGAAAACCGCCGTCTCATGGGGCCGGACACTCAGGGTCAGGGAAAAATCCAATATATATCTGGTGATATCTCGGGTGCTATTAGTGATAGCGCAATAAACCAAAGTGAATTATCTGCAGGAGGCCCTGGCGCATGAATCTGTGCAGCGGGAACGACCTCGGATCACCAGGGGCCGAGAAAACCACAGTCTCATGTGGCCGGACACTCAGGGTCAGGGGAAAATCCAATATATATCTGGTAATATCTCGGGTGCTATTAGAGATAGCGCAATAAACCAAAGTGAATGATCTGCAGGAGGCCCTGGCGCATGAATCTGTGCAACGGGAACGACCTGGGACCACCAGGGGCCGAGAAAACCAGTCTCATGGGGCCGGACACTCAGGGTCAGGGGAAAATCCAATATATATCTGGTGATATCTCGGGTGCTATTAGAGATAGCGCAATAAACCAAAGTTAATTATCTGCAGGAGGCCCTGGCGCATGAATCTGTGCAGCGGGAACGACCTCGGACCACCAGGGGCCGAGAAAACCACCGTCTCATGGGGCCGTACACTCAGGGTCAGGGAAAAATCCAATATATATCTGGTGATATCTCGGGTGCTATAAGAAATAGCGCAATAAATCAAAGTGCATTGTCTGTAGGAGGCCGTGGCGCATGAATATGGCCAGCGGGAACGGCCTCGGACCACCAGGGGCCGAGAAAACCGCCGTCTCATGGGGCCGGACACTCAGGGTCAGGGAAAAATCCAATATATATCTGGTGATAGCTCGGGTGCTATTAGAGATAGCGCAATAAACCAAAGTGAATTATCTCCAGGAGGCCCTGGCGCATGAATCTGTGCAGCGGGAACGACCTCGGATCACCAGGGCCGGAGAAAACCACAGTCTCATGTGGCCGGACACTCAGGGTCAGGGGAAAATCCAATATATATCTGGTAATATCTCGGGTGCTATTAGAGATAGCGCAATAAACCAAAGTGAATGATCTGCCGGAGGCCCTGGCGCATGAATCTGTGCAGCGGGAACGACCTGGGACCACCAGGGGCCGAGAAAACCAGTCTCATGGGGCCGGACACTCAGGGTTAGGGGAAAATCCAATATATATCTGGTGATATCTCGGGTGCTATTAGAGATAGCGCAATAAACCAAAGTTAATTATCTGCAGGAGGCCCTGGCGCATGAATCTGTGCAGCGGGAACGACCTCGGACCACCAGGGGCCGAGAAAACCACCGTCTCATGGGGCCGTACACTCAGGGTCAGGGAAAAATCCAATATATATCTGGTGATATCTCGGGTGCTATTAGAAATAGCGCAATAAATCAAAGTGCATTGTCTGTAGGAGGCCCTGGCGAATGAATCTGGCCAGCTGGAACGCCCTCGGACCACCAGGGGCCGAGAAAACCACCGTCTCATGGGGCCGGACACTCAGGGTCAGGGGAAAATCCAATATATATCTGGTGATATATCGGGTGTTATCAGAGATAGCGCAATAAACCACAGTGAATTATCTGCATGAGGCCCTGGCGCATGAATCTGTGCAGCAGGAACGACATCGGACCACCAGGGGCCGACAAAATTACAGATTTTCGGTATGCGTCACCCAAAGTCATGTAAAAATCCAGCATATATATGGTGATATCTCGGGTGCTATTAGAGATAGCGCAATAAACCAAAGTGAATTATCTGCAGGAGGCCCTGGCGCATGAATCTGTGCAGCGGGAACGACCTCGGACCACCAGGGGCCGAGAAAACCACCATCTCATGGGGCTGGACACTCAGGGTCAGGGGAAAATCCAATATACATCTGGTGATATCTCGGGAGCTATTACAGATAGCGCAATAAACCAAAGTCCATTGTCAGCAGGAGGCCCTGGCGCATGCATCTGTGCAGCGGGAACGACCTCGGACCACCAGGGGCCGAGAAAACCACCGTCTCATGGGGCCGGACACTCAGGGTCAGGGAAAAATCCAATATATATCTGGTGATATCTCGGGTGCTATTAGAGATAGCGCAATAAACGAAAGTGATTATCTGCAGGAGGCCCTCGCGCATGAATCTGTGCAGCGGGAACGACCTCGGACCACCAGGGGCCGAGAAAACCACAGTCTCATGGGGCCGGACACTCAGGGTCAGGGGAAAATACAATATATATCTGGTGATATCTCGGGTGCTATTAGAGATAGCGCAATAAACCTTAGTGAATTATCTGCACGAGGCCCTGGCGCATGCATCTGTGCAGCGGGATCGATCTCGGACCACCAGGGGCCGAGACAACCACCGTCTCATTGGGCCGGACACTCAGGGTCAGGGAAAAATCCAATATATATCTGGTGATATCTCGGGTGCTATTACAGATAGCGCAATAAATCAAAGTGCATTGTCTGCAGGATGCCCTGGCGCATGAACCTGTGCAGCGGGAACGACCTCGGATCACCAGGGGCCGAGAAAACCACAGTCTCATGGGGCCGGACACTCAGGGTCAGGGGAAAATCCAATATATATCTGGTGATATATCGGGTGTTATCAGAGATAGCGCAATAAACCACAGTGAATTATCTGCAGGAGGCCCTGACTCATGAATCTGTGCAGCGGGAACGACCTCGGAACACCAGGGGCCGAGAAAGCCGCCGTCTCATGGGGCCGGACACTCAGGGTCAGGGGAAAATCCAATATATATCTGGTGATATATCGGGTGTTATCAGAGATAGCGCAATAAACCACAGTGAATTATCTGCAGGAGGCCCTGACTCATGAATCTGTGCAGCGGGAACGACCTCGGACCACCAGGGGCCGAGAATACCACCGTCTCATGGGGCCGGTCACTCCGGGTCAGGGTAAAATCCAATATATATCTGGTGATATCTCGGGAGAGGTTACAGATAGCGCAATAAATCAAAGTGCATTGTCAGCAGGAGGCCCTGGCGCATGCATCTGTGGAGCGGGAACGACCTCGGACCACCAGGGGCCGAGAAAACCACCGACTCATGGGGCGGGACACTCAGGGTAAGGGTAAAATCCAATATATATCCGGTGATATCTCGGGTGCTATTAGAGATAGCGCAATAAACCAAAGTGAATTATCTGCAGGAGACCCTAGCGCATGAATCTGTGGAGCGGCAACGACCTCGGACCACCAGGGGCCGAGAAAGCCACAGTCTCATGGGGCCGGACACTCAGGGTCAGGGAAAAATCCAATATATATCTGGTGATATCTCGGGTGCTATTAGAAATAGCGCAATAAATCAAAGTGCATTGTCTGTAGGAGGCCCTGGCGAATGAATCTGTCCAGCGGGAACGACCTCGGACCACCAGGGGCCGAGAAAACCACCGTCTCATGGGGCCGGACACTCATGGTCAGGGAAAAATCCATTATATATCTGGTGATATCTCGGGTGCTATTACAGATAGCGCAATAAATCAAAGTGCACTGTCTGTAGGAGGCCGTGGCGCATGAATATGGCCAGCGGGAACGGCCTCGGACCACCAGGGGCCGAGAAATTCACAGTCTCATGGGGCCGGACACTCAGGGTCAGGGGAAAATTCAATATATATCTGGTGATATCACGGGTGCTATTAGAGATAGCGCAATAAACCAAAGTTAATTATCTGCAGGAGGCCCTGACGCATGAATCTGTGCAGCGGGAACGACCTCGGACCACCAGGGGCCGAGAATACCACCGTCTCATGGGGCCGGTCACTCCGGGTCAGGGGAAAATCCAATATATATCTGGTGATATCTCGGGTGCTATTAGAGATAGCGCAATAAACCAAAGTTAATTTTCTGCAGGAGGCCCTGACGCATGAATCTGTGCAGCGGGAACGACCTCGGACCACCAGGGGCCGAGAAAACCACCGACTCACGGGGCGGGACACTCAGGGTAAGGGGAAAATCCAATATATATCCGGTGATATCACGGGTGCTATTAGAGATAGCGCAATAAACCAAAGTGAATTATCTACAGGAGGCCCTGGCGCATGAATCTGTGGAGCGGCAACGACCTCGGACCACCAGGGGCCGAGAAAGCCACAGTCACATGGGGCCGGACACTCAGGGTCAGGAGAAAATCCAATATATATCTGGTGATATCTCGGGTGCTATTAGAGATAGCGCAATAAACCATAGTGAATTATCTGCAGGAGGCCCTGGCGCATTAATTTGTGCAGCGGGAACGACCTCGGACCACCAGGGGCCGAGAAAACCACCGTGTCATGGGGCCGGACACTCAGGGTCAGGGAAAAATCCAATATATATCTGGTGATATATCGGGTGTTATCAGAGATAGCGCAATAAACCACAGTGAATTATCTGCATGAGGCCCTGGCGCATGAATCTGTGCAGCAGGAACGACATCGGACCACCAGGGGCCGAGAAAACCACAGTCTCATGGGGCCGGACACTCAGGGTCAGGGAAAAATCCAATATATATCAGGTGATATCTCGGGTGCTATTACAGATAGCGCAATAAATCAAAGTGCATTGTCTGTAGGAGGCCCTGGCGAATGAATCTGGCCAGCGGGAACGCCCTCGGACCACCAGGGGCCGAGAAAACCACCGTCTCATGGGGCCGGACACTCAGGGTCAGGGGAAAATCCAATATATATCTGGTGATATATCGGGTGTTATCAGAGATAGCGCAATAAACCACAGTGAATTATCTGCATGAGGCCCTGGCGCATGAATCTGTGCAGCAGGAACGACATCGGACCACCAGGGGCCGACAAAATTACAGATTTTCGGTATGCGTCACCCAAAGTCATGTAAAAATCCAGCATATATATGGTGATATCTCGGGTGCTATTAGAGATAGCGCAATAAACCAAAGTGAATTATCTGCAGGAGGCCCTGGCGCATGAATCTGTGCAGCGGGAACGACCTCGGATCACCAGGGGCCGAGAAAACCACAGTCTCATGTGGCCGGACACTCAGGGTCAGGGGAAAATCCAATATATATCTGGTAATATCTCGGGTGCTATTAGAGATAGCGCAATAAACCAAAGTGAATGATCTGCAGGAGGCCCTGGCGCATGAATCTGTGCAGCGGGAACGACCTGGGACCACCAGGGGCCGAGAAAACCAGTCTCATGGGGCCGGACACTCAGGGTCAGGGGAAAATCCAGTATATATCTGGTGATATCTCGGGTGCTATTAGAGATAGCGCAATAAACCAAAGTTAATTATCTGCAGGAGGCCCTGGCGCATGAATCTGTGCAGCGGGAACGACCTCGGACCACCAGGGGCCGAGAAAACCACCGTCTCATGGGGCCGTACACTCAGGGTCAGGGAAAAATCCAATATATATCTGGTGATATCTCGTGTGCTATTAGAAATAGCGCAATAAATCAAAGTGCATTGTCTGTAGGAGGCCGTGGCGCATGAATATGGCCAGCGGGAACGGCCTCGGACCACCAGGGGCCGAGAAATTCACAGTCTCATGGGACCGCACACTCAGGGTCAGGGGAAAATCCAATATATATCTGGTGATATCTCGGGTGCTATTAGAGATAGCGCAATAAACCAAAGTTAATTATCTGCAGGAGGCCCTGGCGCATGAATCTGTGCAGCGGGAACGACCTCGGACCACCAGGGGCCGAGAAAACCACCGTCTCATGGGGCCGGACACTCAGGGTCAGGGGAAATTCCAATATATATCTGGTTATATCTCGGGTGCTATTAGAGGTAGCCCAATATACCAAAGTGAATTATCTGCAGGAGGCCCTGGCGCATGAATCTGTGCAGCGGGAACGACCTCGGACCACCAGGGGCCGAGAAAACCACCATCTCATGGGGCTGGACACTCAGGGTCAGGGGAAAATCCAATATACATCTGGTGATATCTCGGGAGCTATTACAGATAGCGCAATAAACCAAAGTCCATTGTCAGCAGGAGGCCCTGGCGCATGCATCTGTGCAGCGGGAACGACCTCGGACCACCAGGGGCCGAGAAAACCACCGTCTCATGGGGCCGGACACTCAGGGTCAGGGAAAAATCCAATATATATCTGGTGATATCTCGGGTGCTATTAGAGATAGCGCAATAAACGAAAGTGAATTATCTGCAGGAGGCCCTCGCGCATGAATCTGTGCAGCGGGAACGACCTCGGACCACCAGGGGCCGAGAAAACCACAGTCTCATGGGGCCGGACACTCAGGGTCAGGGGAAAATACAATATATATCTGGTGATATATCGGGTGTTATCAGAGATAGCGCAATAAACCACAGTGAATTATCTGCAGGAGGCCCTGACTCATGAATCTGTGCAGCGGGAACGACCTCGGACCACCAGGGTCCGAGAATACCACCGTCTCATGGGGCCGGACACTCAGGGTCAGGGGAAAATACAATATATATCTGGTGATATCTCGGGTGCTATTAGAGATAGCGCAATAAACCATAGTGAATTATCTGCAGGAGGCCCTGGCGCATTAATTTGTGCAGCGGGAACGACCTCGGACCACCAGGGGCCGAGAAAACCACCGTCTCATGGGGCCGGACACTCAGGGTCAGGGAAAAATCCAATATATATCTGGTGATATATCGGGTGTTATCAGAGATAGCGCAATAAACCACAGTGAATTATCTGCATGAGGCCCTGGCGCATGAATCTGTGCAGCAGGAACGACATCGGACCACCAGGGGCCGAGAAAACCACAGTCTCATGGGGCCGGACACTCAGGGTCAGGGAAAAATCCAATATATATCAGGTGATATCTCGGGTGCTATTACAGATAGCGCAATAAATCAAAGTGCATTGTCTGTAGGAGGCCCTGGCGAATGAATCTGGCCAGCGGGAACGCCCTCGGACCACCAGGGGCCGAGAAAACCACCGTCTCATGGGGCCGGACACTCAGGGTCAGGGGAAAATCCAATATATATCTGGTGATATATCGGGTGTTATCAGAGATAGCGCAATAAACCACAGTGAATTATCTGCATGAGGCCCTGGCGCATGAATCTGTGCAGCAGGAACGACATCGGACCACCAGGGGCCGACAAAATTACAGATTTTCGGTATGCGTCACCCAAAGTCATGTAAAAATCCAGCATATATATGGTGATATCTCGGGTGCTATTAGAGATAGCGCAATAAACCAAAGTGAATTATCTGCAGGAGGCCCTGGCGCATGAATCTGTGCAGCGGGAACGACCTCGGATCACCAGGGGCCGAGAAAACCACAGTCTCATGTGGCCGGACACTCAGGGTCAGGGGAAAATCCAATATATATCTGGTAATATCTCGGGTGCTATTAGAGATAGCGCAATAAACCAAAGTGAATGATCTGCAGGAGGCCCTGGCGCATGAATCTGTGCAGCGGGGACGACCTGGGACCACCAGGGGCCGAGAAAACCAGTCTCATGGGGCCGGACACTCAGGGTCAGGGGAAAATCCAATATATATCTGGTGATATCTCGGGTGCTATTAGAAATAGCGCAATAAATCAAAGTGCATTGTCTGTAGGAGGCCGTGGCGCATGAATATGGCCAGCGGGAACGGCCTCGGACCACCAGGGGCCGAGAAATTCAGTCTCATGGGACCGCACACTCAGATTCAGGGGAAAATCCAATATATATCTGGTGATATCTCGGGTGCTATTAGAGATAGCGCAATAAACCAAAGTTAATTATCTGCAGGAGGCCCTGGCGCATGAATCTGTGCAGCGGGAACGACCTCGGACCACCAGGGGCCGAGAAAACCACCGTCTCATGGGGCCGGACACTCAGGGTCAGGGGAAATTCCAATATATATCTGGTTATATCTCGGGTGCTATTAGAGGTAGCCCAATATACCAAAGTGAATTATCTGCAGGAGGCCCTGGCGCATGAATCTGTGCAGCGGGAACGACCTCGGACCACCAGGGGCCGAGAAAACCACCATCTCATGGGGCTGGACACTCAGGGTCAGGGGAAAATCCAATATACATCTGGTGATATCTCGGGAGCTATTACAGATAGCGCAATAAACCAAAGTCCATTGTCAGCAGGAGGCCCTGGCGCATGCATCTGTGCAGCGGGAACGACCTCGGACCACCAGGGGCCGAGAAAACCACAGTCTCATGTGGCCGGACACTCAGGGTCAGGGGAAAATCCAATATATATCTGGTAATATGTCGGGTGCTATTAGAGATAGCGCAATAAACCAAAGTGAATGATCTGCTGGAGGCCCTGGCGCATGAATCTGTGCAGCGGGAACGACCTGGGACCACCAGGGGCCGAGAAAACCAGTCTCATGGGGCCGGACACTCAGGGTCAGGGGAAAATCCAATATATATCTGGTGATATCTCGGCTGCTATTAGAAATAGCGCAATAAATCAAAGTGCATTGTCTGTAGGAGGCCCTGGCGAATGAATCTGGCCAGCGGGAACGCCCTCGGACCACCAGGGGCCGAGAAAACCACCGTCTCATGGGGCCGGACACTCAGGGTCAGGGGAAAATCCAATATATATCTGGTGATATCTCGGGTGCTATTAGAGATAGCGCAATAAACGAAAGTGAATGATCTGCAGGAGGACCTGGCGGATGAATCTGTGTAGCGGGAACGACTTCGGACAACCAGGGGCCGAGACAACCACCGTCTCATTGGGCCGGACACTCAGGGTCAGGGAAAAATCCAATATATATCTGGTGATATCTCGGGTGCTATTACAGATAGCGCAATAAATCAAAGTGCATTGTCTGTAGGATGCCCTGGTGCATGAATCTGTGCAGCGGGAACGACCTCGGACCACCAGGGGCCGAGAAAACCACAGTCTCATGGGGCCGGACACTCAGGGTCAGGGAAAATCCAGTATATATCTGGTGATATCTCGGGTGCTATTACAGATAGCGCAATAAATCAATGTGCATTGTCTGTAGGATGCCCTGGTGCATGAAACTGTGCAGCGGGAACGACCTCGGACCACCAGGGGCCGAGAAAACCACCGTCTCATTGGGCCGGACACTCAGGGTCAGGGAAAAATCCAATATATATCTGGTAATATCTCGGGTGCTATTAGAGATAGCGCAATAATCCAAAGTGATTGATCTGCAGGAGGCCCTGGCGCATGAATCTGTGCAGCAGGAACGACCTGGGACCACCAGGGGCCGAGAAAACCACAGTCTCATGGGGCCGGACACTCAGGGTCAGGGGAAAATCCAATATATATCTGGTGATATCTCGGGTGCTATTAGAAATAGCGCAATAAATCAAAGTGCATTGTCTGTAGGAGGCCCCGGCATATGATTCTGGCCAGCGGGAACGACCTCGGACCACCAGGGGCCGAGAAAACCACCGTCCCATGGGGCCGGACACTCACGGTCAGGGAAAAATCCAATTTATATCTGGTGATATCTTGGGTGCTATTAGAGATAGCGCAATAATCCAAAGTTAATTATCTGCAGGAGGCCCTGACGCATGAATGTGGCCAGCGGGAACGACCTCGGACCACCAGGGGCCGAGAAAACCACCGTCTCATGGGGCCGAACACTCAGGGTCAGGGGAAAATCCAATATATATCTGGTGATATCTCGGGTGCTATTACAGATAGCGCAATAAATCAAAATGCATTGTCTGTAGGAGGCCCTGGCGCATGAATCTGGCCAGCGGGGACGACCTCGGACCACCAGGGGCCGAGAAAACCACCGTCTCATGGGGCCGGGCACTCAGGGTCAGGGAAAAATCCAACATATATCTGGTGATATCTCGGGTGTTATCAGAGACAGCGGAATAAACCACAGTGAATTATCTGCAGGAGGCCCTGGCGCATGAATCTGTGCAGCGAGAATGACCTCGGACAACCAGGGGCCGAGAAAACCACCGTCTCATGGGGCCGGACACTCAGGGTCAGGGAAAAATCCAATATATATCTGGTGATATCTCGGGTGCTATTAGAAATAGCGCAATAAATCAAAGTGCATTGTCCGTAGGAGGCCCTTGCGCATGAATCTGTGCAGCAGGAACGACATCGGACTACCAGGAGCCGAGAAAATTACAGATTTTCGGTATCCGTCTCCCAAAGTCATGTAAAAATCCAGCATATATATGGTGCTTTCTCGGGTGCTATTACAGATAGCGCAATAAATCAAAGTGCATTCTCTGTAGGAGGCACTGGCGCATGAATCTGTGCACCGGGAACGACCTTGGACCACCAGGGGCCGAGAAAACCACAGTCTCATGGGGCCGGACACTCTGGGTCAGGGGAAAATCCAATATATATCTGGTGATATCTCGGGTGCTATTAGAGACAGCGCAATAAATCAAAGTGCATTGTCTGTAGGAGGCCGTGGCGCATGAATATGGCCAGCGGGAACGGCCTCGGACCACCAGGGGCCGAGAAATTCACAGTCTCATGGGACCGCACACTCAGGGTCAGGGGAAAATCCAATATATATCTGGTGATATCTCGGGTGCTATTAGAGATAGCGCAATAAACCAAAGTTAATTATCTGCAGGAGGCCCTGGCGCATGAATCTGTGCAGCGGGAACGACCTCGGACCACCAGGGGCCGAGAAAACCACCGTCTCATGGGGCCGGACACTCAGGGTCAGGGGAAATTCCAATATATATCTGGTTATATCTCGGGTGCTATTAGAGGTAGCCCAATATACCAAAGTGAATTATCTGCAGGAGGCCCTGGCGCATGAATCTGTGCAGCGGGAACGACCTCGGACCACCAGGGGCCGAGAAAACCACCATCTCATGGGGCTGGACACTCAGGGTCAGGGGAAAATCCAATATACATCTGGTGATATCTCGGGAGCTATTACAGATAGCGCAATAAACCAAAGTCCATTGTCAGCAGGAGGCCCTGGCGCATGCATCTGTGCAGCGGGAACGACCTCGGACCACCAGGGGCCGAGAAAACCACCGTCTCATGGGGCCGGACACTCAGGGTCAGGGAAAAATCCAATATATATCTGGTGATATCTCGGGTGCTATTAGAGATAGCGCAATAAACCACAGTGAATTATCTGCAGGAGGCCCTGACTCATGAATCTGTGCAGCGGGAACGACCTCGGACCACCAGGGGCCGAGAAAGCCGCCGTCTCATTGGGCCGGACACTCAGGGTCAGGGAAAAATCCAATATATATCAGGTGATATCTCGGGTGCTATTACAGATAGCGCAATAAATCAAAGTGCATTGTCTGCAGGATGCCCTGGCGCATGAACCTGTGCAGCGGGAACGACCTCGGATCACCAGGGGCCGAGAAAACCACAGTCTCATGGGGCCGGACACTCAGGGTCAGGGGAAAATCCAATATATATCTGGTGATATATCGGGTGTTATCAGAGATAGCGCAATAAACCACAGTGAATTATCTGCAGGAGGCCCTGACTCATGAATCTGTGCAGCGGGAACGACCTCGGACCACCAGGGGCCGAGAAAGCCGCCGTCTCATGGGGCCGGACACTCAGGGTCAGGGTAAAATCCAATATATATCCGGTGATATCTCGGGTGCTATTAGAGATAGCGCAATAAACCAAAGTGAATTATCTGCAGGAGGCCCTAGCGCATGAATCTGTGGAGCGGCAACGACCTCGGACCACCAGGGGCCGAGAAAGCCACAGTCTCATGGGGCCGGACACTCAGGGTCAGGGAAAAATCCAATATATATCTGGTGATATCTCGGGTGCTATTAGAAATAGCGCAATAAATCAAAGTGCATTGTCTGTAGGAGGCCCTGGCGAATGAATCTGTCCAGCGGGAACGACCTCGGACCACCAGGGGCCGAGAAAACCACCGTCTCATGGGGCCGGACACTCATGGTCAGGGAAAAATCCATTATATATCTGGTGATATCTCGGGTGCTATTACAGATAGCGCAATAAATCAAAGTGCACTGTCTGTAGGAGGCCGTGGCGCATGAATATGGCCAGCGGGAACGGCCTCGGACCACCAGGGGCCGAGAAATTCACAGTCTCATGGGGCCGGACACTCAGGGTCAGGGGAAAATTCAATATATATCTGGTGATATCACGGGTGCTATTAGAGATAGCGCAATAAACCAAAGTTAATTATCTGCAGGAGGCCCTGACGCATGAATCTGTGCAGCGGGAACGACCTCGGACCACCAGGGGCCGAGAATACCACCGTCTCATGGGGCCGGTCACTCCGGGTCAGGGGAAAATCCAATATATATCTGGTGATATCTCGGGTGCTATTAGAGATAGCGCAATAAACCATAGTGAATTATCTGCATGAGGCCCTGGCGCATGAATCTGTGCAGCAGGAACGACATCGGACCACCAGGGGCACGAGAAAACCACAGTCTCATGGGGCCGGACACTCAGGGTCAGGGAAAAATCCAATATATATCAGGTGATATCTCGGGTGCTATTACAGATAGCGCAATAAATCAAAGTGCATTGTCTGCAGGATGCCCTGGCGCATGAACCTGTGCAGCGGGAACGACCTCGGATCACCAGGGGCCGAGAAAACCACAGTCTCATGGGGCCGGACACTCAGGGTCAGGGAAAAATCCAATATATATCTGGTGATATATCGGGTGTTATCAGAGATAGCGCAATAAACACAGTGAATTATCTGCATGAGGCCCTGGCGCATGAATCTGTGCAGCAGGAACGACATCGGACCACCAGGGGCCGAGAAAACCACCGTCTCATGGGGCCGGACACTCAGGGTCAGGGAAAAATCCAATATATATCTGGTGATATATCGGGTGTTATCAGAGATAGCGGAATAAACACAGTGAATTATCTGCAGGAGGCCCTGGCGCATTAATTTGTGCAGCGGGAACGACCTCGGACCACCAGGGGCCGAGAAAACCACCGTCTCATGGGGCCGGACACTCAGGGTCAGGGAAAAATCCAATATATATCTGGTGATATATCGGGTGTTATCAGAGATAGCGCAATAAACCACAGTGAATTATCTGCATGGGGCCCTGGCGCATGAATCTGTGCAGCAGGAACGACATCGGACCACCAGGGGCCGACAAAATTACAGATTTTCGGTATGCGTCACCCAAAGTCATGTAAAAATCCAGCATATATATGGTGATATCTCGGGTGCTATTAGAGATAGCGCAATAAACCAAAGTGAATTATCTGCAGGAGGCCCTGGCGCATGAATCTGTGCAGCGGGAACGACCTCGGATCACCAGGGGCCGAGAAAACCGCCGTCTCACGGGGCCGGGCACTCAGGGTCAGGAAAAATCCAATATATATCTGGTGATATCTCGCTTGCTATTACAGATAGCGCAATAAATCAAAGTGCATTGTCTGTAGGAGGCCCTGGTGCATGAATCTGTGCAGCGGGGACGACCTCAGACCACCAGGGGCCGACAAAACCACAGTCTCATGGGGCCGGACACTCAGGGTCAGGGGAAAATCCAATATATATCTGGTGATATCTCGGGTGCTATTAGAGATAGCGCAATAAACCAAAGTGAATTATCTGCAGGCAGCCCTGGCGCATGAATCTGTGCAGCGGGAACGACCTCGGACCACCAGGGGCCGAGAAAACCACAGTCTCATGTGGCCGGACACTCAGGGTCAGGGGAAAATCCAATATATATCTGGTAATATGTCGGGTGCTATTAGAGATAGCGCAATAAACCAAAGTGAATGATCTGCTGGAGGCCCTGGCGCATGAATCTGTGCAGCGGGAACGACCTGGGACCACCAGGGGCCGAGAAAACCAGTCTCATGGGGCCGGACACTCAGGGTCAGGGGAAAATCCAATATATATCTGGTGATATCTCGGCTGCTATTAGAAATAGCGCAATAAATCAAAGTGCATTGTCTGTAGGAGGCCCTGGCGAATGAATCTGGCCAGCGGGAACGCCCTCGGACCACCAGGGGCCGAGAAAACCACCGTCTCATGGGGCCGGACACTCATGGTCAGTGAAAAATCCATTATATATCTGATGATATCTCGGGTGCTATTACAGATAGCGCAATAAATCAAAGTGCATTCTCTGTAGGAGGCCGTGGCGCATGAATATGGCCAGCGGGAACGGCCTCGGACCACCAGGGGCCGAGAAATTCACAGTCTCATGGGACCGCACACTCAGGGTCAGGGGAAAATCCAATATATATCTGGTGATATCTCGGGTGCTATTAGAGATAGCGCAATAAACCAAAGTTAATTATCTGCAGGAGGCCCTGACGCATGAATCTGTTCAACGGGAACGACCTCGGACCACCAGGGGCCGAGAATACCACCGTCTCATGGGGCCGGTCACTCAGGGTCAGGGGAAATTCCAATATATATCTGGTTATATCTCGGGTGCTATTAGAGGTAGCCCAATATACCAAAGTGAATTATCTGCAGGAGGCCCTGGCGCATGAATCTGTGCAGCGGGAACGACCTCGGACCACCAGGGGCCGAGAAAACCACCGTCTCCTTGGGCCGGACACTCAGGGTCAGGGAAAAATCCAATATATATCTGGTGATATCTCGGGTGCTATTAGAAATAGCGCAATAAATCAAAGTGCATTGTCTGTAGGAGGCCCTGGCGCATGAATCTGGCCAGCGGGAACGACCTCGGACCACCAGGGGCCGAGAAAACCACCGTCTCATGGGGCCGGACACTCAGGGTCAGGGGAAAATCCAATATATATCTGGTGATATCTCGGGTGCTATTAGAGATAGCGCAATAAACGAAAGTGAATGATCTGCAGGAGGACCTGGCGGATGAATCTGTGTAGCGGGAACGACTTCGGACAACCAGGGGCCGAGACAACCACCGTCTCATTGGGCCGGACACTCAGGGTCAGGGAAAAATCCAATATATATCTGGTGATATCTCGGGTGCTATTACAGATAGCGCAATAAATCAAAGTGCATTGTCTGTAGGATGCCCTGGTGCATGAATCTGTGCAGCGGGAACGACCTCGGACCACCAGGGGCCGAGAAAACCACAGTCTCATGGGGCCGGACACTCAGGGTCAGGGAAAATCCAGTATATATCTGGTGATATCTCGGGTGCTATTACAGATAGCGCAATAAATCAATGTGCATTGTCTGTAGGATGCCCTGGTGCATGAATCTGTGCAGCGGGAACGACCTCGGACCACCAGGGGCCGAGAAAACCACCGTCTCATTGGGCCGGACACTCAGGGTCAGGGAAAAATCCAATATATATCTGGTAATATCTCGGGTGCTATTAGAGATAGCGCAATAATCCAAAGTGATTGATCTGCAGGAGGCCCTGGCGCATGAATCTGTGCAGCAGGAACGACCTGGGACCACCAGGGGCCGAGAAAACCACAGTCTCATGGGGCCGGACACTCAGGGTCAGGGGAAAATCCAATATATATCTGGTGATATCTCGGGTGCTATTAGAAATAGCGCAATAAATCAATGTGCATTGTCTGTAGGATGCCCTGGTGCATGAATCTGTGCAGCAGGAACGACCTGGGACCACCAGGGGCCGAGAAAACCACCGTCCCATGGGGCCGGACACTCAGGGTCAGGGAAAAATCCAACATATATCTGGTGATATCTCGGGTGTTATCAGAGACAGCGGAATAAACCACAGTGAAATATCTGCAGGAGGCCCTGGCGCATGAATCTGTGCAGCGAGAATGACCTCGGACAACCAGGGGCCGAGAAAACCACCGTCTCATGGGGCCGGACACTCAGGGTCAGGGAAAAATCCAATATATATCTGGTGATATCTCGGATGCTATTAGAGATAGGGCAATAAATCAAAGTGCATTGTCCGTAGGAGGCCCTTGCGCATGAATCTGTGCAGCAGGAACGACATCGGACTACCAGGAGCCGAGAAAATTACAGATTTTCGGTATCCGTCTCCCAAAGTCATGTAAAAATCCAGCATATATATGGTGCTTTCTCGGGTGCTATTACAGATAGCGCAATAAATCAAAGTGCATTCTCTGTAGGAGGCACTGGCGCATGAATCTGTGCACCGGGAACGACCTTGGACCACCAGGGGCCGAGAAAACCACAGTCTCATGGGGCCGGACACTCTGGGTCAGGGGAAAATCCAATATATATCTGGTGATATCTCGGGTGCTATTAGAGACAGCGCAATAAATCAAAGTGCATTGTCTGTAGGAGGCCGTGGCGCATGAATATGGCCAGCGGGAACGGCCTCGGACCACCAGGGGCCGAGAAGACCACAGTCTCATGGGGCCGGACACTCAGGGTCAGGGGAAAATCCAATATATATCGGGTGATATCTCGGGTGCTATTACAGATAGCGCAATAAATCAAAGTGCATTGTCTGTAGGAGGCCCTGGCGCATGAATCTGGGCAGCGGGAACGACCTCGGACCACCAGGGGCCGAGAAAACCACAGTCTCATGGTGCCGGACACTCAGGGTCGGGGAAAATCCAATATATATCTGGTAATATCTTGGGTGCTATTAGAGATAGCGCAATAAATCAAAGTGAATGATCTGCAGGAGGCCCTGGCGCATGAATCTGTGCAGCGGGAACGACCTCGGAGCACCAGGGGCCGAGAAAACCACAGTCACATGGGGCCGGAGACTCAGGGTCAGGGGAAAATCCAATATATATATGGTGATATCTCGGGTGCTATTAGAGATAGCGCAATAAACCAAAGTGAATTATCTGCAGGAGGCCCTGGCGCATGAATCTGTGGAACGGCAACGACCTCGGACCACCAGGGGCCGAGAAAGCCACCGACACATGGGGCCGGACACTCAGGGCCGGGGGAAAATCCAATATATATCTGGTGATATCTCGGGTGCTATTAAAGATAGCGCAATAAACCAAAGTGAATTATCTGCAGGAGGCCCTGGCGCATGAATCTGTGCAGCGGGAACGACCTCGGACCACCAGGGGCCGAGAAAACCACCGTCTCATTGGGCCGGACACTCAGGGTCAGGGAAAAATCCAATATATATCTGGTAATATCTCGGGTGCTATTAGAGATAGCGCAATAATCCAAAGTGATTGATCTGCAGGAGGCCCTGGCGCATGAATCTGTGCAGCAGGAACGACCTGGGACCACCAGGGGCCGAGAAAACCACAGTCTCATGGGGCCGGACACTCAGGGTCAGGGGAAAATCCAATATATATCTGGTGATATCTCGGGTGCTATTAGAAATAGCGCAATAAATCAAAGTGCATTGTCTGTAGGAGGCCCCGGCATATGATTCTGGCCAGCGGGAACGACCTCGGACCACCAGGGGCCGAGAAAACCACCGTCTCATGGGGCCGGGCACTCAGGGTCAGGGAAAAATCCAACATATACCTGGTGATATCTCGCGTGTTATCAGAGACAGCGGAATAAACCACAGTGAATTATCTGCAGGAGGCCCTGGCGCATGAATCTGTGCAGCGAGAATGACCTCGGACCACCAGGGGCCGAGAAAACCACCGTCTCATGGGGCCGGACACTCAGGGTCAGGGAAAAATCCAATATATATCTGGTGATATCTCGGATGCTATTAGAGATAGGGCAATAAATCAAAGTGCATTGTCCGTAGGAGGCCCTTGCGCATGAATCTGTGCAGCAGGAACGACATCGGACTACCAGGAGCCGAGAAAATTACAGATTTTCGGTATCCGTCTCCCAAAGTCATGTAAAAATCCAGCATATATATGGTGCTTTCTCGAGTGCTATTACAGATAGCGCAATAAATCAAAGTGCATTCTCTGTAGGAGGCACTGGCGCATGAATCTGTGCACCGGGAACGACCTTGGACCACCAGGGGCCGAGAAAACCACAGTCTCATGGGGCCGGACACTCTGGGTCAGGGGAAAATCCAATATATATCTGGTGATATCTCGGGTGCTATTAGAGACAGCGCAATAAATCAAAGTGCATTGTCTGTAGGAGGCCGTGGCGCATGAATATGGCCAGCGGGAACGGCCTCGGACCACCAGGGGCCGAGAAGACCACAGTCTCATGGGGCCGGACACTCAGGGTCAGGGGAAAATCCAATATATATCGGGTGATATCTCGGGTGCTATTACAGATAGCGCAATAAATCTAAGTGCATTGTCTGTAGGAGGCCCTGGCGCATGAATCTGGGCAGCGGGAACGCCCTCGGACCACCAGGGGCCGAGAAAACCACAGTCTCATGGTGCCGGACACTCAGGGTCAGGGGAAAATCCAATATATATCTGGTAATATCTCGGGTGCTATTAGAGATAGCGCAATAAATCAAAGTGCATTCTCTGTAGGAGGCCCTGGCGCATGAATCTGTGCACTGGGAACGACCTCGGAGCACCAGGGGCCGAGAAAACCACAGTCACATGGGGCCGGACACTCAGGGTCAGGGGAAAATCCAATATATATCTGATGATATCTCGGGTGCTGTTAGAGATAGCGCAATAAACCAAAGTGAATTATCTGCAGGAGGCCCTGGCGCATGAATCTGTGCAGCGGGAACGACCTGGGACCACCAGGGGCCGAGAAAACCACAGTCTCATGGGGCCGGACGCTCATGGTCAGGGAAAAATCCAATATATATCTGGTGATATCTCGGGTGCTATTAGAGATAGCGCAATAAACCAAAGTTAATTATCTGCAGGAGGCCCTGACGCATGAATCTGTGCAGCGGGAACGACCTCGGACCACCAGGGGCCGAGAAAACCACCGTCTCATGGGGCCGGACACTCAGGGTAAGGGGAAAATCAAATATATATCTGGTGATATCTCGGGTGCTATTAGAGATACCGCAATAAACCAAAGTGAATTATCTGCAGGAGGCCCTGGCGCATGAATCTGATGAGCGGCAAGGACCTCGGACCACCAGGGGCCGAGAAAGCCACCGACACATGGGGCCGGACACGCAGGGCCGGGGGAAAATCCAATATATATCTGGTGATATCTCGGGTGCTATTACAGATAGCGCAATAAATCAAAGTGCATTGTCCGTAGGAGGCCCTGGCGCATGAATCGGTGCAGCGGGAACGACCTCGGACCACCAGGGGCCGAGAAAACCACCGTCCCATGGGGCCGGACACTCATGGTCAGGGAAAAATCCAATATATATCTGGTGATATCTCGGGTGCTATTAGAGATAGCGCAATAAACCAAAGTTAATTATCTGCAGGAGGCCCTGACGTATGAATCTGTGCAGCGGGAACGACCTCGGACAACCAGGGGCCGAGAAAACCACCGTCTCATGGGGCCGGACACTCAGGGTCAGGGGAAAATCCAATATATATCTGGTAATATCTCGGGTGCTATTAGAGATAGCGCAATAAATCAAAGTGAATGATCTGCAGGAGGCCCTGGCGCATGAATCTGTGCAGCGGGAAAGACCTGGGACCACCAGGGGCCGAGAAAACCACAGTCTCATGGGGCCGGACACTCAGGGTCAGGGGAAAATCCAATATATATCTGGTGATATCTCGGGTGCTATTAGAAATAGCGCAATAAATCAAAGTGCATTGTCTGTAGGAGGCCCTGGCGCATGATTCTGGCCAGCGGGAACGACCTCGGACCACCAGGGGCCGAGAAAACCACCGTCCCATGGGGCCGGACACCCATGGTCAGGGAAAAATCCAATATATATCTGGTGATATCTCGGGTGCTATTAGAGATAGCGCAATAAACCAAAGTTAATTATCTGCAGGAGGCCCTGACGCATGAATCTGTGCAGCGGGAACGACCTCGGACCACCACGGGCCGAGAAAACCACCGTCTCATGGGGCCGGACACTCAGGGTAAGGGGAAAATCAAATATATATCTGGTGATATCTCGGGTGCTATTAGAGATAGCGCAATAAACCAAAGTGAATTATCTGCAGGAGGCCCTGGCGCATGAATCTGTTGAGCGGCAAGAACCTCGGACCACCAGCGGCCGAGAAAGCCACCGACACATGGGGCCGGACACTCAGGGCCGGGGAAAATCCAATATATATCTGGTGATATCTCGGGTGCTATTAGAGATAGCGCAATAAACTAAAGTGAATTATCTGCAGGAGGCCCTGGCGCATGCATCTGTGCAGCGGGAACGACCTCGGACCACCAGGGGCCGAGACAACCACCGTCTCATTGGGCCGGACACTCAGGGTCAGGGAAAAATCCAATATATATCTGGTGATATCTCGGGTGCTATTACAGATAGCGCAATAAATCGAATTGAATTGTCTGCGGGAGGCCCTGGCGCATGAAACTGTGCAGCGGGAACGACCTCGGACCACCAGGGGCCGAGAAAACCACCGTCTCATGGGGCCGGACACACAGGGTCAGGGAAAAATCCAATATATATCTGGTGATATCTCGGGTGCTATTACAGATAGCGCAATAAATCAAAGTGCATTGTCTGTAGGAGGACCTGGCGCATGAATCTGTGCAGCGGGAACGACCTCGGACCACCAGGGGCCGAGAAAACCACCGTCTCATGGGGTCGGACACTCAGGGTCGGGGAAAAATTCAATATACATCTGGTAATATCTCGAGTGCTATTAGAGATACCGCAATAAACCAAAGTGAATTATCTGCAGGAAGCCCTGGCACATGATTCTCTGCAGCGGGAACGACCTCGGACCACCAGGGGCCGAGAAAACCACCGTCTCATGGGGCCGGACACTCAGGGTCAGGGGAAAATCCAATATATATCTGGTGATATCTCGGGTGCTATTAGAGATACCGCAATAAACCAAAGTGATTTATCTGCAGGAGGCCCTGGCGCATGAATCTGTACAGCGGGAACGACCTCGGACCACCAGGGGCCGAGACAACCACCGTCGCATGGGGCCGGACACTCAGGGTCAGGGAAAAATCCAATATATATCTGGAGATACCTCGGGTGCTATTACAGATAGCGCAATAAATCAACGTGCATTGTCTGTAGGAGGCCCTGGCGCATGAATCTGTGCAGCGGGAACGACAGCGGACCACCAGGGGCCGAGAAAACCACAGTCTCATGGGGCCAGACACTCAGGGTCAGGGAAAAATCCAATATATATCTGGTGATATCTCGGGCGCTATTACAGATAGCCCAATAAATCAAAGTGCATTGTCTGTGCGAAGCCCTGGCGCATGAATCTGTGCAGCGGGAACGACCCCGGACCACCAGGGGCCGAGACAACCACCGTCTCATTGGGCCGGACACTCAGGGTCAGGGAAAAATCCAATATATATCTGGTTATATCTCGGGTGCTATTAGAGATAGCGCAATAAACCAAAGTGAATTATCTGCCGTTGGCCCTGGCGCATGCACCTGTGCAGCGGGAACGACCTCGGACCACCAGGGGCCGAGAAAACCACCGTCTCATGGGGCCGGACACTCAGGGTCGGGGAAAAATCCAACATATATCCGGTGATATCTCGGGTGCTATTAGAGATAGCGCAATAAACCAAAGCGAATTATCTGCAGGAGGCCCTGGCGCATGAATCTTTGCAGCGGGGACGACCTCGGACCACCAGGGTCCGAGAAAACCACCGTCTCATGCGGCCGGACACTCAGGGTCAGGGAAAAATCCAATATATATCTGGTGATATCTCGGGCGCTATTACAGATAGCCCAATAAATCAAAGTGCATTGTCTGTACGAAGCCCTGGCGCATGAATCTGTGCAGCGGGAACGACCCCGGACCACCAGGGGCCGAGACAACCACCGTCTCATTGGGCCGGACACTCAGGGTCAGGGAAAAATCCAATATATATCTGGTGATATCTAGGGTGCTATTACAGATAGCGCAATAAATCAAAGTGCATTGTCTGTAGGATGCCCTGGCGCATGAATCTGTGCAGCGGGAACGACCTCGGACCACCAGGGGTCGAGAAAACCACAGTCTCATGGGGCCGGACACTCAGGGTCAGGGGAAAATCCAATATATATCTGGTGATATCTCGGGTGTTATCAGAGACAGCGGAATAAACCACAGTGAATTATCTGCAGGAGGCCCTGGCGCATGAATCTGTGCAGCGGGAACGACCTCGGACCACCAGGGGCCGAGAAAACCACCGTCTCATGGGACCGGACACTCAGGGTCAGGGAAAAATCCAATATATATCTGGTGATATCTCGGGTACTATTAGAGATAGCGCAATGAACCAAAGTGAATTATCTGCAGGAGGCCCTGGCGCATGAATCTGTGCAGCGGGAACGACCTTGGACCACCAGGGGCCGAGAAAACCACAGTCTCATGGGGCCGGACACTCAGGGTCAGGGGAAAATCCAATATATATCGGGTGATATCTCGGGTGCTATTACAGATAGCGCAATAAATCAAAGGGCATTGTCTGTAGGAGGCCCTGGCGCATGAATCTGGGCAGCGGGAACGACCTCGGACCACCAGGGGCCGAGAAAACCACCGTCTCATGGGGCCGGACACTCAGGGTCAGGGAAAAATCCAATATATATCTGGTGATATCTCGGGTGCTATTAGAGATAGCGCAATAAACCAAAGTGAATTATCTGCAGGAGGCCCTGGCGCATGAATCTGTGCAGCGGGAACGACATCGGACCACCAGGGGCCGAGAAAACCGCCGTCTCATGGGGCCGGACACTCAGGGTCAGGGAAAAATCCAATATATATCTGGTGATATCTCGGGTGCTATTACAGATAGAGCAATAAATCAAAGTGCATTGTCTGTAGGAGGCCCTGGCGCATGAATCTGTTGAGCGGCAAGGACCTCGGACCACCAGGGGCCGAGAAAGCCACCGTCTCATGGGGCCGGACACTCAGGGTCAGGGAAAAATCCAATATATATCTGGTGATATCTCGGGTTCTATTACAGAAAACGCGATACATCAAAGTGCATTGTCAGCAGGAGGACCTGGCGCATGAATCTGTGCAGCAGCAACGACGTCGGAACACCTGGGGCCAAGAAAATTACAGATTTTCGGTATCCGTCACACAAGGACATGTAAAAATCCAGCATATATCTGGTGATATCACGGGTGCTATTAGAGATAGCGCCATAAATCAAAGTGCATTGTCTGCAGGAGACCCTGGCGCATGAATCTGTGCAGCGGTATCTACCTGGGACCACCAGGGTCCGAGAAAATCACCGACAAATGGGGCCGGGCACTCAGGGTCAGGGAAAAATCCTATATATATTTGGTGATATCTCGGGTGCTATTAGAGTTAGCGCAATAAATCAAAGTGCATTGTCTGTAGGAGGCCCTGGCGCATGAACCTCTGCAGCGGGTACGACCTCGGACCACCTGGGGCCGAGAAAACCACCGTCTCATGGGGCCGGACACTCAGGGTCGGGGAAAAATCCAATATATATCTGGTGATATCTCGGGTTCTATTACAGAAAACGTGATAAATCAAAGTGCATTGTCTGCAGGAGGCCCTGGCGCATGAATCTGTGCAGCAGCAACGACGTCGGAACACCTGGGGCCAAGAAAATTACAGATTTTCTGTATCCGTCACCCAACGTCATGTAAAAATCCAGCATATATCTGGTGATATCTCGGGTGCTATTAGAGATAGCGCCATAAATCAAAGTGCATTGTCTGTAGGAGGCACTGGCGAATGAATCTGTGCAGTAGGAACGACCTGGCGCCACCAGGGGCCGAGAAAATTGCAGATATTCGGAATCCGTCACCCAAGGTCATGTAAAAATCCAGCATATATCTGGTGATATCTCGGGTGCTATTACAGATAGCGCAATAAACCAAAGTGAATTGTCTGCGGGAGGCCCTGGCGCATGAAACTGTGCAGCGGGAACGACCTCGGACCACCAGGGGCCGAGAAAACCACAGTCTCATGGAGCCGGACACTCAGGGTCAGGGAAAAATCCAATATATATCTGGTGATATCTTGGGTGCTATTACAGATAGCGCAATAAGTTAAAGTGCATTGTCTGTAGGAGGCCCTGGCGCATGAATCTGTGCAGCGGGAACGACCTGGGACCACCAGGGGCCGAGAAAACCACAGTCAAATGGGGCCGGACACTCAGGGGCAGGGGAAAATCCAATATATATCTGGTTATATCTCGGGTGCTATTAGAGATAGCGCAATAAACCAAAGTGAATTATCTGCAGTTGGACCTGGCGCATGCACCTGTGCAGCGGGAACGACCTCGGACCACCAGGGGCCGAGAAAACCACCGTCTCATGGGGCCGGACACTCAGGGTCAGGGGAAAATCCAATATATATCTGGTGATATCTCGGGTGCTATTAGAGATAGCGCAATAAACCAAAGTGAATTATCTGCAGTTGGCCCTGGCGCATGCACCTGTGCAGCGGGAACGACCTCGGACCACCAGGGGCCGAGAAAACCACAGTCTCATGGGGCCGGACACTCGGGGTCGGGGAAAAATTCAATATACATCTCGTGATATCTCGGGTGCTATTAGAGATACCGCAATAAACCAAAGTGAATTATCTGCAGGAAGCACTGGCGCATGATTCTCTGCAGCGGGAACGACCTCGGACCACCAGGGGCCGAGAAAACCACCGTCTCATGGGGCCGGGCACTCAGGGTCAGGGGAAAATCCAATATATATCTGGTGATATCTCGGGTACTATTAGAGATTCCGCAATAAACCAAAGTGATTTATCTGCAGGAGGCCCTGGCGCATGAATCTGTGCAGCGGGAACGACCTCGGACCACCAGGGGCCGAGACAACCACCGTCGCATGGGGCCGGACACACAGGGTCAGGGAAAAATCCAATATATATCTGGTGATATCTCGGGTGCTATTACAGATAGCGCAATAAATCAAAGTGCATTGTCTGTAGGAGGCCCTGGCGCATGAATCTGTGCAGCGGGAACGACCTGGGACCACCAGGGGCCGAGAAAACCACAGTCACATGGGGCCGGACACTCAGGGTCAGGGGAAAATCCAATATATATCTGGTTATATCTCGGGTGCTATTAGAGATAGCGCAATAAACCAAAGTGAATTATCTGCAGTTGGCCCTGGCGCATGCACCTGTGCAGCGGGAACGACCTCGGACCACCAGGGGCCGAGAAAACCACAGTCTCATGGGGCCGGACACTCAGGGTCAGGGAAAAATCCAATATATATCTGGTGATATCTTGGGTGCTATTACAGATAGCGCAATAAGTTAAAGTGCATTGTCTGTAGGAGGCCCTGGCGCATGAATCTGTGCAGCGGGAACGACCTGGGACCACCAGGGGCCGAGAAAACCACAGTCACATGGGGCCGGACACTCAGGGTCAGGGGAAAATCCAATATATATCTGGTTATATCTCGGGTGCTATTAGAGATAGCGCAATAAACCAAAGTGAATTATCTGCAGTTGGCCCTGGCGCATGCACCTGTGCAGCGGGAACGACCTCGGACCACCAGGGGCCGAGAAAACCACCGTCTCATGGGGCCGGACACTCAGGGTCAGGGGAAAATCCAATATATATCTGGTGATATCTCGGGTGCTATTAGAGATACCGCAATAAACCAAAGTGATTTATCTGCAGGAGGCCCTGGCGCATGAATCTGTGCAGCGGGAACGACCTCGGACCACCAGGGGCCGAGACAACCACCGTCGCATGGGGCCGGACACTCAGGGTCAGGGAAAAATCCAATATATATCTGGTGATATCTCGGGTGCTATTACAGATAGCGCAATAAATCAAAGGGCATTGTCTGTAGGAGGCCCTGGCGCATGAATCTGGGCAGCGGGAACGACCTCGGAGCACCAGGGGCCGAGAAAACCACCGTCTCATGGGGCCGGACACTCAGGGTCAGGGAAAAATCCAATATATATCTGGTGATATCTCGGGTGCTATTAGAGATAGCGCAATAAACCAAAGTGAATTATCTGCAGGAGGCCCTGGCGCATGAATCTGTGCAGCGGGAACGACATCGGACCACCAGGGGCCGAGAAAACCGCCGTCTCATGGGGCCGGACACTCAGGGTCAGGGAAAAATCCAATATATATCTGGTGATATCTCGGGTGCTATTACAGATAGAGCAATAAATCAAAGTGCATTGTCTGTAGGAGGCCCTGGCGCATGAATCTGTTGAGCGGCAAGGACCTCGGACCACCAGGGGCCGAGAAAGCCACCGTCTCATGGGGCCGGACACTCAGGGTCAGGGAAAAATCCAATATATATCTGGTGATATCTCGGGTTCTATTACAGAAAACGCGATACATCAAAGTGCATTGTCAGCAGGAGGACCTGGCGCATGAATCTGTGCAGCAGCAACGACGTCGGAACACCTGGGGCCAAGAAAATTACAGATTTTCGGTATCCGTCACACAAGGACATGTAAAAATCCAGCATATATCTGGTGATATCACGGGTGCTATTAGAGATAGCGCCATAAATCAAAGTGCATTGTCTGCAGGAGACCCTGGCGCATGAATCTGTGCAGCGGTATCTACCTGGGACCACCAGGGTCCGAGAAAATCACCGACAAATGGGGCCGGGCACTCAGGGTCAGGGAAAAATCCTATATATATTTGGTGATATCTCGGGTGCTATTAGAGTTAGCGCAATAAATCAAAGTGCATTGTCTGTAGGAGGCCCTGGCGCATGAACCTCTGCAGCGGGTACGACCTCGGACCACCTGGGGCCGAGAAAACCACCGTCTCATGGGGCCGGACACTCAGGGTCGGGGAAAAATCCAATATATATCTGGTGATATCTCGGGTTCTATTACAGAAAACGTGATAAATCAAAGTGCATTGTCTGCAGGAGGCCCTGGCGCATGAATCTGTGCAGCAGCAACGACGTCGGAACACCTGGGGCCAAGAAAATTACAGATTTTCTGTATCCGTCACCCAACGTCATGTAAAAATCCAGCATATATCTGGTGATATCTCGGGTGCTATTAGAGATAGCGCCATAAATCAAAGTGCATTGTCTGTAGGAGGCACTGGCGAATGAATCTGTGCAGTAGGAACGACCTGGCGCCACCAGGGGCCGAGAAAATTGCAGATATTCGGAATCCGTCACACAAGGTCATGTAAAAATCCAGCATATATCTGGTGATATCTCGGGTGCTATTACAGATAGCGCAATAAACCAAAGTGAATTGTCTGCGGGAGGCCCTGGCGCATGAAACTGTGCAGCGGGAACGACCTCGGACCACCAGGGGCCGAGAAAACCACAGTCTCATGGAGCCGGACACTCAGGGTCAGGGAAAAATCCAATATATATCTGGTGATATCTTGGGTGCTATTACAGATAGCGCAATAAGTTAAAGTGCATTGTCTGTAGGAGGCCCTGGCGCATGAATCTGTGCAGCGGGAACGACCTGGGACCACCAGGGGCCGAGAAAACCACAGTCAAATGGGGCCGGACACTCAGGGGCAGGGGAAAATCCAATATATATCTGGTTATATCTCGGGTGCTATTAGAGATAGCGCAATAAACCAAAGTGAATTATCTGCAGTTGGACCTGGCGCATGCACCTGTGCAGCGGGAACGACCTCGGACCACCAGGGGCCGAGAAAACCACCGTCTCATGGGGCCGGACACTCAGGGTCAGGGGAAAATCCAATATATATCTGGTGATATCTCGGGTGTTATTAGAGATAGCGCAATAAACCAAAGTGAATTATCTGCAGTTGGCCCTGGCGCATGCACCTGTGCAGCGGGAACGACCTCGGACCACCAGGGGCCGAGAAAACCACAGTCTCATGGGGCCGGACACTCGGGGTCGGGGAAAAATTCAATATACATCTCGTGATATCTCGGGTGCTATTAGAGATACCGCAATAAACCAAAGTGAATTATCTGCAGGAAGCACTGGCGCATGATTCTCTGCAGCGGGAACGACCTCGGACCACCAGGGGCCGAGAAAACCACCGTCTCATGGGGCCGGGCACTCAGGGTCAGGGGAAAATCCAATATATATCTGGTGATATCTCGGGTACTATTAGAGATTCCGCAATAAACCAAAGTGATTTATCTGCAGGAGGCCCTGGCGCATGAATCTGTGCAGCGGGAACGACCTCGGACCACCAGGGGCCGAGACAACCACCGTCGCATGGGGCCGGACACACAGGGTCAGGGAAAAATACAATATATATCTGGTGATATCTCGGGTGCTATTACAGATAGCGCAATAAATCAAAGTGCATTGTCTGTAGGAGGCCCTGGCGCATGAATCTGTGCAGCGGGAACGACCTGGGACCACCAGGGGCCGAGAAAACCACAGTCACATGGGGCCGGACACTCAGGGTCAGGGGAAAATCCAATATATATCTGGTTATATCTCGGGTGCTATTAGAGATAGCGCAATAAACCAAAGTGAATTATCTGCAGTTGGCCCTGGCGCATGCACCTGTGCAGCGGGAACGACCTCGGACCACCAGGGGCCGAGAAAACCACAGTCTCATGGGGCCGGACACTCAGGGTCAGGGAAAAATCCAATATATATCTGGTGATATCTTGGGTGCTATTACAGATAGCGCAATAAGTTAAAGTGCATTGTCTGTAGGAGGCCCTGGCGCATGAATCTGTGCAGCGGGAACGACCTGGGACCACCAGGGGCCGAGAAAACCACAGTCACATGGGGCCGGACACTCAGGGTCAGGGGAAAATCCAATATATATCTGGTTATATCTCGGGTGCTATTAGAGATAGCGCAATAAACCAAAGTGAATTATCTGCAGTTGGCCCTGGCGCATGCACCTGTGCAGCGGGAACGACCTCGGACCACCAGGGCCGAGAAAACCACCGTCTCATTGGGCCGGACACTCAGGGTCAGGGGAAAATCCAATATATATCTGGTGATATCTCGGGTGCTATTAGAGATACCGCAATAAACCAAAGTGATTTATCTGCAGGAGGCCCTGGCGCATGAATCTGTGCAGCGGGAACGACCTCGGACCACCAGGGGCCGAGACAACCACCGTCGCATGGGGCCGGACACTCAGGGTCAGGGAAAAATCCAATATATATCTGGAGATACCTCGGGTGCTATTACAGATATCGCAATAAATCAAAGTGCATTGTCTGTAGGAGGCTCTGGCGCATGAATCTTGTCAGCGGGAACGACCGCGGACTACCAGGGGCCGAGAAAACCACAGTCCCATGGGGCCGGACACTGAGGGTCAGGGGAAAATCCAATATATATCTGGTGATATCTCGGGTGCTATTACAGATAGCGCAATAAATCAAAGTGCATTGTCCGTAGGAGGCCCTGGCGCATGAATCTGTGCAGCGGGAACGACCTCGGACCACCAGGGGCCGAGAAAACCACAGTCTCATGGGGCGGACACTCAGGGTCAGGGGAAAATCCAATATATATCTGGTGATATCTCGGGTGCTATTAGAGATAGCGCAATAAACCAAAGTGAATTATCTGCAGGAGGCCCTGGCGCATGATTCTGTGCAGCGGGAACGACCTCGGACCACCAGGGCCCGAGAAAACCACCGTCTCATGGGGCCGGACGCTCAGGGTCACGGAAAAATCCAATATATATCTGGTGATATGTTTGACGCTATTAGAGATAGCGCAATAAACCAAAGCGAATTGTCTGCAGGAGGCCCTGGCGCATGAATCTGTGCAGCAGGAACGACCGCGGACCACCAGGGGCCGAGAAAACCACCGTCACATGGGGCCGATCACGCAGGGTCGGGGAAAAATCCAATATATATCTGGAGATATCTCGGGTGCTATTACAGATAGCGCAATAAATCAAAGTGCATTGTCTATAGGAGGCCCTGGCGCATGAAACTGTGCAGCGGGAACGACCTCGGACCACCAGGGGCCGAGACAACCACCGTCGCATGGGGCCGGACACTCAGGGTCAGGGAAAAATCCAATATATATCTGGAGATACCTCGGGTGCTATTACAGATAGCGCAATAAATCAAAGTGCATTGTCTGTAGGAGGCTCTGGCGCATGAATCTGTGCAGCGGGAACGACCGCGGACTACCAGGGGCCGAGAAAACCACAGTCCCATGGGGCCGGACACTCAGGGTCAGGGGAAAATCCAATATATATCTGGTGATATCTCGGGTGCTATTACAGATAGCGCAATAAATCAAAGTGCATTGTCCGTAGGAGGCCCTGGCGCATGAATCTGTGCAGCGGGAACGACCTCGGACCACCAGGGGCCGAGACAACCACCGTCGCATGGGGCCGGACACTCAGGGTCAGGGAAAAATCCAATATATATCTGGAGATACCTCGGGTGCTATTACAGATATCGCAATAAATCAAAGTGCATTGTCCGTAGGAGGCCCTGGCGCATGAATCGGTGCAGCGGGAACGACCTCGGACCACCAGGGGCCGAGAAAACCACAGTCTCATGGGGCGGACACTCAGGGTCAGGGGAAAATCCAATATATATCTGGTGATATCTCGGGTGCTATTAGAGATAGCGCAATAAACCAAAGTGAATTATCTGCAGGAGGCCCTGGCGCATGATGCTGTGCAGCGGGAACGACCTCGGACCACCAGGGGCCGAGAAAACCACCGTCTCATGGGGCCGGACACTCAGGGTCACGGAAAAATCCAATATATATCTGGTGATATGTTTGACGCTATTAGAGATAGCGCAATAAACCAAAGCGAATTGTCTGCAGGAGGCCCTGGCGCATGAATCTGTGCAGCAGGAACGACCGCGGACCACCAGGGGCCGAGAAAACCACCGTCACATGGGGCCGATCACGCAGGGTCGGGGAAAAATCCAATATATATCTGGAGATATCTCGGGTGCTATTACAGATAGCGCAATAAATCAAAGTGCATTGTCTATAGGAGGCCCTGGCGCATGAAACTGTGCAGCGGGAACGACCTCGGACCACCAGGGGCCGAGAAAACCACCGTCTCATGGGGCCGGACACACAGAGTCAGGGAAAAATCCAATATATATCTGGAGTTACCTCGGGTGCTATTACAGATAGCGCAATAAATCAAAGTGCATTGTCTGTAGGAGGCCCTGGCGCGTGAATCTGTGCAGCGGGAACGACAGCGGACCACCAGGGGCCGAGAAAACCACAGTCTCATGGGGCCGGACACTCAGGGTCAGGGGAAAATCCAATATATATCTGGTGATATCTCGGGTGCTATTACAAATAGCGCAATAAATCAAAGTGCATTGTCCGTAGGAGGCCCTGGCCCATGAATCTGTGCAGCGGGAACGACCGTTGACCACCAGGGGCCGAGAAAACCACCGTCTCATGGGGCCGATCACGCAGGGTCGGGGAAAAATCCAATATATATCTGGTGATATCTCGGGTGCTATTACAGATAGCTCAATAATCCAAAGTGAATTATCTGCAGGAGGCCCTGGCGCATGAATATGTGCCGCGGGAAAGACCTCGGACCACCAGGGTCCGAGAAAACCGCCGTCTCATGGGGCCGGACACTCAGGGTCATAGAAAAATCCAATATATATCTGGTGATATCTCGGGTGCTATTACAGATAGCTCAATAAACCAAAGTGAATTATCTGCAGGAGGCCCTGGAGCATGAATCTGTGCAGCGGGAAAGACCTCGGTCCACCAGGGGCCGAGAAAACCAACGTCTCATGGGGCCGGACACTCAGGGTCAGGGAAAAATCCAATATATATCTGGTGATATCTCGGGTGCTATTAGAGATAGCGCAATAAACCAAAGTGAATTATCTGCAGTTGGCCCTGGCGCATGCACCTGTGCAGCGGGAACGACCTCGGACCACCAGGGGCCGAGAAAACCACAGTCTCATGGGGCCGCACACTCAGGGTCAGGGAAAAATCCAATATATATCTGGTGATATCTTGGGTGCTATTACAGATAGCGCAATAAGTTAAAGTGCATTGTCTGTAGGAGGCCCTGGCGCATGAATCTGTGCAGCGGGAACTACCTGGGACCACCAGGGGCCGAGAAAACCACAGTCACATGGGGCCGGACACTCAGGGTCAGGGGAAAATCCAATATATATCTGGTTATATCTCGGGTGCTATTAGAGATAGCGCAATAAACCAAAGTGAATTATCTGCAGCTGGCCCTGGCGCATGCACCTGTGCAGCGGGAACGACCTCGGACCACCAGGGGCCGAGAAAACCACCGTCTCATGGGGCCGGACACTCAGGGTCGGGGAAAAATTCAATATACATCTGGTGATATCTCGGGTGCTATTAGAGATACCGCAATAAACCAAAGTGAATTATCTGCAGGAAGCACTGGCGCATGATTCTCTGCAGCGGGAACGACCTCGGACCACCAGGGGCCGAGAAAACCACCGTCTCATGGGGCCGGACACTCAGGGTCAGGGGAAAATCCAATATATATCTGGTGATATCTCGGGTGCTATTAGAGATACCGCAATAAACCAAAGTGATTTATCTGCAGGAGGCCCTGGCGCATGAATCTGTGCAGCGGGAACGACCTCGGACCACCAGGGGCCGAGACAACCACCGTCGCATGGGGACGGACACTCAGGGTCAGGGAAAAATCCAATATATATCTGGAGATACCTCGGGTGCTATTACAGATATCGCAATAAATCAAAGTGCATTGTCTGTAGGAGGCTCTGGCGCATGAATCTTGTCAGCGGGAACGACCGCGGACTACCAGGGGCCGAGAAAACCACAGTCCCATGGGGCCGGACACTCAGGGTCAGGGGAAAATCCAATATATATCTGGAGATATCTCGGGTGCTATTACAGATAGCGCAATAAATCAAAGTGCATTGTCTATAGGAGGCCCTGGCGCATGAAACTGTGCAGCGGGAACGACCTCGGACCACCAGGGGCCGAGACAACCACCGTCGCATGGAGCCGGACACTCAGGGTCAGGGAAAAATCCAATATATATCTGGAGATACCTCGGGTGCTATTACAGATAGAGCAATAAATCAAAGTGCATTGTCTGTAGGAGGCTCTGGCGCATGAATCTGTGCAGCGGGAACGACCGCGGACTACCAGGGGCCGAGAAAACCACAGTCCCATGGGGCCGGACACTCAGGGTCAGGGGAAAATCCAATATATATCTGGTGATATCTCGGGTGCTATTAGAGATAGCGCAATAAACCAAAGTGAATTATCTGCAGGAGGCCCTGGCGCATGCACCTGTGCAGCGGGAACGACCTCGGACCACCAGGGGCCGAGAAAACCACCGTCTCATGGGGCCGGACACTCAGGGTCAGGGGAAAATCCAATATATATCTGGTGATATCTCGGGTGCTATTAGAGATACCGCAATAAACCAAAGTGATTTATCTGCAGGAGGCCCTGGCGCATGAATCTGTGCAGCGGGAACGACCTCGGACCACCAGGGGCCGAGACAACCACCGTCGCATGGGGCCGGACACTCAGGGTCAGGGAAAAATCCAATATATATCTGGTGATATCTCGGGTGCTATTACAGATAGCGCAATAAATCAAAGGGCATTGTCTGTAGGAGGCCCTGGCGCATGAATCTGGGCAGCGGGAACGACCTCGGAGCACCAGGGGCCGAGAAAACCACCGTCTCATGGGGCCGGACACTCAGGGTCAGGGAAAAATCCAATATATATCTGGTGATATCTCGGGTGCTATTAGAGATAGCGCAATAAACCAAAGTGAATTATCTGCAGGAGGCCCTGGCGCATGAATCTGTGCAGCGGGAACGACATCGGACCACCAGGGGCCGAGAAAACCGCCGTCTCATGGGGCCGGACACTCAGGGTCAGGGAAAAATCCAATATATATCTGGTGATATCTCGGGTGCTATTACAGATAGAGCAATAAATCAAAGTGCATTGTCTGTAGGAGGCCCTGGCGCATGAATCTGTTGAGCGGCAAGGACCTCGGACCACCAGGGGCCGAGAAAGCCACCGTCTCATGGGGCCGGACACTCAGGGTCAGGGAAAAATCCAATATATATCTGGTGATATCTCGGGTTCTATTACAGAAAACGCGATACATCAAAGTGCATTGTCAGCAGGAGGACCTGGCGCATGAATCTGTGCAGCAGCAACGACGTCGGAACACCTGGGGCCAAGAAAATTACAGATTTTCGGTATCCGTCACACAAGGACATGTAAAAATCCAGCATATATCTGGTGATATCACGGGTGCTATTAGAGATAGCGCCATAAATCAAAGTGCATTGTCTGCAGGAGACCCTGGCGCATGAATCTGTGCAGCGGTATCTACCTGGGACCACCAGGGTCCGAGAAAATCACCGACAAATGGGGCCGGGCACTCAGGGTCAGGGAAAAATCCTATATATATTTGGTGATATCTCGGGTGCTATTAGAGTTAGCGCAATAAATCAAAGTGCATTGTCTGTAGGAGGCCCTGGCGCATGAACCTCTGCAGCGGGTACGACCTCGGACCACCTGGGGCCGAGAAAACCACCGTCTCATGGGGCCGGACACTCAGGGTCGGGGAAAAATCCAATATATATCTGGTGATATCTCGGGTTCTATTACAGAAAACGTGATAAATCAAAGTGCATTGTCTGCAGGAGGCCCTGGCGCATGAATCTGTGCAGCAGCAACGACGTCGGAACACCTGGGGCCAAGAAAATTACAGATTTTCTGTATCCGTCACCCAACGTCATGTAAAAATCCAGCATATATCTGGTGATATCTCGGGTGCTATTAGAGATAGCGCCATAAATCAAAGTGCATTGTCTGTAGGAGGCACTGGCGAATGAATCTGTGCAGTAGGAACGACCTGGCGCCACCAGGGGCCGAGAAAATTGCAGATATTCGGAATCCGTCACACAAGGTCATGTAAAAATCCAGCATATATCTGGTGATATCTCGGGTGCTATTACAGATAGCGCAATAAACCAAAGTGAATTGTCTGCGGGAGGCCCTGGCGCATGAAACTGTGCAGCGGGAACGACCTCGGACCACCAGGGGCCGAGAAAACCACAGTCTCATGGAGCCGGACACTCAGGGTCAGGGAAAAATCCAATATATATCTGGTGATATCTTGGGTGCTATTACAGATAGCGCAATAAGTTAAAGTGCATTGTCTGTAGGAGGCCCTGGCGCATGAATCTGTGCAGCGGGAACGACCTGGGACCACCAGGGGCCGAGAAAACCACAGTCAAATGGGGCCGGACACTCAGGGGCAGGGGAAAATCCAATATATATCTGGTTATATCTCGGGTGCTATTAGAGATAGCGCAATAAACCAAAGTGAATTATCTGCAGTTGGACCTGGCGCATGCACCTGTGCAGCGGGAACGACCTCGGACCACCAGGGGCCGAGAAAACCACCGTCTCATGGGGCCGGACACTCAGGGTCAGGGGAAAATCCAATATATATCTGGTGATATCTCGGGTGTTATTAGAGATAGCGCAATAAACCAAAGTGAATTATCTGCAGTTGGCCCTGGCGCATGCACCTGTGCAGCGGGAACGACCTCGGACCACCAGGGGCCGAGAAAACCACAGTCTCATGGGGCCGGACACTCGGGGTCGGGGAAAAATTCAATATACATCTCGTGATATCTCGGGTGCTATTAGAGATACCGCAATAAACCAAAGTGAATTATCTGCAGGAAGCACTGGCGCATGATTCTCTGCAGCGGGAACGACCTCGGACCACCAGGGGCCGAGAAAACCACCGTCTCATGGGGCCGGGCACTCAGGGTCAGGGGAAAATCCAATATATATCTGGTGATATCTCGGGTACTATTAGAGATTCCGCAATAAACCAAAGTGATTTATCTGCAGGAGGCCCTGGCGCATGAATCTGTGCAGCGGGAACGACCTCGGACCACCAGGGGCCGAGACAACCACCGTCGCATGGGGCCGGACACACAGGGTCAGGGAAAAATACAATATATATCTGGTGATATCTCGGGTGCTATTACAGATAGCGCAATAAATCAAAGTGCATTGTCTGTAGGAGGCCCTGGCGCATGAATCTGTGCAGCGGGAACGACCTGGGACCACCAGGGGCCGAGAAAACCACAGTCACATGGGGCCGGACACTCAGGGTCAGGGGAAAATCCAATATATATCTGGTTATATCTCGGGTGCTATTAGAGATAGCGCAATAAACCAAAGTGAATTATCTGCAGTTGGCCCTGGCGCATGCACCTGTGCAGCGGGAACGACCTCGGACCACCAGGGGCCGAGAAAACCACAGTCTCATGGGGCCGGACACTCAGGGTCAGGGAAAAATCCAATATATATCTGGTGATATCTTGGGTGCTATTACAGATAGCGCAATAAGTTAAAGTGCATTGTCTGTAGGAGGCCCTGGCGCATGAATCTGTGCAGCGGGAACGACCTGGGACCACCAGGGGCCGAGAAAACCACAGTCACATGGGGCCGGACACTCAGGGTCAGGGGAAAATCCAATATATATCTGGTTATATCTCGGGTGCTATTAGAGATAGCGCAATAAACCAAAGTGAATTATCTGCAGTTGGCCCTGGCGCATGCACCTGTGCAGCGGGAACGACCTCGGACCACCAGGGCCGAGAAAACCACCGTCTCATTGGGCCGGACACTCAGGGTCAGGGGAAAATCCAATATATATCTGGTGATATCTCGGGTGCTATTAGAGATACCGCAATAAACCAAAGTGATTTATCTGCAGGAGGCCCTGGCGCATGAATCTGTGCAGCGGGAACGACCTCGGACCACCAGGGGCCGAGACAACCACCGTCGCATGGGGCCGGACACTCAGGGTCAGGGAAAAATCCAATATATATCTGGAGATACCTCGGGTGCTATTACAGATATCGCAATAAATCAAAGTGCATTGTCTGTAGGAGGCTCTGGCGCATGAATCTTGTCAGCGGGAACGACCGCGGACTACCAGGGGCCGAGAAAACCACAGTCCCATGGGGCCGGACACTGAGGGTCAGGGGAAAATCCAATATATATCTGGTGATATCTCGGGTGCTATTACAGATAGCGCAATAAATCAAAGTGCATTGTCCGTAGGAGGCCCTGGCGCATGAATCTGTGCAGCGGGAACGACCTCGGACCACCAGGGGCCGAGAAAACCACAGTCTCATGGGGCGGACACTCAGGGTCAGGGGAAAATCCAATATATATCTGGTGATATCTCGGGTGCTATTAGAGATAGCGCAATAAACCAAAGTGAATTATCTGCAGGAGGCCCTGGCGCATGATTCTGTGCAGCGGGAACGACCTCGGACCACCAGGGCCCGAGAAAACCACCGTCTCATGGGGCCGGACGCTCAGGGTCACGGAAAAATCCAATATATATCTGGTGATATGTTTGACGCTATTAGAGATAGCGCAATAAACCAAAGCGAATTGTCTGCAGGAGGCCCTGGCGCATGAATCTGTGCAGCAGGAACGACCGCGGACCACCAGGGGCCGAGAAAACCACCGTCACATGGGGCCGATCACGCAGGGTCGGGGAAAAATCCAATATATATCTGGAGATATCTCGGGTGCTATTACAGATAGCGCAATAAATCAAAGTGCATTGTCTATAGGAGGCCCTGGCGCATGAAACTGTGCAGCGGGAACGACCTCGGACCACCAGGGGCCGAGACAACCACCGTCGCATGGGGCCGGACACTCAGGGTCAGGGAAAAATCCAATATATATCTGGAGATACCTCGGGTGCTATTACAGATAGCGCAATAAATCAAAGTGCATTGTCTGTAGGAGGCTCTGGCGCATGAATCTGTGCAGCGGGAACGACCGCGGACTACCAGGGGCCGAGAAAACCACAGTCCCATGGGGCCGGACACTCAGGGTCAGGGGAAAATCCAATATATATCTGGTGATATCTCGGGTGCTATTACAGATAGCGCAATAAATCAAAGTGCATTGTCCGTAGGAGGCCCTGGCGCATGAATCTGTGCAGCGGGAACGACCTCGGACCACCAGGGGCCGAGACAACCACCGTCGCATGGGGCCGGACACTCAGGGTCAGGGAAAAATCCAATATATATCTGGAGATACCTCGGGTGCTATTACAGATATCGCAATAAATCAAAGTGCATTGTCCGTAGGAGGCCCTGGCGCATGAATCGGTGCAGCGGGAACGACCTCGGACCACCAGGGGCCGAGAAAACCACAGTCTCATGGGGCGGACACTCAGGGTCAGGGGAAAATCCAATATATATCTGGTGATATCTCGGGTGCTATTAGAGATAGCGCAATAAACCAAAGTGAATTATCTGCAGGAGGCCCTGGCGCATGATGCTGTGCAGCGGGAACGACCTCGGACCACCAGGGGCCGAGAAAACCACCGTCTCATGGGGCCGGACACTCAGGGTCACGGAAAAATCCAATATATATCTGGTGATATGTTTGACGCTATTAGAGATAGCGCAATAAACCAAAGCGAATTGTCTGCAGGAGGCCCTGGCGCATGAATCTGTGCAGCAGGAACGACCGCGGACCACCAGGGGCCGAGAAAACCACCGTCACATGGGGCCGATCACGCAGGGTCGGGGAAAAATCCAATATATATCTGGAGATATCTCGGGTGCTATTACAGATAGCGCAATAAATCAAAGTGCATTGTCTATAGGAGGCCCTGGCGCATGAAACTGTGCAGCGGGAACGACCTCGGACCACCAGGGGCCGAGAAAACCACCGTCTCATGGGGCCGGACACACAGAGTCAGGGAAAAATCCAATATATATCTGGAGTTACCTCGGGTGCTATTACAGATAGCGCAATAAATCAAAGTGCATTGTCTGTAGGAGGCCCTGGCGCGTGAATCTGTGCAGCGGGAACGACAGCGGACCACCAGGGGCCGAGAAAACCACAGTCTCATGGGGCCGGACACTCAGGGTCAGGGGAAAATCCAATATATATCTGGTGATATCTCGGGTGCTATTACAAATAGCGCAATAAATCAAAGTGCATTGTCCGTAGGAGGCCCTGGCCCATGAATCTGTGCAGCGGGAACGACCGTTGACCACCAGGGGCCGAGAAAACCACCGTCTCATGGGGCCGATCACGCAGGGTCGGGGAAAAATCCAATATATATCTGGTGATATCTCGGGTGCTATTACAGATAGCTCAATAATCCAAAGTGAATTATCTGCAGGAGGCCCTGGCGCATGAATATGTGCCGCGGGAAAGACCTCGGACCACCAGGGTCCGAGAAAACCGCCGTCTCATGGGGCCGGACACTCAGGGTCATAGAAAAATCCAATATATATCTGGTGATATCTCGGGTGCTATTACAGATAGCTCAATAAACCAAAGTGAATTATCTGCAGGAGGCCCTGGAGCATGAATCTGTGCAGCGGGAAAGACCTCGGTCCACCAGGGGCCGAGAAAACCAACGTCTCATGGGGCCGGACACTCAGGGTCAGGGAAAAATCCAATATATATCTGGTGATATCTCGGGTGCTATTAGAGATAGCGCAATAAACCAAAGTGAATTATCTGCAGTTGGCCCTGGCGCATGCACCTGTGCAGCGGGAACGACCTCGGACCACCAGGGGCCGAGAAAACCACAGTCTCATGGGGCCGCACACTCAGGGTCAGGGAAAAATCCAATATATATCTGGTGATATCTTGGGTGCTATTACAGATAGCGCAATAAGTTAAAGTGCATTGTCTGTAGGAGGCCCTGGCGCATGAATCTGTGCAGCGGGAACTACCTGGGACCACCAGGGGCCGAGAAAACCACAGTCACATGGGGCCGGACACTCAGGGTCAGGGGAAAATCCAATATATATCTGGTTATATCTCGGGTGCTATTAGAGATAGCGCAATAAACCAAAGTGAATTATCTGCAGCTGGCCCTGGCGCATGCACCTGTGCAGCGGGAACGACCTCGGACCACCAGGGGCCGAGAAAACCACCGTCTCATGGGGCCGGACACTCAGGGTCGGGGAAAAATTCAATATACATCTGGTGATATCTCGGGTGCTATTAGAGATACCGCAATAAACCAAAGTGAATTATCTGCAGGAAGCACTGGCGCATGATTCTCTGCAGCGGGAACGACCTCGGACCACCAGGGGCCGAGAAAACCACCGTCTCATGGGGCCGGACACTCAGGGTCAGGGGAAAATCCAATATATATCTGGTGATATCTCGGGTGCTATTAGAGATACCGCAATAAACCAAAGTGATTTATCTGCAGGAGGCCCTGGCGCATGAATCTGTGCAGCGGGAACGACCTCGGACCACCAGGGGCCGAGACAACCACCGTCGCATGGGGACGGACACTCAGGGTCAGGGAAAAATCCAATATATATCTGGAGATACCTCGGGTGCTATTACAGATATCGCAATAAATCAAAGTGCATTGTCTGTAGGAGGCTCTGGCGCATGAATCTTGTCAGCGGGAACGACCGCGGACTACCAGGGGCCGAGAAAACCACAGTCCCATGGGGCCGGACACTCAGGGTCAGGGGAAAATCCAATATATATCTGGAGATATCTCGGGTGCTATTACAGATAGCGCAATAAATCAAAGTGCATTGTCTATAGGAGGCCCTGGCGCATGAAACTGTGCAGCGGGAACGACCTCGGACCACCAGGGGCCGAGACAACCACCGTCGCATGGAGCCGGACACTCAGGGTCAGGGAAAAATCCAATATATATCTGGAGATACCTCGGGTGCTATTACAGATAGAGCAATAAATCAAAGTGCATTGTCTGTAGGAGGCTCTGGCGCATGAATCTGTGCAGCGGGAACGACCGCGGACTACCAGGGGCCGAGAAAACCACAGTCCCATGGGGCCGGACACTCAGGGTCAGGGGAAAATCCAATATATATCTGGTGATATCTCGGGTGCTATTACAGATAGCGCAATAAATCAAAGTGCATTGTCCGTAGGAGGCCCTGGCGCATGAATCTGTGCAGCGGGAACGACCTCGGACCACCAGGGGCCGAGACAACCACCGTCGCATGGGGCCGGACACTCAGGGTCAGGGAAAAATCCAATATATATCTGGAGATACCTTGGGTGCTATTACAGATATCGCAATAAATCAAAGTGCATTGTCTGTAGGAGGCTCTGGCGCATTAATCTGTGCAGCGGGAACGACCGCGAACTACCAGGGGCCGAGAAAACCACAGTCCCATGGGGCCGGACACTCAGGGTCAGGGGAAAATCCAATATATATCTGGTGATATCTCGGGTGCTATTAGAGATAGCGCAATAAACCAAAGTGAATTATCTGCAGGAGGCCCTGGCGCATGATTCTGTGCAGCGGGAACGACCTCGGACCACCAGGGGCCGAGAAAACCACCGTCTCATGGGGCCGGACACTCAGGGTCACGGAAAAATCCAATATATATCTGGTGATATGTTTGACGCTATTAGAGATAGCGCAATAAACCAAAGCGAATTGTCTGCAGGAGGCCCTGGCGCATGAATCTGTGCAGCAGGAACGACCGCGGACCACCAGGGGCCGAGAAAACCACCGTCACATGGGGCCGATCACGCAGGGTCGGGGAAAAATCCAATATATATCTGGAGATATCTCGGGTGCTATTACAGATAGCGCAATAAATCAAAGTGCATTGTCTATAGGAGGCCCTGGCGCATGGAACTGTGCAGCGGGAACGACCTCGGACCACCAGGGGCCGAGAAAACCACCGTCTCATGGGGCCGGACACACAGGGTCAGGGAAAAATCCAATATATATCTGGAGTTACCTCGGGTGCTATTACAGATAGCGCAATAAATCAAAGTGCATTGTCTGTAGGAGGCCCTGGCGCGTGAATCTGTGCAGCGGGAACGACAGCGGACCACCAGGGGCCGAGAAAACCACAGTCTCATGGGGCCGGACACTCAGGGTCAGGGGAAAATCCAATATATATCTGGTGATATCTCGGGTGCTATTACAAATAGCGCAATAAATCAAAGTGCATTGTCCGTAGGAGGCCCTGGCCCATGAATCTGTGCAGCGGGAACGACCGTTGACCACCAGGGGCCGAGAAAACCACCGTCTCATGGGGCCGATCACGCAGGGTCGGGGAAAAATCCAATATATATCTGGTGATATCTCGGGTGCTATTACAGATAGCTCAATAAACCAAAGTGAATTATCTGCAGGAGGCCCTGGAGCATGAATCTGTGCAGCGGGAAAGACCTCGGTCCACCAGGGGCCGAGAAAACCAACGTCTCATGGGGCCGGACACTCAGGGTCAGGGAAAAATCCAATATATATCTGGTGATACCTCGGGTGCTATTACAGATAGCGCAATAAATCCATGTGAATTCCCTGCAGGAGGCCCGGGCGCATGAATCTGTGCAGCGGGGACGGCCTCGGACCACCAGTGGCCGAGAAAACCTCCGTCTCATGGGGCCGGACTGTCAGGGTCAGGGAAAAATCCATTATATATCTGGTGATATCTCGGGTGCTATTGGAGGTAGCGCGATAAATCAAAGTGCATTGTCTGCAGAAAGCCCTGGCGCATGATTCTGTGCAGCGGGAACGAACTCGGACCACCAGGGGCCGAGAAAATTACAGATATTCGGAATCCATCACCCAAGGTCATGTAAAAATCCAGCATATATCTGGTGATATCTCGGGTGCTATTACAGATAGCGCAATAAACCAAAGTGAATTATCTGCAGGAGGCCCTGGCGCATGAATCTGTGCAGCGGGAACGACCTCGGACGACCAGGGGCCGAGAAAACCACCGTCTCATGGGGCCGGACACTCAGGGACCGGGGAAAATCCAATATATATCTGGTGATATCTCGGGTGCTATTACAGATAGCGCAATAAACCAAAGTGAATAATCTGCAGGAGGCCCTGGCGCATGAATATGTGCCGCGGGAAAGACCTCGGACCACCAGGGTCCGAGAAAACCACCGTCTCATGGGGCCGGACACTCAGGGACCGGGGAAAATCCAATATATATCTGGTGATATCTCGGGTGCTATTACAGATAGCGCAATAAACCAAAGTGAATAATCTGCAGGAGGCCCTGGCCCATGAATATGTGCCGCGGGAAAGACCTCGGACCACCAGGGTCCGAGAAAACCACCGTCTCATGGGGCCGGACACTCAGGGTCCGGGAAAAATCCAATATATATCTGGTGATACCTCGGGTGCTATTACAGATAGCGCAATAAATTAATGTGAATTATCTGCAAGAGGCCCTGGCGCATGCATCTGGGCAGCGGGAACGACCTCGGACCACCAGGGGCGGAGAAAACCACCGTCTCATGGGGCCGGTCACTCAGGGTCGGGGAAAAATCCAATATATATCTGGTGATATCTCGGGTGCTATTAGTGATAGCGCAATAAACCAAAGTGAATTATCTGCAGGAGGCCCTGGCGCATGAATCTGTGCAGCGGGAACGACCTCGGACCACCAGGGGCCGCGAATACCACCGACTCATGGGGCCGGACACTGAGCGTCAGGGAAAAATCCAATATGTATCCGGTGATATCTCGGGTGCTATTACAGATAGCGCAATAAACCAAAGTGAATAATCTGCAGGAGGCCCTGGCCCATGAATATGTGCCGCGGGAAAGACCTCGGACCACCAGGGGCCGAGAAAACCAAAGACTCATGGGGCCGGAGACTGAGGGTCAGGGAAAAATCCAATTTGTATCCGGTGATATCTCAGGTGCTATTACAGATAGCGCAATAAATCATGGTGCATTGTCCGTAGGAGGCCCTGGCGCATGAATCTGGCCAGCGGGAACGACCTCGGACCACCAGGGGCCGAGAAAACCACAGTCTTATGGGGCCGGATACTCAGGGTCCGGGGAAAATCCAATATATATCTGGTGATATCTCGGGTGCTATTACAGATAGCGCAATAAACCAAAGTGAATTATCTGCAGGAGGCCCTGGCGCATGAATCTGTGCCACGGGAAAGACCTCGGTCCACCACGGGCCGAGAAAACCAACGTCTCATGGGGCCGGACACTCAGGGTCAGGGAAAAATCCAATATATATCTGGTGATACCTCGGGTGCTATTAGAGATAGCGCAATAAACCAAAGTGAATTATCTGCAGGAGGCCGTGGCGCATGAATCTGCGTAGCGGGAACGACCTCGGACCGCCAGGGGCCGAGAAAACCACAGTCTAATGGGGCCCGACACTCAGGGTCAGGGGAAAATCCAATATATATCTGGTGATATCTCGGGTGCTATTAGAGATAGCGGAATAAACCAAAGTGAATTATCTGCAGGAGGCCCTGGCGCATGAATCGGTGCCGCGGGAAAGACCTCGGTCCACCAGGGGCCGAGAAAACCAACGTCTCATGGGGCCGGACACTCAGGGTCAGGGAAAAATCCAATATATATCTGGTGATATCTCGGGTGCTATTAGAGGTAGCGCAATAAATCAAAGTGCATTGTCTGTAGGAGGCCCTGGCGCATGAATCTGGCCAGCGGGAACGACCTCGGACCACCAGGAGCCGAGAAAACCACCGTCTCATGGGGCCGGACACGCAGGGTCAGGGAAAAATCCTATATATATCAGGTGATATCTCGGGTGCAATTACAAATAGCGCAATAAATCAAAGTGCATTGTCTGTCGGAGGCCCTGGCGCATGAATCTGGCCAGCGGGAACGACCTCGGACCACCAGGAGCCGAGAAAACCACCGTCTCATGGGGCCGGACACACAGGGTCAGGGAAAAATCCAATATATGTCTGGTGATATCTCGGGTGCTATTAGTGATAGCGCAATAAACCAAAGTGAATTATCTGCAGAAGGCCCTGGCGCATGAATCTGTGCAGCGGGAACGACCTCGGACCCCCAGGGGCCGAGAAAACCACCGACTCATGGGGCCGGACACTGAGGGTCAGGGAAAAATCCAATATATATCAGGTGATATCTCGGGTGCTATTAGAGGTAGCGCAATAAATCAAAGTGCATTGTCTGTAGGAGGCCCTGGCGCATGAATCTGGCCAGCGGGAACGACCTCGGACCACCAGGAGCCGAGAAAACCACCGTCTCATGGGGCCGGACACTCAGGGTCAGGGAAAAATCCTATATATATCTGGTGATATCTCAGGTGCTATTAGTGATAGCGCAATAAACCAAAGTGAATTATCTGCAGGAGGCCCTGGCGCATGAATCTGTGCAGCGGGTACGACCTCGGACCCCCAGGGGCCGAGAAAACCACAGACTCATGGGGCCGGACACTGAGGGTCAGTGAAAAATCCAATATGTACCCGGTGATATCTCAGGTGCTATTACAGATAGCGCAATAAATCATAGTGCCTTGTCTGTAGGAGGCCCTGGCGCATGAATCTGGCCAGCGGGAACGACCTTGGACCACCAGGGGCCGAGAAAACCACAGTCTCATGGGGCCGGACACTCAGGATCAGGGGAAAATCCAATATATATCTGGTGATATCTCGGGTGCTATTAGAGATAGCGCAATAAACCAAAGTGAATTATCTGCAGGGGCCCTCGCGCATGAGACCGTGCAGCGGGAACGACCTCGGAACACCAGGGGCCGAGAAATCCACCGTCTCATGGGGCAGGACACTCAGGGTCAGGGAAAAATCCAATATATATCTGGTGATACCTCGGGTGCTATTACAGATAGCGGAATAAATCAATGTGACTTATCTGCAGGAGGCCCTGGCGCATGCATCTGGGCAGCGGGAACGACCTCGGACCACCAAGGGCGGAGAAAACCAGAGTCTCATGGGGCCGGACACTCATGGTCGGGGAAAAATCCAATATATATCTGGTGATATCTCGGGTGCTATTAGTGATTGCGCAATACACCAAAGTGAATTATCTGCAGGAGGCCCTGGCGCATGAATCTGTGCAGCGGGAACGACCTCGGACCAACAGGGGCCTTGAAAACCACAGTCTCATGGGGCCGGACAATCAGGGTCAGGAGAAAATCCAATATATATCTGGTGATATCTCGGGTGCTATTAGAGATAGCGCAATCAACGAAAGTGAATTATCTGCAGGAGGCCGTGGCGCACGAATCTGTGCGGCGGGAAAGACCCCGGACCACCAGGGGCCGAGAAAACCACCGTCTCATGGGGCCGGACACTCAGGGTCAGGGAAAGTACCAATATATATCTGGTGATATCTCGGGTGCTATCAGTGATAGCGCAATAAACCAAAGTGAGTTATCTGCAGGAGGCCCTGGCGCACGAATCTGTGCGGCGGGAAAGACCCCGGACCACCAGGGGCCGAGAAAACCACCGTCTCATGGGGCCGGACACTCAGGGTCAGGGAAAAATCCAATATATATCTGGTGATACCTCGGGTGCTATTACAGATAGCGCAATAAATCAATGTGAATAATCTGCAGGAGGCCCTGGCGCATGCATCTGGGCAGCGGGAACGACCTCGGACCACCAGGGGCGGAGAAAACCACCGTCTCATGGGACCGGACACTCAGGGTCGGGGAAAAATGCAATATATATCTGGTGATATCTCGGGTGCTATTAGTGATAGCACAATAAACCGAAGTGAATTATCTGCAGGAGGCCCTGGCGCATGAATCTGTGCAGCGGGAACGACCTCGGACCACCAGGGGCCGAGAAAACCAAAGACTCATGGGGCCGGAGACTGAGGGTCAGGGAAAAATCCAATTTGTATCCGGTGATATCTCAGGTGCTATTACAGATAGCGCAATAAATCATGGTGCATTGTCCGTAGGAGGCCCTGGCGCATGAATCTGGCCAGCGGGAACGACCTCGGACCACCAGGGGCGAGAAAACCACAGTCTCATGGGGCCGGAGACTCAGGGTCCGGGGAAAATCCAATATATATCTGGTGATATCTCGGGTGCTATTACAGATAGCGCAATAAACCAAAGTGAATTATCTGCAGGAGGCCCTGGCGCATGAATCTGTACCACGGGAAAGACCTCGGTCCACCAGGGGCCGAGAAAACCACAGTCTCATGGGGCCGGACACTCAGGATCAGGAGAAAATCCTATATATATCAGGTGATACCTCGGGTGCAATTACAAATAGCGCAATAAATCAAAGTGCATTGTCTGTCGGAGGCCCTGGCGCATGAATCTGGCCAGCGGGAACGACCTCGGACCACCAGGAGCCGAGAAAACCACCGACTCATGGGGCCGGACACTGAGGGTCAGGGAAAAATCCAATATGTACCCGGTGATATCTCAGGTGCTATTACAGATAGCGCAATAAATCAAAGTGCATTGTCTATAGGAGGCCCTGGCGCATGAAACTGTGCAGCGGGAACGACCTCGGACCACCAGGGGCCGAGAAAACCACCGTCTCATGGGGCCGGACACACAGGGCCAGGGAAAAATCCAATATATATCTGGAGTTACCTCGGGTGCTATTACAGATAGCGCAATAAATCAAAGTGCATTGTCTGTAGGAGGCCCTGGCGCGTGAATCTGTGCAGCGGGAACGACAGCGGACCACCAGGGGCCGAGAAAACCACAGTCTCATGGGGCCGGACACTCAGGGTCAGGGGAAAATCCAATATATATCTGGTGATATCTCGGGTGCTATTACAGATAGCGCAATAAATCAACGTGCATTGTCCGTAGGAGGCCCTGGCCCATGAATCTGTGCAGCGGGAACGACCGTTGACCACCAGGGGCCGAGAAAACCACCGTCTCATGGGGCCGATCACGCAGGGTCGGGGAAAAATCCAATATATATCTGGTGATATCTCGGGTGCTATTACAGATAGCTCAATAATCCAAAGTGAATTATCTGCAGGAGGCCCTGGCGCATGAATATGTGCCGCGGGAAAGACCTCGGACCACCAGGGTCCGAGAAAACCGCCGTCTCATGGGGCCGGACACTCAGGGTCAGGGAAAAATCCAATATATATCTGGTGATACCTCGGGTGCTATTACAGATAGCGCAATAAATCCATGTGAATTCCCTGCAGGAGGCCCGGGCGCATGAATCTGTGCAGCGGGGACGGCCTCGGACCACCAGTGGCCGAGAAAACCTCCGTCTCATGGGGCCGGACTGTCAGGGTCAGGGAAAAATCCATTATATATCTGGTGATATCTCGGGTGCTATTGGAGGTAGCGCGATAAATCAAAGTGCATTGTCTGCAGAAAGCGATGGCGCATGATTCTGTGCAGCGGGAACGAACTCGGACCACCAGGGGCCGAGAAAATTACAGATATTCGGAATCCATCACCCAAGGTCATGTAAAAATCCAGCATATATCTGGTGATATCTCGGGTGCTATTACAGATAGCGCAATAAACCAAAGTGAATTATCTGCAGGAGGCCGTGGCGCATGAATCTGCGTAGCGGGAACGACCTCGGACCGCCAGGGGCCGAGAAAACCACAGTCTAATGGGGCCCGACACTCAGGGTCAGGGGAAAATCCAATATATATCTGGTGATATCTCGGGTGCTATTACAGATAGCGCAATAAATTAATGTGAATTATCTGCAAGAGGCCCTGGCGCATGCATCTGGGCAGCGGGAACGACCTCGGACCACCAGGGGCGGAGAAAACCACCGTCTCATGGGGCCGGTCACTCAGGGTCGGGGAAAAATCCAATATATATCTGGTGATATCTCGGGTGCTATTAGTGATAGCGCAATAATCCAAAGTGAATTATCTGCAGGAGGCCCTGGCGCATGAATATGTGCCGCGGGAAAGACCTCGGACCACCAGGGTCCGAGAAAACCGCCGTCTCATGGGGCCGGACACTCAGGGTCATAGAAAAATCCAATATATATCTGGTGATATCTCGGGTGCTATTACAGATAGCTCAATAAACCAAAGTGAATTATCTGCAGGAGGCCCTGGAGCATGAATCTGTGCAGCGGGAAAGACCTCGGTCCACCAGGGGCCGAGAAAACCAACGTCTCATGGGGCCGGACACTCAGGGTCAGGGAAAAATCCAATATATATCTGGTGATATCTCGGGTGCTATTAGAGATAGCGCAATAAACCAAAGTGAATTATCTGCAGTTGGCCCTGGCGCATGCACCTGTGCAGCGGGAACGACCTCGGACCACCAGGGGCCGAGAAAACCACAGTCTCATGGGGCCGCACACTCAGGGTCAGGGAAAAATCCAATATATATCTGGTGATATCTTGGGTGCTATTACAGATAGCGCAATAAGTTAAAGTGCATTGTCTGTAGGAGGCCCTGGCGCATGAATCTGTGCAGCGGGAACGACCTGGGACCACCAGGGGCCGAGAAAACCACAGTCACATGGGGCCGGACACTCAGGGTCAGGGGAAAATCCAATATATATCTGGTTATATCTCGGGTGCTATTAGAGATAGCGCAATAAACCAAAGTGAATTATCTGCAGCTGGCCCTGGCGCATGCACCTGTGCAGCGGGAACGACCTCGGACCACCAGGGGCCGAGAAAACCACCGTCTCATGGGGCCGGACACTCAGGGTCGGGGAAAAATTCAATATACATCTGGTGATATCTCGGGTGCTATTAGAGATACCGCAATAAACCAAAGTGAATTATCTGCAGGAAGCACTGGCGCATGATTCTCTGCAGCGGGAACGACCTCGGACCACCAGGGGCCGAGAAAACCACCGTCTCATGGGGCCGGACACTCAGGGTCAGGGGAAAATCCAATATATATCTGGTGATATCTCGGGTGCTATTAGAGATACCGCAATAAACCAAAGTGATTTATCTGCAGGAGGCCCTGGCGCATGAATCTGTGCAGCGGGAACGACCTCGGACCACCAGGGGCCGAGACAACCACCGTCGCATGGGGACGGACACTCAGGGTCAGGGAAAAATCCAATATATATCTGGAGATACCTCGGGTGCTATTACAGATATCGCAATAAATCAAAGTGCATTGTCTGTAGGAGGCTCTGGCGCATGAATCTTGTCAGCGGGAACGACCGCGGACTACCAGGGGCCGAGAAAACCACAGTCCCATGGGGCCGGACACTCAGGGTCAGGGGAAAATCCAATATATATCTGGAGATATCTCGGGTGCTATTACAGATAGCGCAATAAATCAAAGTGCATTGTCTATAGGAGGCCCTGGCGCATGAAACTGTGCAGCGGGAACGACCTCGGACCACCAGGGGCCGAGACAACCACCGTCGCATGGAGCCGGACACTCAGGGTCAGGGAAAAATCCAATATATATCTGGAGATACCTCGGGTGCTATTACAGATAGCGCAATAAATCAAAGTGCATTGTCTGTAGGAGGCTCTGGCGCATGAATCTGTGCAGCGGGAACGACCGCGGACTACCAGGGGCCGAGAAAACCACAGTCCCATGGGGCCGGACACTCAGGGTCAGGGGAAAATCCAATATATATCTGGTGATATCTCGGGTGCTATTACAGATAGCGCAATAAATCAAAGTGCATTGTCCGTAGGAGGCCCTGGCGCATGAATCTGTGCAGCGGGAACGACCTCGGACCACCAGGGGCCGAGACAACCACCGTCGCATGGGGCCGGACACTCAGGGTCAGGGAAAAATCCAATATATATCTGGAGATACCTTGGGTGCTATTACAGATATCGCAATAAATCAAAGTGCATTGTCTGTAGGAGGCTCTGGCGCATTAATCTGTGCAGCGGGAACGACCGCGAACTACCAGGGGCCGAGAAAACCACAGTCCCATGGGGCCGGACACTCAGGGTCAGGGGAAAATCCAATATATATCTGGTGATATCTCGGGTGCTATTAGAGATAGCGCAATAAACCAAAGTGAATTATCTGCAGGAGGCCCTGGCGCATGATTCTGTGCAGCGGGAACGACCTCGGACCACCAGGGGCCGAGAAAACCACCGTCTCATGGGGCCGGACACTCAGGGTCACGGAAAAATCCAATATATATCTGGTGATATGTTTGACGCTATTAGAGATAGCGCAATAAACCAAAGCGAATTGTCTGCAGGAGGCCCTGGCGCATGAATCTGTGCAGCAGGAACGACCGCGGACCACCAGGGGCCGAGAAAACCACCGTCACATGGGGCCGATCACGCAGGGTCGGGGAAAAATCCAATATATATCTGGAGATATCTCGGGTGCTATTACAGATAGCGCAATAAATCAAAGTGCATTGTCTATAGGAGGCCCTGGCGCATGAAACTGTGCAGCGGGAACGACCTCGGACCACCAGGGGCCGAGAAAACCACCGTCTCATGGGGCCGGACACACAGGGTCAGGGAAAAATCCAATATATATCTGGAGTTACCTCGGGTGCTATTACAGATAGCGCAATAAATCAAAGTGCATTGTCTGTAGGAGGCCCTGGCGCGTGAATCTGTGCAGCGGGAACGACAGCGGACCACCAGGGGCCGAGAAAACCACAGTCTCATGGGGCCGGACACTCAGGGTCAGGGGAAAATCCAATATATATCTGGTGATATCTCGGGTGCTATTACAAATAGCGCAATAAATCAAAGTGCATTGTCCGTAGGAGGCCCTGGCCCATGAATCTGTGCAGCGGGAACGACCGTTGACCACCAGGGGCCGAGAAAACCACCGTCTCATGGGGCCGATCACGCAGGGTCGGGGAAAAATCCAATATATATCTGGTGATATCTCGGGTGCTATTACAGATAGCTCAATAAACCAAAGTGAATTATCTGCAGGAGGCCCTGGAGCATGAATCTGTGCAGCGGGAAAGACCTCGGTCCACCAGGGGCCGAGAAAACCAACGTCTCATGGGGCCGGACACTCAGGGTCAGGGAAAAATCCAATATATATCTGGTGATACCTCGGGTGCTATTACAGATAGCGCAATAAATCCATGTGAATTCCCTGCAGTTGGCCCTGGCGCATGCACCTGTGCAGCGGGAACGACCTCGGACCACCAGGGGCCGAGAAAACCACAGTCTCATGGGGCCGCACACTCAGGGTCAGGGAAAAATCCAATATATATCTGGTGATATCTTGGGTGCTATTACAGATAGCGCAATAAGTTAAAGTGCATTGTCTGTAGGAGGCCCTGGCGCATGAATCTGTGCAGCGGGAACGACCTGGGACCACCAGGGGCCGAGAAAACCACAGTCACATGGGGCCGGACACTCAGGGTCAGGGGAAAATCCAATATATATCTGGTTATATCTCGGGTGCTATTAGAGATAGCGCAATAAACCAAAGTGAATTATCTGCAGCTGGCCCTGGCGCATGCACCTGTGCAGCGGGAACGACCTCGGACCACCAGGGGCCGAGAAAACCACCGTCTCATGGGGCCGGACACTCAGGGTCGGGGAAAAATTCAATATACATCTGGTGATATCTCGGGTGCTATTAGAGATACCGCAATAAACCAAAGTGAATTATCTGCAGGAAGCACTGGCGCATGATTCTCTGCAGCGGGAACGACCTCGGACCACCAGGGGCCGAGAAAACCACCGTCTCATGGGGCCGGACACTCAGGGTCAGGGGAAAATCCAATATATATCTGGTGATATCTCGGGTGCTATTAGAGATACCGCAATAAACCAAAGTGATTTATCTGCAGGAGGCCCTGGCGCATGAATCTGTGCAGCGGGAACGACCTCGGACCACCAGGGGCCGAGACAACCACCGTCGCATGGGGACGGACACTCAGGGTCAGGGAAAAATCCAATATATATCTGGAGATACCTCGGGTGCTATTACAGATATCGCAATAAATCAAAGTGCATTGTCTGCAGGAGGCCCTGGCGCATGAATCTGTGCAGCGGGAACGACCTCGGACGACCAGGGGCCGAGAAAACCACCGTCTCATGGGGCCGGACACTCAGGGACCGGGGAAAATCCAATATATATCTGGTGATATCTCGGGTGCTATTACAGATAGCGCAATAAACCAAAGTGAATAATCTGCAGGAGGCCCTGGCGCATGAATATGTGCCGCGGGAAAGACCTCGGACCACCAGGGTCCGAGAAAACCACCGTCTCATGGGGCCGGACACTCAGGGACCGGGGAAAATCCAATATATATCTGGTGATATCTCGGGTGCTATTACAGATAGCGCAATAAACCAAAGTGAATAATCTGCAGGAGGCCCTGGCCCATGAATATGTGCCGCGGGAAAGACCTCGGACCACCAGGGTCCGAGAAAACCACCGTCTCATGGGGCCGGACACTCAGGGTCCGGGAAAAATCCAATATATATCTGGTGATACCTCGGGTGCTATTACAGATAGCGCAATAAATTAATGTGAATTATCTGCAAGAGGCCCTGGCGCATGCATCTGGGCAGCGGGAACGACCTCGGACCACCAGGGGCGGAGAAAACCACCGTCTCATGGGGCCGGTCACTCAGGGTCGGGGAAAAATCCAATATATATCTGGTGATATCTCGGGTGCTATTAGTGATAGCGCAATAAACCAAAGTGAATTATCTGCAGGAGGCCCTGGCGCATGAATCTGTGCAGCGGGAACGACCTCGGACCACCAGGGGCCGCGAATACCACCGACTCATGGGGCCGGACACTGAGCGTCAGGGAAAAATCCAATATGTATCCGGTGATATCTCGGGTGCTATTACAGATAGCGCAATAAACCAAAGTGAATAATCTGCAGGAGGCCCTGGCCCATGAATATGTGCCGCGGGAAAGACCTCGGACCACCAGGGGCCGAGAAAACCAAAGACTCATGGGGCCGGAGACTGAGGGTCAGGGAAAAATCCAATTTGTATCCGGTGATATCTCAGGTGCTATTACAGATAGCGCAATAAATCATGGTGCATTGTCCGTAGGAGGCCCTGGCGCATGAATCTGGCCAGCGGGAACGACCTCGGACCACCAGGGGCCGAGAAAACCACAGTCTTATGGGGCCGGATACTCAGGGTCCGGGGAAAATCCAATATATATCTGGTGATATCTCGGGTGCTATTACAGATAGCGCAATAAACCAAAGTGAATTATCTGCAGGAGGCCCTGGCGCATGAATCTGTGCCACGGGAAAGACCTCGGTCCACCACGGGCCGAGAAAACCAACGTCTCATGGGGCCGGACACTCAGGGTCAGGGAAAAATCCAATATATATCTGGTGATACCTCGGGTGCTATTAGAGATAGCGCAATAAACCAAAGTGAATTATCTGCAGGAGGCCGTGGCGCATGAATCTGCGTAGCGGGAACGACCTCGGACCGCCAGGGGCCGAGAAAACCACAGTCTAATGGGGCCCGACACTCAGGGTCAGGGGAAAATCCAATATATATCTGGTGATATCTCGGGTGCTATTAGAGATAGCGGAATAAACCAAAGTGAATTATCTGCAGGAGGCCCTGGCGCATGAATCGGTGCCGCGGGAAAGACCTCGGTCCACCAGGGGCCGAGAAAACCAACGTCTCATGGGGCCGGACACTCAGGGTCAGGGAAAAATCCAATATATATCTGGTGATATCTCGGGTGCTATTAGAGGTAGCGCAATAAATCAAAGTGCATTGTCTGTAGGAGGCCCTGGCGCATGAATCTGGCCAGCGGGAACGACCTCGGACCACCAGGAGCCGAGAAAACCACCGTCTCATGGGGCCGGACACGCAGGGTCAGGGAAAAATCCTATATATATCAGGTGATATCTCGGGTGCAATTACAAATAGCGCAATAAATCAAAGTGCATTGTCTGTCGGAGGCCCTGGCGCATGAATCTGGCCAGCGGGAACGACCTCGGACCACCAGGAGCCGAGAAAACCACCGTCTCATGGGGCCGGACACACAGGGTCAGGGAAAAATCCAATATATGTCTGGTGATATCTCGGGTGCTATTAGTGATAGCGCAATAAACCAAAGTGAATTATCTGCAGAAGGCCCTGGCGCATGAATCTGTGCAGCGGGAACGACCTCGGACCCCCAGGGGCCGAGAAAACCACCGACTCATGGGGCCGGACACTGAGGGTCAGGGAAAAATCCAATATATATCAGGTGATATCTCGGGTGCTATTAGAGGTAGCGCAATAAATCAAAGTGCATTGTCTGTAGGAGGCCCTGGCGCATGAATCTGGCCAGCGGGAACGACCTTGGACCACCAGGGGCCGAGAAAACCACAGTCTCATGGGGCCGGACACTCAGGATCAGGGGAAAATCCAATATATATCTGGTGATATCTCGGGTGCTATTAGAGATAGCGCAATAAACCAAAGTGAATTATCTGCAGGGGCCCTCGCGCATGAGACCGTGCAGCGGGAACGACCTCGGAACACCAGGGGCCGAGAAATCCACCGTCTCATGGGGCAGGACACTCAGGGTCAGGGAAAAATCCAATATATATCTGGTGATACCTCGGGTGCTATTACAGATAGCGGAATAAATCAATGTGACTTATCTGCAGGAGGCCCTGGCGCATGCATCTGGGCAGCGGGAACGACCTCGGACCACCAAGGGCGGAGAAAACCAGAGTCTCATGGGGCCGGACACTCATGGTCGGGGAAAAATCCAATATATATCTGGTGATATCTCGGGTGCTATTAGTGATTGCGCAATACACCAAAGTGAATTATCTGCAGGAGGCCCTGGCGCATGAATCTGTGCAGCGGGAACGACCTCGGACCAACAGGGGCCTTGAAAACCACAGTCTCATGGGGCCGGACAATCAGGGTCAGGAGAAAATCCAATATATATCTGGTGATATCTCGGGTGCTATTAGAGATAGCGCAATCAACGAAAGTGAATTATCTGCAGGAGGCCGTGGCGCACGAATCTGTGCGGCGGGAAAGACCCCGGACCACCAGGGGCCGAGAAAACCACCGTCTCATGGGGCCGGACACTCAGGGTCAGGGAAAGTACCAATATATATCTGGTGATATCTCGGGTGCTATCAGTGATAGCGCAATAAACCAAAGTGAGTTATCTGCAGGAGGCCCTGGCGCACGAATCTGTGCGGCGGGAAAGACCCCGGACCACCAGGGGCCGAGAAAACCACCGTCTCATGGGGCCGGACACTCAGGGTCAGGGAAAAATCCAATATATATCTGGTGATACCTCGGGTGCTATTACAGATAGCGCAATAAATCAATGTGAATAATCTGCAGGAGGCCCTGGCGCATGCATCTGGGCAGCGGGAACGACCTCGGACCACCAGGGGCGGAGAAAACCACCGTCTCATGGGACCGGACACTCAGGGTCGGGGAAAAATGCAATATATATCTGGTGATATCTCGGGTGCTATTAGTGATAGCACAATAAACCGAAGTGAATTATCTGCAGGAGGCCCTGGCGCATGAATCTGTGCAGCGGGAACGACCTCGGACCACCAGGGGCCGAGAAAACCAAAGACTCATGGGGCCGGAGACTGAGGGTCAGGGAAAAATCCAATTTGTATCCGGTGATATCTCAGGTGCTATTACAGATAGCGCAATAAATCATGGTGCATTGTCCGTAGGAGGCCCTGGCGCATGAATCTGGCCAGCGGGAACGACCTCGGACCACCAGGGGCGAGAAAACCACAGTCTCATGGGGCCGGAGACTCAGGGTCCGGGGAAAATCCAATATATATCTGGTGATATCTCGGGTGCTATTACAGATAGCGCAATAAACCAAAGTGAATTATCTGCAGGAGGCCCTGGCGCATGAATCTGTACCACGGGAAAGACCTCGGTCCACCAGGGGCCGAGAAAACCACAGTCTCATGGGGCCGGACACTCAGGATCAGGAGAAAATCCTATATATATCAGGTGATACCTCGGGTGCAATTACAAATAGCGCAATAAATCAAAGTGCATTGTCTGTCGGAGGCCCTGGCGCATGAATCTGGCCAGCGGGAACGACCTCGGACCACCAGGAGCCGAGAAAACCACCGTCTCATGGGGCCGGACACTCAGGATCAGGAGAAAATCCATATATATCTGGTGATATCTCGGGTGCTATTAGAGATAGCGAAATCAACCAAAGTGAATTATCTGCAGGAGGCCGTGGCGCATGAATCTGCGTAGCGGGAACGACCTCGGACCGCCAGGGGCCGAGAAAACCACAGTCACATGGGGCCCGACACTCAGGGTCAGGGGAAAATCCAATATATATCTGGTGATATCTCGGGTGCTATTAGAGATAGCGGAATAGACCAAAGTGCATTGTCTGTAGGAGGCCCTGGCGCATGAATCTGGCCAGCGGGAACGACCTCGGACCACCAGGAGCCGAGAAAACCACCGACTCATGGGGCCGGACACTGAGGGTCAGGGAAAAATCCAATATGTACCCGGTGATATCTCAGGTGCTATTACAGATAGCGCAATAAATCAAAGTGCATTGTCTATAGGAGGCCCTGGCGCATGAAACTGTGCAGCGGGAACGACCTCGGACCACCAGGGGCCGAGAAAACCACCGTCTCATGGGGCCGGACACACAGGGCCAGGGAAAAATCCAATATATATCTGGAGTTACCTCGGGTGCTATTACAGATAGCGCAATAAATCAAAGTGCATTGTCTGTAGGAGGCCCTGGCGCGTGAATCTGTGCAGCGGGAACGACAGCGGACCACCAGGGGCCGAGAAAACCACAGTCTCATGGGGCCGGACACTCAGGGTCAGGGGAAAATCCAATATATATCTGGTGATATCTCGGGTGCTATTACAGATAGCGCAATAAATCAACGTGCATTGTCCGTAGGAGGCCCTGGCCCATGAATCTGTGCAGCGGGAACGACCGTTGACCACCAGGGGCCGAGAAAACCACCGTCTCATGGGGCCGATCACGCAGGGTCGGGGAAAAATCCAATATATATCTGGTGATATCTCGGGTGCTATTACAGATAGCGCAATAAACCAAAGTGAATAATCTGCAGGAGGCCCTGGCCCATGAATATGTGCCGCGGGAAAGACCTCGGACCACCAGGGGCCGAGAAAACCAAAGACTCATGGGGCCGGAGACTGAGGGTCAGGGAAAAATCCAATTTGTATCCGGTGATATCTCAGGTGCTATTACAGATAGCGCAATAAATCATGGTGCATTGTCCGTAGGAGGCCCTGGCGCATGAATCTGGCCAGCGGGAACGACCTCGGACCACCAGGGGCCGAGAAAACCACAGTCTTATGGGGCCGGATACTCAGGGTCCGGGGAAAATCCAATATATATCTGGTGATATCTCGGGTGCTATTACAGATAGCGCAATAAACCAAAGTGAATTATCTGCAGGAGGCCCTGGCGCATGAATCTGTGCCACGGGAAAGACCTCGGTCCACCACGGGCCGAGAAAACCAACGTCTCATGGGGCCGGACACTCAGGGTCAGGGAAAAATCCAATATATATCTGGTGATACCTCGGGTGCTATTAGAGATAGCGCAATAAACCAAAGTGAATTATCTGCAGGAGGCCGTGGCGCATGAATCTGCGTAGCGGGAACGACCTCGGACCGCCAGGGGCCGAGAAAACCACAGTCTAATGGGGCCCGACACTCAGGGTCAGGGGAAAATCCAATATATATCTGGTGATATCTCGGGTGCTATTAGAGATAGCGGAATAAACCAAAGTGAATTATCTGCAGGAGGCCCTGGCGCATGAATCGGTGCCGCGGGAAAGACCTCGGTCCACCAGGGGCCGAGAAAACCAACGTCTCATGGGGCCGGACACTCAGGGTCAGGGAAAAATCCAATATATATCTGGTGATACCTCGGGTGCTATTAGAGATAGCGCAATAAACCAAAGTGAATGATCTGCAGGAGGCCCTGGCGCATGAATCTGTGCAGCCGGAACGACCTCGGACCACCAGGGGCCGAGAAAACCACAGTCTCATGGGGCCGGACACTCAGGGTCAGGGAAAAATCCAATATATATATCAGGTGATATCTCGGGTGCTATTAGAGGTAGCGCAATAAATCAAAGTGCATTGTCTGTAGGAGGCCCTGGCGCATGAATCTGGCCAGCGGGAACGACCTCGGACCACCAGGAGCCGAGAAAACCACCGTCTCATGGGGCCGGACACGCAGGGTCAGGGAAAAATCCTATATATATCAGGTGATATCTCGGGTGCAATTACAAATAGCGCAATAAATCAAAGTGCATTGTCTGTCGGAGGCCCTGGCGCATGAATCTGGCCAGCGGGAACGACCTCGGACCACCAGGAGCCGAGAAAACCACCGTCTCATGGGGCCGGACACACAGGGTCAGGGAAAAATCCAATATATGTCTGGTGATATCTCGGGTGCTATTAGTGATAGCGCAATAAACCAAAGTGAATTATCTGCAGAAGGCCCTGGCGCATGAATCTGTGCAGCGGGAACGACCTCGGACCCCCAGGGGCCGAGAAAACCACCGACTCATGGGGCCGGACACTGAGGGTCAGGGAAAAATCCAATATATATCAGGTGATATCTCGGGTGCTATTAGAGGTAGCGCAATAAATCAAAGTGCATTGTCTGTAGGAGGCCCTGGCGCATGAATCTGGCCAGCGGGAACGACCTCGGACCACCAGGAGCCGAGAAAACCACCGTCTCATGGGGCCGGACACTCAGGGTCAGGGAAAAATCCTATATATATCTGGTGATATCTCAGGTGCTATTAGAGATAGCGCAATAAACCAAAGTGAATTATCTGCAGGGGCCCTCGCGCATGAGCCCGTGCAGCGGGAACGACCTCGGAACACCAGGGGCCGAGAAATCCACCGTCTCATGGGGCAGGACACTCAGGGTCAGGGAAAAATCCAATATATATCTGGTGATACCTCGGGTGCTATTACAGATAGCGGAATAAATCAATGTGACTTATCTGCAGGAGGCCCTGGCGCATGCATCTGGGCAGCGGGAACGACCTCGGACCACCAAGGGCGGAGAAAACCAGAGGCTCATGGGGCCGGACACTCATGGTCGGGGAAAAATCCAATATATATCTGGTGATATCTCGGGTGCTATTAGTGATTGCGCAATACACCAAAGTGAATTATCTGCAGGAGGCCCTGGCGCATGAATCTGTGCAGCGGGAACGACCTCGGACCAACAGGGGCCTTGAAAACCACAGTCTCATGGGGCCGGACAATCAGGGTCAGGAGAAAATCCAATATATATCTGGTGATATCTCGGGTGCTATTAGAGATAGCGCAATCAACGAAAGTGAATTATCTGCAGGAGGCCGTGGCGCACGAATCTGTGCGGCGGGAAAGACCCCGGACCACCAGGGGCCGAGAAAACCACCGTCTCATGGGGCCGGACACTCAGGGTCAGGGAAAGTACCAATATATATCTGGTGATATCTCGGGTGCTATCAGTGATAGCGCAATAAACCAAAGTGAGTTATCTGCAGGAGGCCCTGGCGCACGAATCTGTGCGGCGGGAAAGACCCCGGACCACCAGGGGCCGAGAAAACCACCGTCTCATGGGGCCGGACACTCAGGGTCAGGGAAAAATCCAATATATATCTGGTGATACCTCGGGTGCTATTACAGATACCGCAATAAATCAATGTGAATAATCTGCAGGAGGCCCTGGCGCATGCATCTGGGCAGCGGGAACGACCTCGGACCACCAGGGGCGGAGAAAACCACCGTCTTATGGGACCGGACACTCAGAGTCGGGGAAAAATGCAATATATATCTGGTGATATCTCGGGTGCTATTAGTGATAGCACAATAAACCGAAGTGAATTATCTGCAGGAGGCCCTGGCGCATGAATCTGTGCAGCGGGAACGACCTCGGACCACCAGGGGCCGAGAAAACCAAAGACTCATGGGGCCGGAGACTGAGGGTCAGGGAAAAATCCAATTTGTATCCGGTGATATCTCAGGTGCTATTACAGATAGCGCAATAAATCATGGTGCATTGTCCGTAGGAGGCCCTGGCGCATGAATCTGGCCAGCGGGAACGACCTCGGACCACCAGGGGCGAGAAAACCACAGTCTCATGGGGCCGGAGACTCAGGGTCCGGGGAAAATCCAATATATATCTGGTGATATCTCGGGTGCTATTACAGATAGCGCAATAAACCAAAGTGAATTATCTGCAGGAGGCCCTGGCGCATGAATCTGTACCACGGGAAAGACCTCGGTCCACCAGGGGCCGAGAAAACCACAGTCTCATGGGGCCGGACACTCAGGATCAGGAGAAAATCCTATATATATCAGGTGATATCTCGGGTGCAATTACAAATAGCGCAATAAATCAAAAAGCATTGTCTGTCGGAGGCCCTGGCGCATGAATCTGGCCAGCGGGAACGACCTCGGACCACCAGGAGCCGAGAAAACCACCGTCTCATGGGGCCGGACACTCAGGATCAGGAGAAAATCCATATATATCTGGTGATATCTCGGGTGCTATTAGAGATAGCGAAATCAACCAAAGTGAATTATCTGCAGGAGGCCGTGGCGCATGAATCTGCGTAGCGGGAACGACCTCGGACCGCCAGGGGCCGAGAAAACCACAGTCACATGGGGCCCGACACTCAGGGTCAGGGGAAAATCCAATATATATCTGGTGATATCTCGGGTGCTATTAGAGATAGCGGAATAGACCAAAGTGCATTGTCTGTAGGAGGCCCTGGCGCATGAATCTGGCCAGCGGGAACGACCTCGGACCACCAGGAGCCGAGAAAACCACCGACTCATGGGGCCGGACACTGAGGGTCAGGGAAAAATCCAATATGTACCCGGTGATATCTCAGGTGCTATTACAGATAGCGCAATAAATCAAAGTGCATTGTCTATAGGAGGCCCTGGCGCATGAAACTGTGCAGCGGGAACGACCTCGGACCACCAGGGGCCGAGAAAACCACCGTCTCATGGGGCCGGACACACAGGGTCAGGGAAAAATCCAATATATATCTGGAGTTACCTCGGGTGCTATTACAGATAGCGCAATAAATCAAAGTGCATTGTCTGTAGGAGGCCCTGGCGCGTGAATCTGTGCAGCGGGAACGACAGCGGACCACCAGGGGCCGAGAAAACCACAGTCTCATGGGGCCGGACACTCAGGGTCAGGGGAAAATCCAATATATATCTGGTGATATCTCGGGTGCTATTACAGATAGCGCAATAAATCAACGTGCATTGTCCGTAGGAGGCCCTGGCCCATGAATCTGTGCAGCGGGAACGACCGTTGACCACCAGGGGCCGAGAAAACCACCGTCTCATGGGGCCGATCACGCAGGGTCGGGGAAAAATCCAATATATATCTGGTGATATCTCGGGTGCTATTACAGATAGCTCAATAATCCAAAGTGAATTATCTGCAGGAGGCCCTGGCGCATGAATATGTGCCGCGGGAAAGACCTCGGACCACCAGGGTCCGAGAAAACCGCCGTCTCATGGGGCCGGACACTCAGGGTCAGGGAAAAATCCAATATATATCTGGTGATACCTCGGGTGCTATTACAGATAGCGCAATAAATCCATGTGAATTCCCTGCAGGAGGCCCTGGCGCATGAATCTGTGCAGCGGGGACGGCCTCGGACCACCAGTGGCCGAGAAAACCTCCGTCTCATGGGGCCGGACTGTCAGGGTCAGGGAAAAATCCATTATATATCTGGTGATATCTCGGGTGCTATTGGAGGTAGCGCGATAAATCAAAGTGCATTGTCTGCAGAAAGCGATGGCGCATGATTCTGTGCAGCGGGAACGAACTCGGACCACCAGGGGCCGAGAAAATTACAGATATTCGGAATCCATCACCCAAGGTCATGTAAAAATCCAGCATATATCTGGTGATATCTCGGGTGCTATTACAGATAGCGCAATAAACCAAAGTGAATTATCTGCAGGAGGCCCTGGCGCATGAATCTGTGCGGCGGGAAAGACCCCGGACCACCAGGGGCCGAGAAAACCACCGTCTCATGGGGCCGGACACTCAGGGACCGGGGAAAATCCAATATATATCTGGTGATATCTCGGGTGCTATTACAGATAGCGCAATAAACCAAAGTGAATAATCTGCAGGAGGCCCTGGCGCATGAATATGTGCCGCGGGAAAGACCTCGGACCACCAGGGTCCCAGAAAACCACCGTCTCATGGGGCCGGACACTCAGGGTCCGGGAAAAATCCAATATATATCTGGTGATACCTCGGGTGCTATTACAGATAGCGCAATAAATTAATGTGAATTATCTGCAAGAGGCCCTGGCGCATGCATCTGGGCAGCGGGAACGACCTCGGACCACCAGGGGCGGAGAAAACCACCGTCTCATGGGGCCGGTCACTCAGGGTCGGGGAAAAATCCAATATATATCTGGTGATATCTCGGGTGCTATTAGTGATAGCGCAATAAACCAAAGTGAATTATCTGCAGGAGGCCCTGGCGCATGAATCTGTGCAGCGGGAACGACCTCGGACCACCAGGGGCCGCGAATACCACCGACTCATGGGGCCGGACACTGAGGGTCAGGGAAAAATCCAATATGTATCCGGTGATATCTCGGGTGCTATTAGTGATAGCGCAATAAACCAAAGTGAATTATCTGCAGGAGGCCCTGGCGAATGAATCTGTTCAGCAGGAACGACCTCGGACCACCAGGGGCCGAGAAAATTACAGATATTCGGAATCCATCACCCAAGGTCATGTAAAAATCCAGCATATATCTGGTGATATCTCGGGTGCTATTACAGATAGCGCAATAAACCAAAGTGCCTTGTCTGCGGGAGGCCCTGGCGCATGAATTTGTGCAGCCGCAACGACCTCGGACAACCAGGGGCCGAGAAAACCACCGACACATGGGTCCGGACACTCAGGGTCAGGGAAAGTACCAATATATATCTGGTGATATCTCGGGTGCTATTAGTGATAGCGCAATAAACCAAAGTGAATTATCTGCAGGAGGCCCTGGCGCACGAATCTGTGCGGCGGGAAAGACCCCGGACCACCAGGGGCCGAGAAAACCACCGTCTCATGGGGCCGGACACTCAGGGTCAGGGAAAAATCCAATATATATCTGGTGATACCTCGGGTACTATTACAGATAGCGCAATAAATCAATGTGAATAATCTGCAGGAGGCCCTGGCGCATGCATCTGGGCAGCGGGAACGACCTCGGACCACCAGGGGCGGAGAAAACCACCGTCTCATGGTGCCGGACACTCAGGGTCGGGGAAAAATGCAATATATATCTGGTGATATCTCGGGTGCTATTAGAGATAGCACAATAAACCGAAGTGAATTATCTGCAGGAGGCCCTGGCGCATGAATCTGTGCAGCGGGAACGACCTCGGACCACCAGGGGCCGAGAAAACCAAAGACTCATGCGGCCGGAGACTGAGGGTCAGGGAAAAATCCAATTTGTATCCGGTGATATCTCAGGTGCTATTACAGATAGCGCAATAAATCATGGTGCATTGTCCGTAGGAGGCCCTGGCGCATGAATCTGGCCAGCGGGAACGACCTCGGACCATCAGGGGCCGAGAAAACCACAGTCTTATGGGGCCGGAGACTCAGGGTTCGGGGAAAATCCAATATATATCTGGTGATATCTCGGGTGCTATTACAGATAGCGCAATAAACCAAAGTGAATTATCTGCAGGAGGCCCTGGCGCATGAATCTGTGCCACGGGAAAGACCTCGGTCCACCACGGGCCGAGAAAACCAACGTCTCATGGGGCCGGACACTCAGGGTCAGGGAAAAATCCAATATATATCTGGTGATACCTCGGGTGCTATTAGAGATAGCGCAATAAACCAAAGTGAATTATCTGCAGGAGGCCGTGGCGCATGAATCTGCGTAGCGGGAACGACCTCGGACCGCCAGGGGCCGAGAAAACCACAGTCTCATGGGGCCCGACACTCAGGGTCAGGGGAAAATCCAATATATATCTGGTGATATCTCGGGTGCTATTAGAGATAGCGGAATAAACCAAAGTGAATTATCTGCAGGAGGCCCTGGCGCATGAATCGGTGCCGCGGGAAAGACCTCGATCCACCAGGGGCCGAGAAAACCAACGTCTCATGGGGCCGGACACTCAGGGTCAGGGAAAAATCCAATATATATCTGGTGATATCTCGGGTGCTATTAGTGATAGCGCAATAAAGCAAAGTGAATTATCTGCAGGAGGCCCTGGCGCATGAATCTGTGAAGCTGGAACGACCTCGGACCACCAGGGGCCGAGAAAACCACCGACTCATGGGGCCGGACACTGAGGGTCAGGGGAAAATCCAATATATATCTGGTGATATCTCGGGTGCTATTACAGATAGCGCAATAAACCAAAGTGAATTATCTGCAGGAGGCCCTGGCGCATGAATCTGTGCAGCAGGAACGACCTCGGACCACCAGGGGCCGAGAAAATTACAGATATTCGGAAACCATCACCCAAGGTCATGTAAAAATCCAGCATATATCTGGTGATATCTCGGGTGCTATTACAGATAGCGCAATAAACCAAAGTGCTTTGTCTGCGCGAGGCCCTGGCGCATGAATCTGTGCAGCCGCAACGACCTCGGACAACCAGGGGCCCAGAAAACCACCGACACATGGGTCCGGACACTCAGGGTCAGGGAAAGTACCAATATATATCTGGTGATATCTCGGGTGCTATTAGTGATAGCGCAATAAACCAAAGTGAATTATCTGCAGGAGGCCCTGGCGCATGAATCGGTGCAGCGGGAACGACCTCGGACCACCAGGGGCGGAGAAAACCACCGTCTCATGGGGCCGGACACTCAGGGTCACGGAAAAATCCAATATATATCAGGTGGTATCTCGGGTGCTATTAGAGATAGCGCAATAAACCAAAGTGAATTATCTGCAGGAGGCCCTGTCGCATGTATCTGTGCAGCCGGAACGACCACGGACCACCAGGGGCCGAGGAAACCACCGTCTCATGGGCCCGGACACTCAGGGTCAGGGGAAAATCCAATATATATCTGGTGATATCTCGGGTGCTATTAGAAATAGCGCAATCAACCAAAGTGAATTATCTGCAGGAGGCCGTGGCGCATGAATCTGCGTAGCGGGAACGACCTCGGACCGCCAGGGGCCGAGAAAGCCACAGTCTCATGGGGCCCGACACTCAGGGTCAGGGGAAAATCCAATATATATCTGGTGATATCTCGGGTGCTATTAGAGATAGCGGAATAGACCAAAGTGAATTATCTGCAGGAGGCCCTGGCGCATGAATCTGTGCAGCGGGAACGACATCGGACCACCAGGGGCCGAGAAAACCACAGTCTCATGGGGCCGGAGACTCAGGGTCCGGGGAAAATCCAATATATATCTGGTGATATCTCGGGTGCTATTACAGATAGCGCAATAAACCAAAGTGAATTATCTGCAGGAGGCCCTGGCGCATGAGTCGGTGCCGCGGGAAAGACCTCGGTCCACCAGGGGCCGAGAAAACCAACGTCTCATGGGGCCGGACACTCAGGGTCAGGGAAAATTCCATTATATATCTGGTGATACCTCGGGTGCTATTAGAGATAGCGCAATAAACCAAAGTGAATGATCTGCAGGAGGCCCTGGCGCATGAATCTGTGCAGCCGGAACGACCTCGGACCACCAGGGGCCGAGACAGCCACCGTCTCATGGGGCCGGACAATCAGGGTCAGGAGAAAATCCAATATATATCTGGTGATATCTCGGGTGCTATTAGAGATAGCGCAATCAACGAAAGTGAATTATCTGCAGGAGGCCGTGGCGCATGAATCTGCGTAGCGGGAACGACCTCGGACCGCCAGGGGCCGAGAAAACCACAGTCCCATGGGGCCGGACACTCAGGGTCAGGGGATAATCCAATATATATCTGGTGATATCTCGGGTGCTATTAGAGATAGCGCAATAAACCAAAGTGAATTATCTGCAGGGTGCCCTGGCGCATGAATCTGTGCAGCGGAAACGACCTCGGACCACCAGGGGCCGTGAAAACCACCGTCACATGGGGCCGGACACTCAGGGTCAGGGAAAAATCCAATATATATCCGGTGATATCTCGGGTGCTATTACAGATAGCGCAATAAATCATAGTGCATTGTCTGTAGGAGGCCCTGGCGCATGAATCTGTGCAGCGGGAACGACCTCGGGCCACCAGGGGCCGAGAAAACCACAGTCTCATGGGGACGGACACTCAGGGTCAGGGGAAAATCCAATATATATCTGGTGATATCTCGGGTGCTATTAGAGATAGCGCAATAATCCAAAGTGAATTATCTGCAGGAGGCCCTGGCGCATGCATCTGTGAAGCGGGAACGACCTCGGACCACCAGGGGCCGAGAAAACCACCGTCACATGGGGCCGGACACTGAGGGTCAGGGAAAAATCCAATATGTATCCGGTGATATCTCGGGTGCTATTACAGATAGCGCAATAAACCAAAGTGCATTGTCTGTAGGAGGCACTGGCGAAAGAATCTGTTCAGCAGGAACGACCTCGGACCACCAGGGGCCGAGAAAATTACAGATATTCGGAATCCATCACCCAAGGTCATGTAAAAATCCAGCATATATCTGGTGATATCTCGGGTGCTATTACAGATAGCGCAATAAACCAAAGTGCTTTGTCTGCGGGAGGCCCTGGCGCATGAATTTGTGCAGCCGCAACGACCTCGGACAACCAGGGGCCGAGAAAACCACCGACACATGGGTCCGGACACTCAGGGTCAGAGAAAGTACCAATATATATCAGGTGATATCTCGGGTGCTATTAGTGATAGCGCAATAAACCAAAGTGAGTTATCTGCAGGAGGCCCTGGCGCACGAATCTGTGCGGCGGGAAAGACCCCGGACCACCAGGGGCCGAGAAAACCACCGTCTCATGGGGCCGGACACTCAGGGTCAGGGAAAAATCCAATATATATCTGGTGATACCTCGGGTGCTATTACAGATAGCGCAATAAATCAATGTGAATAATCTGCAGGAGGGCCTGGCGCATGAATCTGTGCAGCGGGTACGACCTCGGACCCCCAGGGGCCGAGAAAACCACCGACTCATGGGGCCGGACACTGAGGGTCAGGGAAAAATCCAATATGTACCCGGTGATATCTCAGGTGCTATTACAGATAGCGCAATAAATCATAGTGCCTTGTCTGTAGGAGGCCCTGGCGCATGAATCTGGCCAGCGGGAACGACCTCGGACCACCAGGGGCCGAGAAAACCACAGTCTCATGGGGCCGGACACTCAGGATCAGGGGAAAATCCATATATATCTGGTGATATCTCGGGTGCTATTAGAGATAGCGCAATAAACGAAAGTGAATTATCTGCAGGAGGCCGTGGCGCATGAATCTGCGTAGCGGGAACGACCTCGGACCGCCAGGGGCCGAGAAAACCACAGTCTCATGGGGCCGGACACTCAGGGTCAGGGGATAATCCAATATATATCCGGTGATATCTCGGGTGCTATTAGTGATAGCGCAATAAACCAAAGTGAGTTATCTGCAGGAGGCCCTGGCGCACGAATCTGTGCGGCGGGAAAGACCCCGGACCACCAGGGGCCGAGAAAACCACCGTCTCATGGGGCCGGACATTCAGGGTCAGGGAAAAATCCAATATATATCTGGTGATACCTCGGGTGCTATTACAGATAGCGCAATAAATCAATGTGACTTATCTGCAGGAGGCCCTGGCGCATGCATCTGGGCAGCGGGAACGACCTCGGACCACCAGGGGCGGAGAAAACCACAGTCTCATGGGGCCGGACACTCAGGGTCGGGGAAAAATCCAATATATATCTGGTGATATCTCGGGTGCTATTAGTGATTGCGCAATACACCAAAGTGAATTATCTGCAGGAGGCCCTGGCGCATGAATCTGTGCAGCGGGAACGACCTCGGACCACCAGGGGCCGAGAAAACCACAGTCTCATGGGGCCGGACAATCAGTGTCAGGAGAAAATCCAATATATATCTGGTGATATCTCGGGTGCTATTAGAGATAGCGCAATCAACGAAAGTGAATTATCTGCAGGAGGCCGTGGCGCATGAATCTGCGTAGCGGGAACGACCTCGGACCGCCAGGGGCCGAGAAAACCACAGTCTCATGGGGCCGGACACTCAGGGTCAGGGGATAATCCAATATATATCCGGTGATATCTCGGGTGCTATTAGTGATAGCGCAATAAACCAAAGTGAGTTATCTGCAGGAGGCCCTGGCGCACGAATCTGTGCGGCGGGAAAGACCCCGGACCACCAGGGGCCGAGAAAACCACCGACACATGGGTCCGGACACTCAGGGTCAGGGAAAGTACCAATATATATCAGGTGATATCTCGGGTGCTATTAGTGATAGCGCAATAAACCAAAGTGAGTTATCTGCAGGAGGCCCTGGCGCACGAATCTGTGCGGCGGGAAAGACCCCGGACCACCAGGGGCCGAGAAAACCACCGTCTCATGGGGCCGGACACTCAGGGTCAGGGAAAAATCCAATATATATCTGGTGATACCTCGGGTGCTATTACAGATAGCGCAATAAATCAATGTGAATAATCTGCAGGAGGGCCTGGCGCATGAATCTGTGCAGCGGGTACGACCTCGGACCCCCAGGGGCCGAGAAAGCCACCGACTCATGGGGCCGGACACTGAGGGTCAGGGAAAAATCCAATATGTACCCGGTGATATCTCAGGTGCTATTACAGATAGCGCAATAAATCATAGTGCCTTGTCTGTAGGAGGCCCTGGCGCATGAATCTGGCCAGCGGGAACGACCTCGGACCACCAGGGGCCGAGAAAACCACAGTCTCATGGGGCCGGACACTCAGGATCAGGGGAAAATCCATATATATCTGGTGATATCTCGGGTGCTATTAGAGATAGCGCAATAAACGAAAGTGAATTATCTGCAGGAGGCCGTGGCGCATGAATCTGCGTAGCGGGAACGACCTCGGACCGCCAGGGGCCGAGAAAACCACAGTCTCATGGGGCCGGACACTCAGGGTCAGGGGATAATCCAATATATATCCGGTGATATCTCGGGTGCTATTAGAGATAGCGCAATCAACGAAAGTGAATTATCTGCAGGAGGCCGTGGCGCATGAATCTGTGGAGCGGGTACGACCTCGGACCACCAGGGGCCGAGAAAACCACAGTCTCATGGGGCCGGACAATCAGGGTCAGGAGAAAATCCAATATATATCTGGTGATATCTCGGGTGCTATTAGAGATAGCGCAATCAACCACAGTGAATTATCTGCAGGAGGCCGTGGCGCATGAATCTGCGTAGCGGGAACGACCTCGGACCGCCAGGGGCCGAGAAAACCACAGTCTCATGGGGCCGGACACTCAGGGTCAGGGGAAAATCCAATATATATCTGGTGATATCTCGGGTGCTATTAGAGGTAGCGGAATAAACCAAAGTGAATTATCTGCAGGAGGCCCTGGCGCATGAATCTGTGCAGCGGGAACGATATCGGACCACCAGGGGCCGAGAAAACCACAGTCTCATGGGGCCGGAGACTCAGGGTCCGGGGAAAATCCAATATATATCTGGTGATATCTCGGGTGCTATTACAGATAGCGCAATAAACCAAAGTGAATTATCTGCAGGAGGCCCTGGCGCATGAATCTGTGCCGCCGGAAAGACCTCGGACCACCAGGGGCCGAGGAAACCTCCGTCTCATGGGGCCGGACTGTCAGGGTCAGGGAAAAATCCATTATATATCTGGTGATATCTCGGGTGCTATTGGAGATAGCGCGATAAATCAAAGTGCATTGTCTGCAGAAAGCCCTGGCGCATGATTCTGTGCAGCGGGAACGAACTCGGACCACCAGGGGCCGAGAAAATCACCGTCTCATGGAGCCGGACTGTCAGGGTCAGGGAAAAATCCAATATATATCTGTTGATATCTCGGGTGCTATTAGAGATAGCGCAATAAATCAAAGTGCATTGTCTGTAGGAGGCCCTGGCGAATGAATCTGTTCAGCAGGAACGACCTCGGACCACCAGGGGCCGAGAAAATTACACATATTCGGAATCCATCACAAAAGGTCATGTAAAAATCCAGCATATATCTGGTGATATCTCGGGTGCTATTACAGATAGCGCAATAAACCAAAGTGATTTGTCCGTAAGTGGCCCTGGCGCATGAATCTGGCCAGCGGGAACGACTTCGGACCACCAGGGGCCGAGAAAACCACCGTCTCATGGGGCCGGACACTCAGGGTCAGGGAAAAATAAAATATGTATCAGGTGATATCTCGGGTGCTATTAGAGATAGCGCAATAAACCAAAGTGAATCATCTGCAGGAGGCCCTGGCGCATGAATCTGTGCAGCGAGAACGACCTCGGACCACCAGGGGCCGAGACAACCACCGTCTCATGGGGCCGGACACTCAGGGTCAGGGAAAAATCCAATATATATCAGGTGATATCTCGGGTGCTATTAGAGATAGCGCAATAAACCAAAGTGAATTATCTGCAGGAGGCCCTGGCGCATGAATCTGTGCAGCGGGAACGACCTCGGACCACCAGGGGCCGAGAAAACCACCGTCTCATGCGGCCGGACACTCAGGGTCAGGGAAAAATCCAATATATATCTGGTGATATCTCGGGTGCTATTAGAGATAGCGCAATCAACCAAAGTGAATTATCTGCAGGAGGCCGTGGCGCATGAATCTGCGTAGCGGGAACGACCTCGGACCGCCAGGGGCCGAGAAAACCACAGTCTCATGGGGCCCGACACTCAGGGTCAGGGGAAAATCCAATATATATCTGGTGATATCTCGGGTGCTATTAGAGATAGCGGAATAAACCAAAGTGAATGATCTGCAGGAGGCCCTGGCGCATGAATCTGTGCAGCCGGAACGACCTCGGACCACCAGGGGCCGAGACAGCCACCGTCTCATGGAGCCGGACACTCAGGGTCAGGGAAAAATCCAATATATATCAGGTGATATCTCGGGTGCTATTAGAGGTAGCGCAATAAATCAAAGTGCATTGTCTGTAGGAGGCCCTGGCGCATGAATCTGGCCAGCGGGAACGATCTCGGACCAGCAGGAGCCGAGAAAACCACCGTCTCATGGGGCCGGACACTCAGGGTCAGGGAAAAATCCTATATATATCAGGTGATATCTCGGGTGCAATTACAAATAGCGCAATAAATCAAAGTGCATTGTCTGTCGGAGGCCCTGGCGCATGAATCTGTCCAGCGGGAACGACCTCGGACCACCAGGAGCCGAGAAAACCACCGTCTCATAGGGCCGGACACACAGGGTCAGGGAAAAATCCAATACATATCTGGTGATATCTCGGGTGCTATTAGTGATAGCGCAATAAACCAAAGTGAATTATCTGCAGGAGGCCCTGGCGCATGAATCTGTGCAGCGGGAACGACCTCGGACCACCAGGGGCCGAGAAAACCACCGACTCATGGAGCCGGACACTGAGGGTCAGGGAAAAATCCAATATATATCAGGTGATATCTCGGGTGCTATTAGAGGTAGCGCAATAAATCAAAGTGCATTGTCTGTAGGAGGCCCTGGCGCATGAATCTGGCCAGCGGGAACGACCTCGGACCACCAGGAGCCGAGAAAACCACCGTCTCATGGGGCCGGACACTCAGGGTCAGGGAAAAATCCTATATATATCAGGTGATATCTCGGGTGCAATTACAAATAGCGCAATAAATCAAAGTGCATTGTCTGTCGGAGGCCCTGGCGCATGAATCTGTCCAGCGGGAACGACCTCGGACCACCAGGAGCCGAGAAAACCACCGTCTCATAGGGCCGGACACTCAGGGTCAGGGAAAAATCCAATACATATCTGGTGATATCTCGGGTGCTATTAGTGATAGCGCAATAAACCAAAGTGAATTATCTGCAGGAGGCCCTGGTGCATGAATCTGGCCAGCGGGAACGACCTCGGACCACCAGGGGCCCAGAAAACCACAGTCTCATGGGGCCGGACACTCAGGATCAGGAGAAAATCCATATATATCTGGTGATATCTCGGGTGCTATTAGAGATAGCGCAATAAACCAAAGTGAATTATCTGCAGGGGGCCCTCGCGCATGAGCCTGTGCAGCGGGAAGGACCTCGGACCACCAGGAGCCGAGAAAACCACCGACTCATGGGGCCGGACACTGACGGTCAGGGAAAAATCCAATATGTATCCGGTGATATCTCAGGTGCTATCACAGATAGCGCAATAAATCAATGTGAATTATCTGCAGGAGGCCCTGGCGCATGCATCTGGGCAGCGGGAACGACCTCGGACCACCAGGGGCGGAGAAAACCACAGTCTCATGGGGCCGGACACTCAGGGTCGGGGAAAAATCCAATATATATCTGGTGATATCTCGGGTGCTATTAGAGATAGCGCAATCAACCAAAGTGAATTATCTGCAGGAGGCCGTGGCGCATGAATCTGCGTAGCGGAAACGACCTCGGACCGCCAGGGGCCGAGAAAACCACAGTCTCATGGGGCCGGAGACTCAGGGTCCGGGGAAAATCCATTATATATCTGGTGATATCTCGGGTGCTATTACAGATAGCGCAATAAACCAAAGTGAATTGTCTGCAGGAGGCCCTGGCGCATGAATCTGTGCCGCCGGAAAGACCTCGGTCCACCAGGGGCCGAGAAAACCAACGTCTCATGGGGCCGGACACTCAGGGTCAGGGAAAAATCCAATATATATCTGGTGATACCTCGGGTGCGATTACAGATAGCGCAATAAATCAATGTGAATTATCTGCAGGAGGCCCTGGCGGATGCATCTGAGCAGCGGGAACGACCTCGGACCCCCAGGGGCGGAGAAAACCACCGTCTCATGGGGCCGGAAACTCAGGGTCGGGGAAAAATCCAATATATATCTGGTGATATCTCGGGTTCTCTTAGAGATAGCGCAATAAACCAAAGTGAATTCCCTGCAGGAGGCCCGGGCGCATGAATCTGTGCAGCGGGGACGGCCTCGGACCACCAGGGGCCGAGAAAACCTCCGTCTCATGGGGCCGGACTGTCAGGGTCAGGGAAAAATCCATTATATATCTGGTGATATCTCGGGTGCTATTGGAGATAGCGCGATAAATCAAAGTGCATTGTCTGCAGAAAGCCCTGGCGCATGATTCTGTGCAGCGGGAACGAACTCGGACCACCAGGGGCCGAGAAAATCACCGTCTCATGGAGCCGGACTGTCAGGGTCAGGGAAAAATCCAATATATATCTGTTGATATCTCGGGTGCTATTAGAGATAGCGCAATAAATCAAAGTGCATTGTCTATAGGAGGCACTGGCGAATGAATCTGTTCAGCAGGAACGACCTCGGACCACCAGGGGCCGAGAAAATTACACATATTCGGAATCCATCACCCAAGGTCATGTAAAAATCCAGCATATATCTGGTGATATCTCGGGTGCTATTACAGATAGCGCAATAAACCAAAGTGATTTGTCTGCGGGAGGCCCTGGCGCGTGAATCTGTGCAGCCGCAACGACCTCGGACAACCAGGGGCCGAGAAAACCACCGACACATGGGTCCGGACACTCAGGGTCAGGGAAAATTCCAATATATATCTGGTGATATCTCGGGTGCTATTACAGATAGCGCAATAAACCAAAGTGAATTATCTGCAGGAGGCCCTGGCACATGAATCTGTGCAGCAGGAACGACCTCGGACCACCAGGGGCCGAGAAAATTACAGATATTCGGAATCCATCACCCAAGGTCATGTAAAAATCCAGCATATATCTGGTGATATCTCGGGTGCTATTACAGATAGCGCAATAAACCAAAGTGCTTTGTCTGCGGGAGGCCCTGGCGCATGAATCTGTGCAGCCGCAACGACCTCGGACAACCAGGGGCCGAGAAAACCACCGACACATGGGTCCGGACACTCAGGGTCAGGGAAAGTACCAATACATATCTGGTGATATCTCGGGTGCTATTAGTGATAGCGCAATAAACCAAAGTGAATTATCTGCAGAAGGCCCTGGCGCATGAATCTGTGCGGCGGGAAAGACCCCGGACCACCAGGGGCCGAGAAAACCACCGTCTCATGGGGCCGGACACTCAGGGTCAGGGAAAAATCCAATACATATCTGCTGATACCTCGGGTCCTATTACAGATAGCGCAATAAATCAATGTGAATTATCTGCAGGAGGCCCTGGCGCATGCATCTGGGCAGCGGGAACGACCTCGGACCCCCAGGGGCCGAGACAACCAAAGACTCATGGGGCCGGAGACTGAGGGTCAGGGAAAAATCCAATTTGTATCCGGTGATATCTCAGGTGCTATTACAGATAGCGCAATAAATCATAGTGCATTGTCCGTAGGAGGCCCTGGCGCATGAATCTGGCCAGCGGGAACGACCTCGGACCACCAGGGGCCGAGAAAACCACAGTCTCATGGGGCCGGAGACTCAGGGTCCGGGGAAAATCCAATATATATCTGGTGATATCTCGGGTCCTATTACAGATAGCGCAATAAACCAAAGTGAATTATCTGCAGGAGGCCCTGGCGCATGAATCTGTGCCGCCGGAAAGACCTCGGTCCACCACGGGCCGAGAAAACCAACGTCTCATGGGGCCGGACACTCAGGGTCAGGGAAAAATCCAATATATATCTGGTGATACCTCGGGTGCTATTACAGATAGCGCAATAAATCAAAGTGAATTATCTGCAGGAGGCCCTGGCGCATGCATCTGGGCAGCGGGAACGACCTCGGACCACCAGGGGCGGAGAAAACCACAGTCTCATGGGGCCGGACACTCAGGGTCGGGGAAAAATCCAATATATATCTGGTGATATCTCGGGTGCTATTAGAGATAGCGCAATCAACCAAAGTGAATTATCTGCAGGAGGCCGTGGCGCATGAATCTGCGTAGCGGAAACGACCTCGGACCGCCAGGGGCCGAGAAAACCACAGTCTCATGGGGCCGGAGACTCAGGGTCCGGGGAAAATCCATTATATATCTGGTGATATCTCGGGTGCTATTACAGATAGCGCAATAAACCAAAGTGAATTGTCTGCAGGAGGCCCTGGCGCATGAATCTGTGCCGCCGGAAAGACCTCGGTCCACCAGGGGCCGAGAAAACCAACGTCTCATGGGGCCGGACACTCAGGGTCAGGGAAAAATCCAATATATATCTGGTGATACCTCGGGTGCGATTACAGATAGCGCAATAAATCAATGTGAATTATCTGCAGGAGGCCCTGGCGGATGCATCTGAGCAGCGGGAACGACCTCGGACCCCCAGGGGCGGAGAAAACCACCGTCTCATGGGGCCGGAAACTCAGGGTCGGGGAAAAATCCAATATATATCTGGTGATATCTCGGGTTCTCTTAGAGATAGCGCAATAAACCAAAGTGAATTCCCTGCAGGAGGCCCGGGCGCATGAATCTGTGCAGCGGGGACGGCCTCGGACCACCAGGGGCCGAGAAAACCTCCGTCTCATGGGGCCGGACTGTCAGGGTCAGGGAAAAATCCATTATATATCTGGTGATATCTCGGGTGCTATTGGAGATAGCGCGATAAATCAAAGTGCATTGTCTGCAGAAAGCCCTGGCGCATGATTCTGTGCAGCGGGAACGAACTCGGACCACCAGGGGCCGAGAAAATCACCGTCTCATGGAGCCGGACTGTCAGGGTCAGGGAAAAATCCAATATATATCTGTTGATATCTCGGGTGCTATTAGAGATAGCGCAATAAATCAAAGTGCATTGTCTATAGGAGGCACTGGCGAATGAATCTGTTCAGCAGGAACGACCTCGGACCACCAGGGGCCGAGAAAATTACACATATTCGGAATCCATCACCCAAGGTCATGTAAAAATCCAGCATATATCTGGTGATATCTCGGGTGCTATTACAGATAGCGCAATAAACCAAAGTGATTTGTCTGCGGGAGGCCCTGGCGCGTGAATCTGTGCAGCCGCAACGACCTCGGACAACCAGGGGCCGAGAAAACCACCGACACATGGGTCCGGACACTCAGGGTCAGGGAAAATTCCAATATATATCTGGTGATATCTCGGGTGCTATTACAGATAGCGCAATAAACCAAAGTGAATTATCTGCAGGAGGCCCTGGCACATGAATCTGTGCAGCAGGAACGACCTCGGACCACCAGGGGCCGAGAAAATTACAGATATTCGGAATCCATCACCCAAGGTCATGTAAAAATCCAGCATATATCTGGTGATATCTCGGGTGCTATTACAGATAGCGCAATAAACCAAAGTGCTTTGTCTGCGGGAGGCCCTGGCGCATGAATCTGTGCAGCCGCAACGACCTCGGACAACCAGGGGCCGAGAAAACCACCGACACATGGGTCCGGACACTCAGGGTCAGGGAAAGTACCAATACATATCTGGTGATATCTCGGGTGCTATTAGTGATAGCGCAATAAACCAAAGTGAATTATCTGCAGAAGGCCCTGGCGCATGAATCTGTGCGGCGGGAAAGACCCCGGACCACCAGGGGCCGAGAAAACCACCGTCTCATGGGGCCGGACACTCAGGGTCAGGGAAAAATCCAATACATATCTGCTGATACCTCGGGTCCTATTACAGATAGCGCAATAAATCAATGTGAATTATCTGCAGGAGGCCCTGGCGCATGCATCTGGGCAGCGGGAACGACCTCGGACCCCCAGGGGCCGAGACAACCAAAGACTCATGGGGCCGGAGACTGAGGGTCAGGGAAAAATCCAATTTGTATCCGGTGATATCTCAGGTGCTATTACAGATAGCGCAATAAATCATAGTGCATTGTCCGTAGGAGGCCCTGGCGCATGAATCTGGCCAGCGGGAACGACCTCGGACCACCAGGGGCCGAGAAAACCACAGTCTCATGGGGCCGGAGACTCAGGGTCCGGGGAAAATCCAATATATATCTGGTGATATCTCGGGTCCTATTACAGATAGCGCAATAAACCAAAGTGAATTATCTGCAGGAGGCCCTGGCGCATGAATCTGTGCCGCCGGAAAGACCTCGGTCCACCACGGGCCGAGAAAACCAACGTCTCATGGGGCCGGACACTCAGGGTCAGGGAAAAATCCAATATATATCTGGTGATACCTCGGGTGCTATTACAGATAGCGCAATAAATCAAAGTGAATTATCTGCAGGAGGCCCTGGCGCATGCATCTGGGCAGCGGGAACGACCTCGGACCCCCAGGGGCCGAGACAACCACCGTCTCATGGGGCCGGACACTCAGGGTCAGGGAAAAATCCAATATATAGCAGGTGATATCTCGGGTGCTATTAGAGATAGCGCAATAAACCAAAGTGTATTATCTGCAGGAGGCCCTGGCGCATGAATCTGTGCAGCGGGAACGACCTCGGACCACCAGGGGCCGAGACAACCACCGTCTCATGGGGCCGGACACTCAGGGTCAGGGAAAAATCCAATATATATCAGGTGATATCTCGGGTGCTATTAGAGATAGCGCAATAAACCAAAGTGAATTATCTGCAGGAGGCCCTGGCGCATGAATCTGTGCAGCGGGAACGACCTCGGACCACCAGGGGCCGAGAAAACCACAGTCTCATGGGGCCGGAGACTTAGGGTCCGGGGAAAATCCAATATATATCTGGTGATATCTCGGGTGCTATTACAGATAGCGCAATAAACCAAAGTGAATTATCTGCAGGAGGCCCTGGCGCATGAATCGGTGCCGCGGGAAAGACCTCGGTCCACCAGGGTCCGATAAAACCAACGTCTCATGGGGCCGGACACTCAGGGTCAGGGAAAAATCCAATATATATCTGGTGATACCTCGGGTGCTATTAGAGATAGAGCAATAAACCAAAGTGAATGATCTGCAGGAGGCCCTGGCGCATGAATCTGTGCAGCCGGAACGACCTCGGACAACCAGGGGCCGAGACAGCCACCGTCTCATGGGGCCGGACACTCAGGGTCAGGGAAAAATCCAACATATATCAGGTGATATCTCGGGTGCTATTAGAGGTAGCGCAATAAATCAAAGTGCATTGTCTGTAGGAGGCCCTGGCGCATGAATCTGGCCAGCGGGAACGACCTCGGACCACCAGGAGCCGAGAAAACCACCGTCTCATGGGGCCGGACACTCAGGGTCAGGGAAAAATCCTATATATATCAGGTGATATCTCGGGTGCAATTACAAACAGCGCAATAAATCAAAGTGCATTGTCTGTCGGAGGCCCTGGCGCATGAATCTGGCCAGCGGGAACGACCTCGGACCACCAGGAGCCGAGAAAACCACCGTCTCATGGGGCCGGACACTCAGGGTCAGGGAAAAATCCAATATATATCTGGTGATATCTCGGGTGCTAATAGTGATAGCGCAATAAACCAAAGTGAATTATCTGCAGGAGGCCCTGGCGCATGAATCTGTGCAGCGGGAACGACCTCGGACCACCAGGGGCCGTGAAAACCACCGTCACATGGGGCCGGACACTCAGGGTCAGGGAAAAATCCAATATATATCTGGTGATATCTCGGGTGCTATTAGAGATAGCGCAATAAATCATAGTGCATTGTCTGTAGGAGGCCCTGGCGCATGAATCTGTGCAGCGGGAACGACCTCGGACAACCAGGGGCCGAGAAAACCACAGTCTCATGGGGCCGGACACTCAGGGTCAGGGGAAAATCCAATATATATCTGGTGATATCTCGGGTGCTATTAGAGATAGCGCAATAAACCAAAGTGAATTATCTGCAGGGTGCCCTGGCGCATGAATCTGTGCAGCGGGAACGACGTCGGACCACCAGGGGCCGAGAAAACCACCGTCTCATGGGGCCAGACACTCAGGGTCAGGGAAATTCCAATATATATCTGGTGATATCTCGGGTGCTATTAGAGATAGCGCAATAAACCAAAGTGAATTATCTGCAGGAGGCCCTGACGCATGAATCTTTGCAGCGGTAACGACCTCGGACGACCAGGGGCCGAGAAAACCACCGTCTCATGGGGCCGGACACTCATGGTCAGGGAAAAATCCAATATATATCTGGTGATATCTCGGGTGCTATTAGAGACATCGAAATAAATCAAAGTGCATTGTCCGTAGGAGGCCCTTGCGCATGAATCTGGGCAGCGGGAACGACCTCAGACCACCAGGGGCCGAGAAAACCACCGACACATGGGGTCGGACACTCAGGGTCAGGGAAAATTCCAATATATATCTGGTGATATCTCGGGTGCTATTAGTGATAGCGCAATAAACCAATGTGAATTATCTGCAGGAGTCCCTGGCGCACGAATCTGTGCAGCGGTAACGACCTCGGATCACCAGGGTCCGAGATAACCACCGTCTCATGGGGCCGGACACTCAGGGTCGGGGAAAAATCCAATATATATCTGGTGATATCTCGGGTGCTATTAGAGATAGCGTAATAAGTTAAAGTGCATTGTCTGCAGGGGGCCCTGGCGCATGAATCTGCGCAGCGGGAACGACCTCGGACCACCAGGGGCCGAGAAAACCACAGTCTCATGGGGCCGGACACTCAGGGTCAGGGGAAAATCCAATATATATCTGGTGATATCTCGGGTGCTATTACAGATAGCGCAATAAATCATAGTGCGTTGTCCGTAGGAGGCCCTGGCGCATGAATCTGTCCAGCGGGAACGACCTCGGACCACCAGGGGCCGAGAAAACCACCGTCTCATGGGGCCAGACACTCAGGGTCAGGCAAAAATCCAATATATATCAGGTGATATCTCGGGTGCTATTAGAGATAGCGCAATAAACCAAAGTGAATTATCTGCAGGAGGCCCTGGCTCATGAATCTGTGCAGCGGTAACGACCTCGGACGACCAGGGGCCGAGAAAACCACCGTCTCATTGGGCCGGACACTCAGTGTCAGGGAAAAATCCAATATATATCTGGTGATATCTCGGGTGCTATTAGTGATAGCGCAATAAACCAAAGTGAATTATCTGCAGGAGGCCCTGGCGCATGAATCAGTGCAGCCGCAACGACCTCGGACAACCAGGGGCCGAGAAACCCACAGTCTCATGGGGCCGGACACTCAGGGTCAGGGAAAAATCCAATATATATCTGGTGATATCTCGGGTGCTATTAGAGATGGCACAATAAACCAAAGTGAATTATCTGCAGGAGGCCCTGACGCATGAATCTGTGCAGCGGTAACGACCTCGGACCACCAGGGGCCGAGAAAACCACCGTCTCATGGGGCCGGACAGTCAGGGTCAGGGAAAAATCCAAATATATATCTGGTGATATCTCGGCTGCTATTACTTATAGCGCAATAAACCCAGGTCAATTATCTGCAGGAGGCCCTGGCGCATGAATTTGTGCAGCGGGAACGACCTCGGACCGCCAGGGGCCGCGAAAACCACAGTATCATGGGGCCGGACACTCAGGGTCAGGGGAAAATCCAATATATATCTGGTGATATCTCGGGTGCTATTACAGATAGCAGCAATAAACCAAAGTGCTTTGTCTGCGGGAGGCCCCGGCGCATGAATCTGTGCAGCCGCAACGACCTCGGACAGCCAGGGGCCGAGAAAACCACAGTCTCATGGGGCCGGACACTCAGGGTCAGGGAAAAATCCAATATATATCTGGTGATATCTCGGGTGCTATTACAGATAGCGCAATAAATCAAAGTGCATTGTCTGTAGGAGGCCCTGGCGCACGAATCTGTCCAGCGGGAACGACCTCGGACCACCAGGGGCCGAGAAAACCACCGTCTCATGGGGCCAGACACTCAGGGTCAGGCAAAAATCCAATATATATCTGGTGATATCTCGGGTGCTATTAGAGATAGCGCAATAAACCAAAGTGAACTATCTGCAGGAGGCCCTGGTGCATGAATCTGTCCAGCGGGAACGACCTCCGACCACCAGGGGCCGAGAAAACCACCGTCTCATGCGGCCGGACAGTCAGGGTCAGGGAAAAATCCAATATATATCTGGTGATATCTTGGGTGCTATTACAGATAGCGCAATAAACCAAAGTGCTTTGTCTGCGGGAGGCCCTGGCGCATGAATCTGTGCAGCGGAAACGACCTCGGACCACCAGGGGCCGTGAAAACCACCGTCACATGGGGCCGGACACTCAGGGTCAGGGAAAAATCCAATATATATCTGGTGATATCTCGGGTGCTATTAGAGATAGCGCAATAAACCAAAGTGAATTATCTGCAGGAGGCCCTGACGCATGAATCTTTTCAGCGGTAACGACCTCGGACGACCAGGGGCCGAGAAAACCACCGTCTCATGGGGCCGGACACTCATGGTCAGGGAAAAATCCAATATATATCTGGTGATATCTCGGGTGCTATTAGAGACATCGAAATAAATCAAAGTGCATTGTCCGTAGGAGGCCCTTGCGCATGAATCTGGGCAGCGGGAACGACCTCAGACCACCAGGGGCCGAGAAAACCACCGACACATGGGGTCGGACACTCAGGGTCAGGGAAAATTCCAATATATATCTGGTGATATCTCGGGTGCTATTAGTGATAGCGCAATAAACCAATGTGAATTATCTGCAGGAGGCCCTGGCGCACGAATCTGTGCAGCGGTAACGACCTCGGATCACCAGGGTCCGAGAAAACCACCGTCTCATGGGGCCGGACACTCAGGGTCGGGGAAAAATCCAATATATATCTGTTGATATCTCGGGTGCTATTAGAGATAGCGTAATAAGTTAAAGTGCATTGTCTGCAGGGGGCCCTGGCGCATGAATCTGCGCAGCGGGAACGACCTCGGACCACCAGGGGCCGAGAAAACCACAGTCTCATGGGGCCGGACACTCAGGGTCAGGGGAAAATCCAATATATATCTGGTGATATCTCGGGTGCTATTACAGATAGCGCAATAAATCATAGTGCGTTGTCCGTAGGAGGCCCTGGCGCATGAATCTGTCCAGCGGGAACGACCTCGGACCACCAGGGGCCGAGAAAACCACCGTCTCATGGGGCCAGACACTCAGGGTCAGGCAAAAATCCAATATATATCAGGTGATATCTCGGGTGCTATTAGAGATAGCGCAATAAACCAAAGTGAATTATCTGCAGGAGGCCCTGGCTCATGAATCTGTGCAGCGGTAACGACCTCGGACGACCAGGGGCCGAGAAAACCACCGTCTCATTGGGCCGGACACTCAGTGTCAGGGAAAAATCCAATATATATCTGGTGATATCTCGGGTGCTATTAGTGATAGCGCAATAAACCACAGTGAATTATCTGCAGGAGGCCCTGGCGCATGAATCAGTGCAGCCGCAACGACCTCGGACAACCAGGGGCCGAGAAACCCACAGTCTCATGGGGCCGGACACTCAGGGTCAGGGAAAAATCCAATATATATCTGGTGATATCTCGGGTGCTATTAGAGATAGCACAATAAACCAAAGTGAATTATCTGCAGGAGGCCCTGACGCATGAATCTGTGCAGCGGTAACGACCTCGGACCACCAGGGGCCGAGAAAACCACCGTCTCATGGGGCCGGACAGTCAGGGTCAGGGAAAAATCCAAATATATATCTGGTGATATCTCGGGTGCTATTACTTATAGCGCAATAAACCCAGGTCAATTATCTGCAGGAGGCCCTGGCGCATGAATTTGTGCAGCGGGAACGACCTCGGACCGCCAGGGGCCGCGAAAACCACAGTATCATGGGGCCGGACACTCAGGGTCAGGGGAAAATCCAATATATATCTGGTGATATCTCGGGTGCTATTACAGATAGCGCAATAAACCAAAGTGCTTTGTCTGCGGGAGGCCCTGGCGCATAAATCTGTGCAGCCGCAACGACCTCGGACAGCCAGGGGCCGAGAAAACCACAGTCTCATGGGGCCGGACACTCAGGGTCAGGGAAAAATCCAATATATATCTGGTGATATCTCGGGTGCTATTACAGATAGCGCAATAAATCAAAGTGCATTGTCTGTAGGAGGCCCTGGCGCACGAATCTGTCCAGCGGGAACGACCTCGGACCACCAGGGGCCGAGAAAACCACCGTCTCATGGGGCCAGACACTCAGATTCAGGCAAAAATCCAATATATATCTGGTGATATCTCGGGTGCTATTAGAGATAGCGCAATAATCCAAAGTGAACTATCTGCAGGAGGCCCTGGTGCATGAATCTGTGCAGCGGGAACGACCTCCGACCACCAGGGGCCGAGAAAACCACCGTCTCATGCGGCCGGACAGTCAGGGTCAGGGAAAAATCCAATATATATCTGGTGATATCTTGGGTGCTATTACAGATAGCGCAATAAATCAAAGTGCATTGTCTGTAGGAGGCCCTGGCGCATGAATCTGGCCAGCGGGAACGACCTCGGACCACCAGGGGCCGCGAAAACCACAGTCTCATGGGGCCGGACACTCAGGGTCAGGGGAAAATCAAATATATATCTTGTGATATCTCGGGTGTTATTAGAGATAGCGCAATAAACCAAAGTGAATTATCTGCACGGGGCCCTGTCGCATGAATCTGGCCAGCGGGAACGACCTCGGACCTCCAGGGGCAGAGAAAACCACCGACACATGGTGCCGGACTCCCAAGGTCATGTATAAATCCAGGATGTATGTGCTGATATCTCGGGTGCTATTAGAGATAGCGCGATATATCAAAGTGCATTGTCTGCAGGAGGCCCTAGCGCATGGATCTGTGCAGCGGGATCGACCTCGGACCACCAGGGGCCGAGAAAACCACCGACACATGGGGCCGGGCACTCAGGGTCAGGGAAAAATCCAATATATATCTGGTGATATCTCGGGTGCTATTACAGATAGGGCAACAAATCAAAGTGCATTGTCTGTAGGAGGCCCTGGCGCATGAATCTGGGCAGCGGGAGCGACCTCGGACCACCAGGGGCCGGGAAGACCACCGTCTCATAGGGCCGGACTGTCAGGGTCAGGGAAAAATCCAATATATATCTTGTGATATCTCGGGTGGTATTAGAGATAGCGCAATAAACCAAAGTGAATTATCTGCAGGGGGCCCTGGCGCATGCATCTGTGCAGCGGGAACGACCTCGGACCCCCAGGGGCCGAGAAAACTACCGTCTCATGGGGTCGGACACTCAGGGTCAGGGGAAAATCCAATATATATCTGGTGATATCTCGGGTGCTATTAAAGACAGTGCAATAAACCAAAGTGAATTATCTGCAGGAGGCCCTGGCGCATGCATCTGTGCAGCGGGAATGACCTCGGACCACCAGGGTCCGAGAAAACCACCGTCTCATGGGGCCGGACACTCAGGGTCAGGGAAAAAGCCAATATATATCTGGTGATATCTCGGGTGCTATTACAGATAGCGCAATAAACCAAACTGAATTATCTGCAGGAGGCCCTGGCGCATGAATCTGTGCAGCGGGAACGACCTCGGACCACCAGGGGCCGAGAAAAAAACCGACACATGGTGCCGGACACCCAAGGTCATGTAAAAATACAAGATGTATCTGATGATACCTCGGGTGCTATTAGAGATAGCGCGATATATCAAAGTGCATTGTCTGCAGGAGGCCCTGGCGCATCAATCTGTGCAGCGGGAACGACCTCGGACTACAAGGGGCCGAGAAGACCACCGTCTCATGGGGCCGGACACTCAGGGTCAGGGGAAAATCCAATATATATCTGGTGATATCTCGGGTGCTATTAGAGATAGCGCAATAAACCAAAGTGAATTATCTGCAGGAGGCCCTGCCGCATGCAGCTGTGCAGCGGGAACGACCTCGGACCACCAGGGGCCGAGAAGACCACCGTCTCATGGGGCCGGACACTCAGGGTCAGGGAAAAATCCAAATATATATCTGGTGATATCTCGGGTGCTATTACTTATAGCGCAATAAACCCAGGTCAATTATCTGCAGGAGGCCCTGGCGCATGAATTTGTGCAGCGGGAACGACCTCGGACCGCCAGGGGCCGCGAAAACCACAGTATCATGGGGCCGGACACTCAGGGTCAGGGGAAAATCCAATATATATCTGGTGATATCTCGGGTGCTATTACAGATAGCGCAATAAACCAAAGTGCTTTGTCTGCGGGAGGCCCTGGCGCATAAATCTGTGCAGCCGCAACGACCTCGGACAGCCAGGGGCCGAGAAAACCACCGTCTCATGGGGCCGGACACTCAGGGTCAGGGAAAAATCCAATATATATCAGGTAATATCTCGGGTGCTATTACAGACAGCGCAATAAATCAAAGTGCATTGTCTGTAGGAGGCCCTCGCGCATGAATCTGTGCAGCGGGAACGACCTCGGACCCCCAGGGGCCGAGAAAACTACCGTCTCATGGGGTCGGACACTCAGGGTCAGGGGAAAATCCAATATATATCTGGTGATATCTCGGGTGCTATTAAAGACAGTGCAATAAACCAAAGTGAATTATCTGCAGGAGGCCCTGGCGCATGCATCTGTGCAGCGGGAATGACCTCGGACCACCAGGGTCCGAGAAAACCACCGTCTCATGGGGCCGGACGCTCAGGGTCAGGGAAAAAGCCAATATATATCCGGTGATATCTCGGGTGCTATTACAGATAGCGCAATAAACCAAACTGAATTATCTGCAGGAGGCCCTGGCGCATGAATCTGTGCAGCGGGAACGACCTCGGACCACCAGGGGCCGAGATAAAAACCGACACATGGGGCCGGACACCCAAGGTCATGTAAAAATACAAGATGTATCTGATGATATCTCGGGTGCTATTAGAGATAGCGCGATATATCAAAGTGCATTGTCTGCAGGAGGCCCTGGCGCATCAATCTGTGTAGCGGGAACGACCTCGGACCACCAGGGGCCGAGAAAACCCCCGTCGCATGGGGCCTGACTGTCAGGGTCAGGGAAAAATCCAATATATACCTGGTGATATCTCGGGTGCTATTAGAGATAGCGCAATAAATCAAAGTGCATTGTCTGTAGGACGCACTGGCGAATGAATCTGTGCAGCAGGAGCGACCTCGGACCACCAGGGACCGAGAAAATCACCGTCTCATGGGGCCGGACACGCAGGATCACGGAAAAATCCAATATATATCTGGTGATATCTCGGGTGCTATTAGAGATAGCGCAATAAACCAAAGTGAATTATCTGCAGGAGGCCCTGGCGCATGAATCTGGGCAGCGGGAACGACCTCGGACCACCAGGGGCCGAGAAGACCACCGTCTCATGGGGCCGGACACTCAGGGTCAGGGGAAAATCCAATATATATCGGGTGATATCTCGGGTGCTATTACAGATAGCGCAATAAATCAAAGTGCATTGTCTGTAGGAGGCCCTGGCGCATGAATCTGGGCAGCGGGAACGACCTCGGACCACCAGGGGCCGAGAAAACCACCGTCCGATGGGGCCGGACACTCAGGGTCAGGGGAAAATCCAATATATATCTGGTGATATCTCGGGTGCTATTAGAGATAGCGCAATAAACCAAAGTAAGTTATCTGCAGGAGACACTGGCGCATGAATCTTTGCAGCGGGAACGACCTCGGACCACCAGGGGCCGAGAAAACCACCGTCTCATGGGGCCGGACAATCAGGGTCAGGGTAAAATCCAATATATATCTGGTGATATCTCGGGTGCTATTAGAGATAGCGCAATAAACCAAAGTGAATTATCTGTAGGAGGCCCTGGCGCATGAACCTGTGCAGCGGGTACGACCTCGGACCACCAGGGGCCGAGAAAACCACCGTCTCATGGGGCCGGACACCCAGGGTCGGGGAAAAATCCAATATATATCTGGTGATATCTCGGGTGCTATTACAGATAGCGCAATAAATCAAAGTGCATTGTCTGTAGGAGGCCCTGGCGCATGAATCTGTGCAGCGGGAACGACCTCAGACCACCAGGGGCCGAGAAAACCACTGTCTCATGGGGCCGGACACTCAGGGTCAGGGGAAAATTCAATATATATCTGGTTATATCTCGGGTGCTATTAGAGATAGCGCAATAAACCAAAGTGAATTATCTGCAGGAGGCCCTGGTGCATGAACCTGGCCAGCGGAAACGACCTCGGACCACCAGGGACCGAGACAACCACCGTCTCATGGGGCCGGACACTCAGGGTCAGGGAAAAATCCAACATATATCCGGTGATATCTCGGGTGCTATTAGAGATAGCGCAATAAACCAAAGTGAATTATGTGCAGGAGGCCCTGGCGCATGAATCTTTGCAGCGGGAACGACCTCGGACCACCATGGGCCGAGAAAACCACCTTCTCATGGGGCCGGACACTCAGGCTCAGGGGAAAATCCAATATATATCTGGTGATATCTCGGGTGCTATTAGAGATAGCGAAATAAACCAAAGTGAATTATCTGCAGGAGGCCCTGGCGCATGCATCTGTGCAGCGGGATCGACCTCGGACCACCAGGGGCCGAGAAAACCACCGTCTCATGGGGCCGGACGCTCAGGTTCAGGGAAAAATCCAATATATATCTGGTGTTTTCTTGGGTGCTATTACAGATAGCGCAATAAGTCAAAGTGCATTGTCTGTAGGAGGCCCTGTCGCATGAATCTGTGCAGCGGGAACGACCTCGGACCACCAGGGGCCGAGAAAACCACAGTCTCATGGGGCCGGACACTCAGGGTCAGGGGAAAATCCAATATATATCTGGTGATATCTTGGGTGCTATTACAGATAGCGCAATAAGTCAAAGTGCATTGTCTGTAGGAGGCCCTGGCGCATGAATCTGTGCAGCGGGAACGACCTCGGACCGCCAGGGGCCGAGAGAACCACAGTCTCATGGGGCCGGACACTCAGGGTCAGGGGAAAATCCAATATATATCTGGTGATATCTCGCGTGCTATTACAGATAGCAAAATAAACTAAAGCCAGTTATCTGCAGGAGGCCCTGGCGCATGAATCTGTGCAGCGGGAACGACCTCGGACCACCAGGGGCCGAGAAAACCACCGTCCCATGGGGCCGGACACTCAGGGTCAGGGGAAAATCCAATATATATCTGGTGATATCTCGGGTTCTATTAGAGATAGCGCAATAAACCAAAGTGAATTATCTGCAGGAGGCCCTGGCGCATGCATGTGTGCAGCGGGAACGACCTCGGACAACCACGGGCCGAGAAAACCACAGTCTCATAGGGCCGGACACTCAGGGTTAGGGAATAATCCAATATATATCTGGTGATATATCGGGTGCTATTAGAGATAGCGCAATAAACCAAAGTGAATTATCTGCAGGAGGCCTGGCGCATGAACCTGTGCAGCGGGAACGACCTCGGACCATCAGGGCCCGAGAAAACCACCGTCTCATCTGGCCGGACACTCAGGGTCAGGGGAAAATCCAATATACATCTGGTGATATCTCGGGTGCTATTAGAGATAGCGCAATAAACCAAAGTGAATTATCTGCAGGAAGCCCTGGCGCATGAATCTGTGCAGCGGGAACGACCTCGGACCATCAGGGGCCGAGAAAACCACCGTCTCATGAGGCCGGACACTCAGGGTCAGGGAAAAATCCAATATATATCTGGTGATATCTCGGTTGCTATTACAGATAGCGCAATAAACCAAAGTGAATTATCTGCAGGAGGCCCTGGGGCATGAATCTGTGTAGCGGGAACCACCTCGGACCACCAGGGGCCGAGAAAACCACCTTCTCATGGGGCCGGACACTCAGGCTCAGGGGATAATCCAATATATATCTGGTGATATCTCGGGTGCTATTAGAGACAGCGAAATAAGCCAAAGTGAATTATCTGCAGGAGGCCCTGGCGCATGCATCTGTGCAGCGGGAACGACCTCGGACCACCAGGGGCCGAGAAAACCACCGTCTCATCTGGCCGGATACTCAGGGTCAGAGAATAATCAAATATATATCTGGTGATATCTCGGGTGCTATTAGAGATAGCGCAATAAACTAAAGCCAGTTATCTGCAGGAGGCCCTGGCGCATGAATCTGTGCAGCGGGAACGACCTCGGACCACCAGGGGCCGAGAAAACCACCGTCTCATGGGGCCGGACACTCAGGGTCAGGGAAAAATCCAATATATATCTGGTGATATTTCGGGTGCTATTACAGATAGCGCAATAAACCAAACTGAATTATCTGCAGGAGGCCCTGGCGCATGAATCTGTGCAGCGCGAAACGACCTTGGACCACCAGGGGCCGAGAAAACCACCGTCTCATGGGGCCGGACACTCGGGGTCGCGGAAAAATCCAATATATATCTGGTGATATCTCGGGTGCTATTAGAGATAGCGCGATATATCAAAGTGCATTGTCTGCAGGAGGCCCTGGCGCATCAATCTGTGCAGCGGGAACGACCTCGGACCACCAGGGGCCGAGAAAACCCCCGTCTCATGATGCCTGACTGTCAGGGTCAGGGAAAAATCCAATATATATCTAGTGATATCTCGGGTGCTATTAGAGATAGCGCAATAAACCAAACTGAATTATCTGCAGGAGGCCCTGGCGCATGCATGTGTGCAGCGGGAACGACCTCGGACAACCACGGGCCGAGAAAACCACAGTCTCATAGGGCCGGACACTCAGGGTTAGGGAATAATCCAATATATATCTGGTGATATCTTGGGTGCTATTACAGATAGCGCAATAAGTCAAAGTGCATTGTCTGTAGGAGGCCCTGGCGCATGAATCTGTGCAGCGGGAACGACCTCGGACCGCCAGGGGCCGAGAGAACCACAGTCTCATGGGGCCGGACACTCAGGGTCAGGGGAAAATCCAATATATATCTGGTGATATCTCGCGTGCTATTACAGATAGCAAAATAAACTAAAGCCAGTTATCTGCAGGAGGCCCTGGCGCATGAATCTGTGCAGCGGGAACGACCTCGGACCACCAGGGGCCGAGAAAACCACCGTCCCATGGGGCCGGACACTCAGGGTCAGGGGAAAATCCAATATATATCTGGTGATATCTCGGGTTCTATTAGAGATAGCGCGATATATCAAAGTGCATTGTCTGCAGGAGGCCCTGGCGCATCAATCTGTGCAGCGGGAACGACCTCGGACCACCAGGGGCCGAGAAAACCCCCGTCTCATGATGCCTGACTGTCAGGGTCAGGGAAAAATCCAATATATATCTAGTGATATCTCGGGTGCTATTAGAGATAGCGCAATAAACCAAAGTGAATTATCTGCAGGAGGCCCTGTCGCATGCACCTGTGCAGCGGGAACGACCTCGGCCCACCAGGGGCCGAGAAAACCACCGTCTCATGGGGCCGGACACTCAGGGTCAGGGGAAAATTCAATATATATCTGGTGATATGTCGGGTGCTATTAGAGATAGCGCAATAAACCAAAGTGAATTATCTGCAGGAAGCCCTGGCGCATGAACCTGTGCAGCGGGAACGACCTCGGAAAACTAGGGGCCGAGAAAACCAACGACACATGGGGCCGGACACTCAGTGTCAGGGAAAAATCCAATATATATCTGGTCATATCTCGGGTGCTATTACAGATAGCGCAATAAATCAAAGTGCATTGTCTGTAGGAGGCCCTGGCGCATGCATGTGTGCAGCGGGAACGACCTCGGACCACCAGGGGCCGAGAAAACCACCGTTTGATGGGGCCGGACACTCAGGGTCAGGGGAAAATCCAATATATATCTGGTGATATCTCGGGTGCTATTAAAGACAGTGCAATAAACCAAAGTGAATTATCTGCAGGAGGCCCTGGCGCATGCATCTGTGCAGCGGGAATGACCTCGGACCACCAGGGTCCTAGAAAACCACCGTCTCATGGGGCCGGACGCTCAGGGTCAGGGAAAAAGCCAATATATATCCGGTGTTTTCTTGGGTGCTATTACAGATAGCGCAATAAGTCAAAGTGCATTGTCTGTAGGAGGCCCTGTCGCATGAATCTGTGCAGCGGGAACGACCTCGGACCACCAGGGGCCGAGAAAACCACAGTCTCATGGGGCCGGACACTCAGGGTCAGGGGAAAATCCAATATATATCTGGTGATATCTTGGGTGCTATTACAGATAGCGCAATAAGTCAAAGTGCATTGTCTGTAGGAGGCCCTGGCGCATGAATCTGTGCAGCGGGAACGACCTCGGACCGCCAGGGGCCGAGAGAACCACAGTCTCATGGGGCCGGACACTCAGGGTCAGGGGAAAATCCAATATATATCTGGTGATATCTCGCGTGCTATTACAGATAGCAAAATAAACTAAAGCCAGTTATCTGCAGGAGGCCCTGGCGCATGAATCTGTGCAGCGGGAACGACCTCGGACCACCAGGGGCCGAGAAAACCACCGTCCCATGGGGCCGGACACTCAGGGTCAGGGGAAAATCCAATATATATCTGGTGATATCTCGGGTTCTATTAGAGATAGCGCAATAAACCAAAGTGAATTATCTGCAGGAGGCCCTGGCGCATGCATGTGTGCAGCGGGAACGACCTCGGACAACCACGGGCCGAGAAAACCACAGTCTCATAGGGCCGGACACTCAGGGTTAGGGAATAATCCAATATATATCTGGTGATATCTCGGGTGCTATTAGAGATAGCGCAATAAACCAAAGTGAATTATCTGCAGGAGGCCTGGCGCATGAACCTGTGCAGCGGGAACGACCTCGGACCATCAGGGCCCGAGAAAACCACCGTCTCATCTGGCCGGACACTCAGGGTCAGGGGAAAATCCAATATACATCTGGTGATATCTCGGGTGCTATTAGAGATAGCGCAATAAACCAAAGTGAATTATCTGCAGGAAGCCCTGGCGCATGAATCTGTGCAGCGGGAACGACCTCGGACCATCAGGGGCCGAGAAAACCACCGTCTCATGAGGCCGGACACTCAGGGTCAGGGAAAAATCCAATATATATCTGGTGATATCTCGGTTGCTATTACAGATAGCGCAATAAACCAAAGTGAATTATCTGCAGGAGGCCCTGGGGCATGAATCTGTGTAGCGGGAACCACCTCGGACCACCAGGGGCCGAGAAAACCACCTTCTCATGGGGCCGGACACTCAGGCTCAGGGGATAATCCAATATATATCTGGTGATATCTCGGGTGCTATTAGAGACAGCGAAATAAGCCAAAGTGAATTATCTGCAGGAGGCCCTTGCGCATGCATCTGTGCAGCGGGAACGACCTCGGACCTCCAGGGGCCGAGAAAACCACCGTCTCATCTGGCCGGATACTCAGGGTCAGAGAATAATCAAATATATATCTGGTGATATCTCGGGTGCTATTAGAGATAGCGCAATAAACTAAAGCCAGTTATCTGCAGGAGGCCCTGGCGCATGAATCTGTGCAGCGGGAACGACCTCGGACCACCAGGGGCCGAGAAAACCACCGTCTCATGGGGCCGGACACTCAGGGTCAGGGAAAAATCCAATATATATCTGGTGATATTTCGGGTGCTATTACAGATAGCGCCATAAACCAAACTGAATTATCTGCAGGAGGCCCTGGCGCATGAATCTGTGCAGCGCGAAACGACCTTGGACCACCAGGGGCCGAGAAAACCACCGTCTCATGGGGCCGGACACTCGGGGTCGCGGAAAAATCCAATATATATCTGGTGATATCTCGGGTGCTATTAGAGATAGCGCGATATATCAAAGTGCATTGTCTGCAGGAGGCCCTGGCGCATCAATCTGTGCAGCGGGAACGACCTCGGACCACCAGGGGCCGAGAAAACCCCCGTCTCATGATGCCTGACTGTCAGGGTCAGGGAAAAATCCAATATATATCTAGTGATATCTCGGGTGCTATTAGAGATAGCGCAATAAACCAAAGTGAATTATCTGCAGGAGGCCCTGTCGCATGCACCTGTGCAGCGGGAACGACCTCGGCCCACCAGGGGCCGAGAAAACCACCGTCTCATGGGGCCGGACACTCAGGGTCAGGGGAAAATTCAATATATATCTGGTGATATGTCGGGTGCTATTAGAGATAGCGCAATAAACCAAAGTGAATTATCTGCAGGAAGCCCTGGCGCATGAACCTGTGCAGCGGGAACGACCTCGGAAAACTAGGGGCCGAGAAAACCAACGACACATGGGGCCGGACACTCAGTGTCAGGGAAAAATCCAATATATATCTGGTCATATCTCGGGTGCTATTACAGATAGCGCAATAAATCAAAGTGCATTGTCTGTAGGAGGCCCTGGCGCATGCATGTGTGCAGCGGGAACGACCTCGGACCACCAGGGGCCGAGAAAACCACCGTTTGATGGGGCCGGACACTCAGGGTCAGGGGAAAATCCAATATATATCTGGTGATATCTCGGGTGCTATTAAAGACAGTGCAATAAACCAAAGTGAATTATCTGCAGGAGGCCCTGGCGCATGCATCTGTGCAGCGGGAATGACCTCGGACCACCAGGGTCCTAGAAAACCACCGTCTCATGGGGCCGGACGCTCAGGGTCAGGGAAAAAGCCAATATATATCCGGTGATATCTCGGGTGCTATTACAGATAGCGCAATAAACCAAACTGAATTATCTGCAGGAGGCCCTGGCGCATGAATCTGTGCAGCGGGAACGACCTCGGACCACCAGGGGCCGAGATAAAAACCGACACATGGGGCCGGACACCCAAGGTCATGTAAAAATACAAGATGTATCTGATGATATCTCGGGTGCTATTAGAGATAGCGCGATATATCAAAGTGCATTGTCTGCAGGAGGCCCTGGCGCATCAATCTGTGTAGCGGGAACGACCTCGGACCACCAGGGGCCGAGAAAACCCCCGTCGCATGGGGCCTGACTGTCAGGGTCAGGGAAAAATCCAATATATACCTGGTGATATCTCGGGTGCTATTAGAGATAGCGCAATAAATCAAAGTGCATTGTCTGTAGGACGCACTGGCGAATGAATCTGTGCAGCAGGAGCGACCTCGGACCACCAGGGACCGAGAAAATCACCGTCTCATGGGGCCGGACACGCAGGATCACGGAAAAATCCAATATATATCTGGTGATATCTCGGGTGCTATTAGAGATAGCGCAATAAACCAAAGTGAATTATCTGCAGGAGGCCCTGGCGCATGAATCTGGGCAGCGGGAACGACCTCGGACCACCAGGGGCCGAGAAGACCACCGTCTCATGGGGCCGGACACTCAGGGTCAGGGGAAAATCCAATATATATCGGGTGATATCTCGGGTGCTATTACAGATAGCGCAATAAATCAAAGTGCATTGTCTGTAGGAGGCCCTGGCGCATGAATCTGGGCAGCGGGAACGACCTCGGACCACCAGGGGCCGAGAAAACCACCGTCCGATGGGGCCGGACACTCAGGGTCAGGGGAAAATCCAATATATATCTGGTGATATCTCGGGTGCTATTAGAGATAGCGCAATAAACCAAAGTAAGTTATCTGCAGGAGACACTGGCGCATGAATCTTTGCAGCGGGAACGACCTCGGACCACCAGGGGCCGAGAAAACCACCGTCTCATGGGGCCGGACAATCAGGGTCAGGGGAAAATCCAATATATATCTGGTGATATCTCGGGTGCTATTAGAGATAGCGCAATAAACCAAAGTGAATTATCTGCAGGAGACACTGGCGCATGAATCTGGCCAGCGGGAACGACCTCGGAACACCAGGGGCCGAGAAAACCACCGTCTCATGGGCCGGACGCTCAGGGTCATTGAAAAATCCAACATATATCCGGTGATATCTCGGGTGCTATTAGAGATAGCGCAATAAACCAAAGTGAATTATCTGTAGGAGGCCCTGGCGCATGAACCTGTGCAGCGGGTACGACCTCGGACCACCAGGGGCCGAGAAAACCACCGTCTCATGGGGCCGGACACCCAGGGTCGGGGAAAAATCCAATATATATCTGGTGATATCTCGGGTGCTATTACAGATAGCGCAATAAATCAAAGTGCATTGTCTGTAGGAGGCCCTGGCGCATGAATCTGTGCAGCGGGAACGACCTCAGACCACCAGGCGCCGAGAAAACCACTGTCTCATGGGGCCGGACACTCAGGGTCAGGGGAAAATTCAATATATATCTGGTTATATCTCGGGTGCTATTAGAGATAGCGCAATAAACCAAAGTGAATTATCTGCAGGAGGCCCTGGCGCATGAACCTGGCCAGCGGAAACGACCTCGGACCACCAGGGACCGAGACAACCACCGTTTCATGGGGCCGGACACTCAGGGTCAGGGAAAAATCCAACATATATCCGGTGATATCTCGGGTGCTATTAGAGATAGCGCAATAAACCAAAGTGAATTATGTGCAGGAGGCCCTGGCGCATGAATCTTTGCAGCGGGAACGACCTCGGACCACCATGGGCCGAGAAAACCACCTTCTCATGGGGCCGGACACTCAGGCTCAGGGGAAAATCCAATATATATCTGGTGATATCTCGGGTGCTATTAGAGATAGCGAAATAAACCAAAGTGAATTATCTGCAGGAGGCCCTGGCGCATGCATCTGTGCAGCGGGATCGACCTCGGACCACCAGGGGCCGAGAAAACCACCGTCTCATGGGGCCGGACGCTCAGGTTCAGGGAAAAATCCAATATATATCTGGTGTTTTCTTGGGTGCTATTACAGATAGCGCAATAAGTCAAAGTGCATTGTCTGTAGGAGGCCCTGTCGCATGAATCTGTGCAGCGGGAACGACCTCGGACCACCAGGGGCCGAGAAAACCACAGTCTCATGGGGCCGGACACTCAGGGTCAGGGGAAAATCCAATATATATCTGGTGATATCTCGCGTGCTATTACAGATAGCAAAATAAACTAAAGCCAGTTATCTGCAGGAGGCCCTGGCGCATGAATCTGTGCAGCGGGAACGACCTCGGACCACCAGGGGCCGAGAAAACCACCGTCCCATGGGGCCGGACACTCAGGGTCACGGGAAAATCCAATATATATCTGGTGATATCTCGGGTTCTATTAGAGATAGCGCAATAAACCAAAGTGAATTATCTGCAGGAGGCCCTGGCGCATGCATGTGTGCAGCGGGAACGACCTCGGACAACCACGGGCCGAGAAAACCACAGTCTCATAGGGCCGGACACTCAGGGTTAGGGAATAATCCAATATATATCTGGTGATATCTCGGGTGCTATTAGAGATAGCGCAATAAACCAAAGTGAATTATCTGCAGGAGGCCTGGCGCATGAACCTGTGCAGCGGGAACGACCTCGGACCATCAGGGCCCGAGAAAACCACCGTCTCATCTGGCCGGACACTCAGGGTCAGGGGAAAATCCAATATACATCTGGTGATATCTCGGGTGCTATTAGAGATAGCGCAATAAACCAAAGTGAATTATCTGCAGGAAGCCCTGGCGCATGAATCTGTGCAGCGGGAACGACCTCGGACCATCAGGGGCCGAGAAAACCACCGTCTCATGAGGCCGGACACTCAGGGTCAGGGAAAAATCCAATATATATCTGGTGATATCTCGGTTGCTATTACAGATAGCGCAATAAACCAAAGTGAATTATCTGCAGGAGGCCCTGGGGCATGAATCTGTGTAGCGGGAACCACCTCGGACCACCAGGGGCCGAGAAAACCACCTTCTCATGGGGCCGGACACTCAGGCTCAGGGGATAATCCAATATATATCTGGTGATATCTCGGGTGCTATTAGAGACAGCGAAATAAACCAAAGTGAATTATCTGCAGGAGGCCCTGGCGCATGCATCTGTGCAGCGGGAACGACCTAGGACCACCAGGGGCCGAGAAAACCACCGTCTCATCTGGCCGGATACTCAGGGTCAGAGAATAATCAAATATATATCTGGTGATATCTCGGGTGCTATTAGAGATAGCGCAATAAACTAAAGCCAGTTATCTGCAGGAGGCCCTGGCGCATGAATCTGTGCAGCGGGAACGACCTCGGACCACCAGGGGCCGAGAAAACCACCGTCTCATGGGGCCGGACACTCAGGGTCAGGGAAAAATCCAATATATATCTGGTGATATTTCGGGTGCTATTACAGATAGCGCAATAAACCAAACTGAATTATCTGCAGGAGGCCCTGGCGCATGAATCTGTGCAGCGCGAAACGACCTCGGACCACCAGGGGCCGAGAAAACCACCGTCTCATGGGGCCGGACACTCAGGGTCAGGGGAAAATTCAATATATATCTGGTGATATGTCGGGTGCTATTAGAGATAGCGCGATAAATCAAAGTGAATTATCTGCAGGAGGCCCTGGCGCATGCATGTGTGCAGCGGGAACGACCTCGGACCACCAGGGGCCGAGAAAACCACCGTCTCATGGGGCCGGACACTCAGGGTCAGGGGAAAATTCAATATATATCTGGTGATATGTCGGGTGCTATTAGAGATAGCGCGATATATCAAAGTGCATTGTCTGCAGGAGGCCCTGGCGCATCAATCTGTGCAGCGGGAACGACCTCGGACCACCAGGGGCCGAGAAAAGCCCCGTCTCATGATGCCTGACTGTCAGGGTCAGGGAAAAATCCAATATATATCTAGTGATATCTCGGGTGCTATTAGAGATAGCGCAATAAACCAAAGTGAATTATCTGCAGGAGGCCCTGTCGCATGCACCTGTGCAGCGGGAACGACCTCGGCCCACCAGGGGCCGAGAAAACCACCGTCTCATGGGGCCGGACACTCAGGGTCAGGGGAAAATTCAATATATATCTGGTGATATGTCGGGTGCTATTAGAGATAGCGCGATAAATCAAAGTGAATTATCTGCAGGAGGCCCTGGCGCATGCATGTGTGCAGCGGGAACGACCTCGGACCACCAGGGGCCGAGAAAACCACCGTTTGATGGGGCCGGACCCTCAGGGTCAGGGGAAAATCCAATATATGTCTGGTGATATTTCGGGTGCTATTAGAGATAGCGCGATAAATCAAAGTGAATTATCTGCAGGAGGCCCTGGCGCATGCATCTGTGCAGCGGAAACGACCTCGGACCACCAGGGGCCGAGAAAACCACCGTCTCATGGGGCCGGACACTCAGGGTCAGGGAAAAATCCAATATATATCTGGTGATATCTCGGGTGCTATTACAGATGGCGCAATAAACCAAAGTGCATTGTCTGTAGGAGGCCCTGTTGCATGAGTCTGTGCAGCGGGAACGACCTCGGACCACCAGGGGCCGAGAAAACCACCTTCTCATGGGGCCGGACACTCGGGGTCGGGGAAAAATCCAATATATATCTGGTGATATCTCGGGTGCTATTAGAGATAGCGCAATAAACCAAAGTGAGTTGTCTGCAGGAGGCTCTGGCGCATGAATCTGTGCAGCGGGATCGACCTCGGATCACCAGGGGCCGAGAAAACTACCATCTCATGGGTCCGGACACACAGGTTCAGGGGAAAATCCAATATACATCTGGTGATATCTCGGGTGCTATTAGAGATAGCACGATAAATCAAAGTGCTTTGTCTGTAGGAGGCCCTGGCGCATGAATCTGTGCCGCGGCAACGACCTGGGACCACCAGGGGCCGAGAAAACCACCGTTTGATGGGGCCGGACACTCAGGGTCAGGGGAAAATCCAATATATATCTGGTTATATCTCGGGTGCTATTAGAGATAGCGCAATAAACCAAAGTGCATTGTCTGTAGGAGGCACTGGCGCATGAATCTGTGCAGCGGGAACGACCTCGGACCACCAGGGGCCGAGGAAACCACCGTCTCATGGGGCCGGACACTCAGGGTCAGGGAAAAATCCAATATATATCTGGTGATATTTCGGGTGCTATTAGAGATAGCGCGATAAATCAAAGTGAATTATCTGCAGGGGCCCCGGCGCATGAATCTATGCAGCGGGAACGACCTCGGACCACCAGGGGCCGAGAAAACCACCGTCTCATGGGGCCGGACACTCAGGGTCGGGGAAAAATCCAATATATATCTGGTGATATCTCGGGTGCTATTACAGATAGCGCAATAAACCAAAGTGAATTATCTGCAGGAGGCCCTGGCGCATGAATCTGTGCAGCGGGAACGACCTCGGACCACCAGGGGCCGAGAAAACCACAGTCTCATGGGGCTGGGCACTCAGGGTCAGGGGAAAATCCAATATATATCTGGTGATATCTCGGGTGCTATTAGTGATAGCGCAATAAACCAAAGTGAATTATCTGCAGGAGGACCTGGCGCATGAATCTGTGCAGCGGGAACGACCTCGGACCACCAGGGGCCGAGAAAACCACCGTCTCATGGGGCCGGAAACTCAGGGTCAGGGAAAAATCCTATATATATCAGGTGATATCTCGGGTGCTATTACAAATAGCGCAATAAATCAAAGTGCATTGTCTGTCGTAGGCCCTGGCGCATGAATCTGTGCAGCGTGAACGACCTCGGACCACCAGGGGCCGAGAAAACCACAGTCTCATGCGGCCGGACACTCAGGGTCAGGGGAAAAGCCAATATATATCTGGTGATATCTCGGGTGCTATTAGAGATAGCGCAATAAACCAAAGTGAATTATCTGTCGTAGGCCCTGGCGCATGAATCTGCGCAGCGGGAACGACCTCGGACCACCAGGGGCCGAGAAAATCACCGTCTCATGGGGCTGGACTGTCAGGGTCAGGTAAAAATCCAATATATATCTGGTAATATCTCGGGTGCTATTACAGATAGCGCAATAAACCAAAGTGAATTATCTGCAGGAGGCCCTGCCGCATGAATCTGTGCAGCGGGATCTACCTCGGACCACCAGGGACCGAGAAAATCACCGACACATGGGGCCGGACACTCAGGGTCAGGGGAAAATCCATTATATATCTGGTGATATCTCGGCTGCTATTAGAGATAGCGCAATAAACCAAAGTGAATTATCTGCAGGAGGCCCTGGCGCCTGAATCTGGGCAGCGGGAACGACCTCGGAACACCAAGGGCCGAGAAAACCACCGTCTCATGGGGCCGGACACTCAGGGTCAGGGGAAAATACAATATATATCTGGTGATATTTCGGGTGCTATTAGAGATAGCGCAATAAATCTAAGTGCATTGTCTGCAGGAGGCCCTGGCGCATGAATCTGGGCAGCGGGAACGACCTCGGACCACCAGGGGCCGAGAAAACCACAGTCTCATGCGGCCGGACACTCAGGGTCGGGGAAAAATCCAATATATATCTGGAGTTATCTCGGGTGCTATTAGAGATAGCGCAATAAACCAAAGTAAGTTGTCTGCAGGAGGCTCTGGCGCATGAATCTGTGCAGCGGGATCTACCTCGGACCACCAGGGACCGAGAAAATCACCGACACATGGGGCCGGACACTCAGGGTCAGGGGAAAATCCATTATATATCTGGTGATATCTCGGGTGCTATTACAGATGGCGCAATAAACCAAAGTGCATTGTCTGTAGGAGGCCCTGTTGCATGAGTCTGTGCAGCGGGAACGACCTCGGACCACCAGGGGCCGAGAAAACCTCCTTCTCATGGGGCCGGACACTCGGGGTCGGGGAAAAATCCAATATATATCTGGTGATATCTCGGGTGCTATTAGAGATAGCGCAATAAACCAAAGTGAGTTGTCTGCAGGAGGCTCTGGCGTATGAATCTGTGCAGCGGGATCGACCTCGGATCACCAGGGGCCGAGAAATCTACCATCTCATGGGTCCGGACACACAGGTTCAGGGGAAAATCCAATATACATCTGGTGATATCTCGGGTGCTATTAGAGATAGCACGATAAATCAAAGTGCTTTGTCTGTAGGAGGCCCTGGCGCATGAATCTGTGCCGCGGCAACGACCTGGGACCACCAGGGGCCGAGAAAACCACCGTTTGATGGGGCCGGACACTCAGGGTCAGGGGAAAATACAATATATATCTGGTGATATCTCGGCTGCCATTAGAGATAGCGCAATAAACCAAAGTGAATTGTCTGCGCGAGGCCCTGGCGCATGAATCTGTGCAGCGGGAACGATCTCGGACCACCAGGGGCCGAGAAAACCACCGTCTCATGGGGCCGACCACTCAGGGTAGGGGAAAAATCCAATATATATCTGGTGATATGTTTGGTGCTATTAGAGATAGCGCAATAAACCAAAGTGAATTGTCTGCAGGAGGCCCTGGCGCATGAATCTGTGCAGCGGGAACGACCTCGGACCACCAGGGGCCGAGAAAACCACCGTCTCATGGGGCCGGACACTCAGGGTCAGGGAAAAATCCAATATATATCTGGTGATATCTCGGGTGCTAATACAGATAGCGCAATAAACCAAAGTGCATTGTCTGTAGGAGGCCCTGTTGCATGAATCTGTGCAGCGGGAACGACCTCGGACCACCAGGGGCCGAGAAAACCACCGTCTCATGGGGCCGGACACTCAGGGTCGTGGAAAAATCCAATATATATCTGGTGATATCTCGGGTGCTATTACAGATAGCGCAATAAACCAAAGTGACTTATCTGCAGGAGGCCCTGGCGCATGAATCTGTGCAGCGGGAACGACCTCGGACCACGAGGGGCCGAGAAAACCACCGTCTCATGGGGCCGGACACTCGGGGTCGCGGAAAAATCCAGTATATATCTGGTGATATCTCGGGTGCTATTAGAGATAGCGCAATAAACCAAAGTGAATTATCTGCACGAGGCCCTGGCGCATGCACCTGTGCAGCGGGAACGACCTCGGACCACCAGGGGCCGAGAAAACCACCGTCTCATGGGGCCGGACACTCAGGGTCAGGGAAAAATCCAATATATATCTGGTTATATCTCGGGTGCTATTAGAGATAGCGCAATAAACCAAAGTGCATTGTCTGTAGGAGGCACTGGCGCATGAATCTGTGCAGCGGGAACGACCTCGGACCACCAGGGGCCGAGAAAACCACCGTCTCATGGGGCCGGACACTCAGGGTCAGGGAAAAATCCAATATATATCTGGTGATATCTCGGATGCTATTACAGATAGCGCAATAAACCAAAGTGAATTATCTGCAGGAGGCCCTGTTGCATGAGTCTGTGCAGCGGGAACGACCTCGGACCACCTGGGGCCGAGAAAACCACCTTCTCATGGGTCCGGACACGCGGGGTCGGGGAAAAATCCAATATATATCTGGTGATATCTCGGGTGCTATTAGAGATGGCGCTATAAATCAAAGTGCATTGTCTGTAGGAGTCCCTGGCGCATGCATGTGTGCAGCGGGAACGACCTCGGACCACCAGGGGCCGAGAAAACCACCGTTTGATAGGGCCGGACACTCAGGGTCAGGGGAAAATCCAATATATATCTGGTGATACTTCGGGTGCTATTAGAGATAGCGCGATAAATCAAAGTGCATTGTCTGTGGGATGCCCTGGCGCATGAATCTGTGCAGCGGGAACGACCTCGGACCACCAGGGGCCGAGAAAATTACAGATATTCGGAAACCGTCACACAAGGCCATGTAAAAATCCAGCATAAATCTGGTGATATCTCGGGTGCTATTACAGATAGCGCAATAAATCAAAGTGCATTGTCTGTGGGATGCCCTGGCGCATGAATCTGTGCAGCGGGAACGACCTCGGACCACCAGGGGCCGAGAAAACCACCGTCTCATGGGGCCGGACACTCAGGGTCAGGGAAAAATCCAATATATATCTGGTGATATCTCGGGTGCTATTACAGATAGCGCAATAAACCAAACTGAATTATCTGCAGGAGGCCCTGGCGCATGAATCTGTGCAGCGGGAACGACCTCGGAACAGCAGGGGCCGAGCAAACCACCGTCACATGGGGCCGGACACTCAGGGTCAGGGAAAAATCCAATATATATCTGGTGATATCTCGGGTGCTATTAGAGATAGCGCAAAAAACCAAAGTGAATTATCTGCAGGAGGCCCTGGCGCATGAATCTGTGCAGCGGGATCTACCTCGGACCACCAGGGACCGAGAAAATCACCGACACATGGGGCCGGACACTCAGGGTCAGGGGAAAATCCATTATATATCTGGTGATATCTCGGCTGCTATTAGAGATAGCGCAATAAACCAAAGTGAATTATCTGCAGGAGGCCCTGGCGCCTGAATCTGGGCAGCGGGAACGACCTCGGACCACCAAGGGCCGAGAAAACCACCGTCTCATGGGGCCGGACACTCAGGGTCAGGGGAAAATACAATATATATCTGGTGATATTTCGGGTGCTATTAGAGATAGCGCAATAAATCTAAGTGCATTGTCTGCAGGAGGCCCTGGCGCATGAATCTGGGCAGCGGGAACGACCTCGGACCACCAGGGGCCGAGAAAACCACCGTCACATGGGGCCGGACACTCAGGGTCAGGGAAAAATCCAATATATATCTGGTGATATCTCGGGTGCTATTAGAGATAGCGCAAAAAACCAAAGTGAATAATCCGCAGGAGGCCCTGGCGCATGAATCTGTGCAGCGCGAACGACCTCGGACCACCAGGGGCCGAGAAAATCACCGTCTCATGGGGCTGGACTGTCAGGGTCAGGTAAAAATCCAATATATATCTGGTAATATCGCGGGTGCTATTACAGATAGCGCAATAAACCAAAGTGAATTATCTGCAGGAGGCCCTGCCGCATGAATCTGTGCAGCGGGATCTACCTCGGACCACCAGGGACCGAGAAAATCACCGACACATGGGGCCGGACACTCAGGGTCAGGGGAAAATCCATTATATATCTGGTGATATCTCGGCTGCTATTAGAGATAGCGCAATAAACCAAAGTGAATTATCTGCAGGAGGCCCTGGCGCCTGAATCTGGGCAGCGGGAACGACCTCGGACCACCAAGGGCCGAGAAAACCACCGTCTCATGGGGCCGGACACTCAGGGTCAGGGGAAAATACAATATATATCTGGTGATATTTCGGGTGCTATTAGAGATAGCGCAATAAATCTAAGTGCATTGTCTGCAGGAGGCCCTGGCACATGAATCTGTGCAGCGGGAACGACGTCGGACCACCAGGGGCCGAGAAAACCACAGTCTCATGGGGCCGGACACTCAGGGTCAGGGGAAAATCCAATATATATCTGGTGATATCTCGGGTGCTATTACAGATAGCGCAATAAACCAAAGTGAATTATCTGCAGGAGGCCCTGGCGCATGAATCTGTGCCGCGGGAAAGACCTCGGACCACCAGGGGCCGAGAAAACCACCGTCTCATGGGGCCGGACATTCAGGGTCAGGGGAAAATCCAATATATATCTGGTGATATCTCGGGTGCGATTAAAGATAGCGCAATAAAACAAAGTGAATTGTCTGCAGGAGGCCCTGGCGCATGAATCTGTGCAGCCGGAACGACCTCGGACCACCAGGGGCCGATAATATCACCTTCTCATGGGGCCGGACTGTCAGGGTCAGGAAAAAATCCAATATATATCTGGTAATATCTCGGGTGCAATTACAGATAGCGCCATAAATCAAAGTGCATTGTCTGTAGGAGGCCCTGGCGCATGAATCTGGGCAGCGGGAACGACCTCGGACCACCAGGGGCCGAGAAAACCACAGTCTCATGCGGCCGGACACTCAGGGTCGGGGAAAAATCCAATATATATCTGGTGATATCTCGGGTGCTATTAGAGATAGCGCAATAAACCAAAGTGAATTATCTGCAGGAGGCCCTGGCGCATGAATCTGTGCAGCGGATACGACCTCGGACCACCAGGGGCCGAGAAAACCACCGTCTCATGGGGCCGGAAACTCAGGGTCAGGGAAAAATCCTATATATATCAGGTGATATCTCGGGTGCTATTACAAATAGCGCAATAAATCAAAGTGCATTGTCTGTCGTAGGCCCTGGCGCATGAATCTGTGCAGCGTGAACGACCTCGGACCACCAGGGGCCGAGAAAACCACCGTCTCATGGGGCCGGAAACTCAGGGTCAGGGAAAAATCCTATATATATCAGGTGATATCTCGGGTGCTATTACGAATAGCGCAAAAAACCAAAGTGCATTGTCTGTCGTAGGCCCTGGCGCATGAATATGCGCAGCGGGAACGACCTCGGACCACCAGGGGCCGAGAAAATCACCGTCTCATGGGGCTGGACTGTCAGGGTCAGGTAAAAATCCAATATATATCTGGTAATATCTCGGGTGCTATTACAGATAGCGCAATAAACCAAAGTGAATTATCTGCAGGAGGCCCTGCCGCATGAATCTGTGCAGCGGGATCTACCTCGGACCACCAGGGACCGAGAAAATCACCGACACATGGGGCCGGACACTCAGGGTCAGGGGAAAATCCATTATATATCTGGTGATATCTCGGCTGCTATTAGAGATAGCGCAATAAACCAAAGTGAATTATCTGCAGGAGGCCCTGGCGCCTGAATCTGGGCAGCGGGAACGACCTCGGACCACCAAGGGCCGAGAAAACCACCGTCTCATGGGGCCGGACACTCAGGGTCAGGGAAAAATCCAATATATATCTGTTGATATCTGGGGTGCTATTAGAAATAGCGCAATAAACAAAAGTGAATTATCTGCAGGAGGCCCTGGCGCATGAATCTGTGCAGCGGGAACGACTTCGGACCACCAGGGGCCGAGAAAACCACCGTCTCATGGGGCCGGACACTCAGGGTCTGGGAACAATCCAATATATATCTGGTGATATCTCGGGTGCTATTACAGATAGCGCAATAAATCAAAGTGCATTGTCTGTAGGAGGCCCTGGCGCATGAATCTGTGCAGCGGGAACGACCTCGGACCACCAGGGGCCGAGAAAACCACCGTCACATGGGGCCGGACACTCAGGGTCAGGGAAAAATCCAATATATATCCGGTGATATCTCGGGTGCTATTAGAGATAGCGCAATAAACCAAAGTGAATTATCTGCAGGAGGCCCTGTCGCATGCGTCTGTGCAGCGGGAACGACCTCGGACCACCAGGGGCCGAGAAAACCACCGTCTCATGGAGCCGGACACTCAGGGTCAGGAGAAAATCCAATATATATCTGGTGATATCTCGGGTGCTATTACATATAGCGCAATAAATCAAAGTGCATTGTCTGTAGGAGGCCCTGGCGCATGAATCTGGGCAGCGGGAACGACCTCGGACCAACAGGGGCCGAGAATACCACCGTCTCATGGGGCCGGACACTCAGGGTCAGGGGAAAATCCAATATACATCTGGTGATATCTCGGGTGCTATTAGAGATAGCGCAATAAACCAAAGTGAATTATCTGCAGGAGGCCCTGGCGCATGAATCTGTGCAGCGGGATCTACCTCGGACCACCAGGGACCGAGAAAATCACCGACACATGGGGCCGGACACTCAGGGTCAGGGGAAAATCCATTATATATCTGGTGATATCTCGGCTGCTATTAGAGATAGCGCAATAAACCAAAGTGAATTATCTGCAGGAGGCCCTGGCGCCTGAATCTGGGCAGCGGGAACGACCTCGGAACACCAAGGGCCGAGAAAACCACCGTCTCATGGGGCCGGACACTCAGGGTCAGGGGAAAATACAATATATATCTGGTGATATTTCGGGTGCTATTAGAGATAGCGCAATAAATCTAAGTGCATTGTCTGCAGGAGGCCCTGGCGCATGAATCTGGGCAGCGGGAACGACCTCGGACCACCAGGGGCCGAGAAAACCACAGTCTCATGCGGCCGGACACTCAGGGTCGGGGAAAAATCCAATATATATCTGGAGTTATCTCGGGTGCTATTAGAGATAGCGCAATAAACCAAAGTGAGTTGTCTGCAGGAGGCTCTGGCGCATGAATCTGTGCAGCGGGATCTACCTCGGACCACCAGGGACCGAGAAAATCACCGACACATGGGGCCGGACACTCAGGGTCAGGGGAAAATCCATTATATATCTGGTGATATCTCGGGTGCTATTACAGATGGCGCAATAAACCAAAGTGCATTGTCTGTAGGAGGCCCTGTTGCATGAGTCTGTGCAGCGGGAACGACCTCGGACCACCAGGGGCCGAGAAAACCTCCTTCTCATGGGGCCCGACACTCGGGGTCGGGGAAAAATCCAATATATATCTGGTGATATCTCGGGTGCTATTAGAGATAGCGCAATAAACCAAAGTGAGTTGTCTGCAGGAGGCTCTGGCGCATGAATCTGTGCAGCGGGATCGACCTCGGATCACCAGGGGCCGAGAAATCTACCATCTCATGGGTCCGGACACACAGGTTCAGGGGAAAATCCAATATACATCTGGTGATATCTCGGGTGCTATTAGAGATAGCACGATAAATCAAAGTGCTTTGTCTGTAGGAGGCCCTGGCGCATGAATCTGTGCCGCGGCAACGACCTGGGACCACCAGGGGCCGAGAAAACCACCGTTTGATGGGGCCGGACACTCAGGGTCAGGGGAAAATACAATATATATCTGGTGATATCTCGGCTGCCATTAGAGATAGCGCAATAAACCAAAGTGAATTGTCTGCGCGAGGCCCTGGCGCATGAATCTGTGCAGCGGGAACGATCTCGGACCACCAGGGGCCGAGAAAACCACCGTCTCATGGGGCCGACCACTCAGGGTAGGGGAAAAATCCAATATATATCTGGTGATATGTTTGGTGCTATTAGAGATAGCGCAATAAACCAAAGTGAATTGTCTGCAGGAGGCCCTGGCGCATGAATCTGTGCAGCGGGAACGACCTCGGACCACCAGGGGCCGAGAAAACCACCGTCTCATGGGGCCGGACACTCAGGGTCAGGGAAAAATCCAATATATATCTGGTGATATCTCGGGTGCTAATACAGATAGCGCAATAAACCAAAGTGCATTGTCTGTAGGAGGCCCTGTTGCATGAATCTGTGCAGCGGGAACGACCTCGGACCACCAGGGGCCGAGAAAACCACCGTCTCATGGGGCCGGACACTCAGGGTCAGGGGAAAATCCAATATATATCTGGTGATATTTCGGGTGCTATTAGAGATAGCGCGATAAATCAAAGTGAATTATCTGCAGGGGCCCCGGCGCATGAATCTATGCAGCGGGAACGACCTCGGACCACCAGGGGCCGAGAAAACCACCGTCTCATGGGGCCGGACACTCAGGGTCGTGGAAAAATCCAATATATATCTGGTGATATCTCGGGTGCTATTAGAGATAGCGCAATAAACCAAAGTGAATTATCTGCACGAGGCCCTGGCGCATGCACCTGTGCAGCGGGAACGACCTCGGACCACCAGGGGCCGAGAAAACCACCGTCTCATGGGGCCGGACACTCAGGGTCAGGGAAAAATCCAATATATATCTGGTTATATTTCGGGTGCTATTAGAGATAGCGCAATAAACCAAAGTGCATTGTCTGTAGGAGGCACTGGCGCATGAATCTGTGCAGCGGGAACGACCTCGGACCACCAGGGGCCGAGAAAACCACCGTCTCATGGGGCCGGACACTCAGGGTCAGGGAAAAATCCAATATATATCTGGTGATATCTCGGATGCTATTACAGATAGCGCAATAAACCAAAGTGAATTATCTGCAGGAGGCCCTGTTGCATGAGTCTGTGCTGCGGGAACGACCTCGGACCACCAGGGGCCGAGAAAACCACCTTCTCATGGGTCCGGACACTCGGGGTCGGGGAAAAATCCAATATATATCTGGTGATATCTCGGGTGCTATTAGAGATGGCGCAATAAATCAAAGTGCATTGTCTGTAGGAGTCCCTGGCGCATGCATGTGTGCAGCGGGAACGACCTCGGACCACCAGGGGCCGAGAAAACCACCGTTTGATAGGGCCGGACACTCAGGGTCAGGGGAAAATCCAATATATATCTGGTGATACTTCGGGTGCTATTAGAGATAGCGCGATAAATCAAAGTGCATTGTCTGTGGGATGCCCTGGCGCATGAATCTGTGCAGCGGGAACGACCTCGGACCACCAGGGGCCGAGAAAATTACAGATATTCGGAAACCGTCACACAAGGCCATGTAAAAATCCAGCATAAATCTGGTGATATCTCGGGTGCTATTACAGATAGCGCAATAAATCAAAGTGCATTGTCTGTGGGATGCCCTGGTGCATGACTCTGTGCAGCGGGAACGACCTCGGACCACCAGGGGCCGAGAAAACCACCGTCTCATGGGGCCGGACACTCAGGGTCAGGGAAAAATCCAATATATATCTGGTGATATCTCGGGTGCTATTACAGATAGCGCAATAAACCAAACTGAATTATCTGCAGGAGGCCCTGGCGCATGAATCTGTGCAGCGGGAACGACCTCGGAACAGCAGGGGCCGAGCAAACCACCGTCACATGGGGCCGGACACTCAGGGTCAGGGAAAAATCCAATATATATCTGGTGATATCTCGGGTGCTATTACAGATAGCGCAAAAAACCAAAGTGAATTATCTGCAGGAGGCCCTGGCGCATGAATCTGTGCAGCGGGATCTACCTCGGACCACCAGGGACCGAGAAAATCACCGACACATGGGGCCGGACACTCAGGGTCAGGGGAAAATCCATTATATATCTGGTGATATCTCGGCTGCTATTAGAGATAGCGCAATAAACCAAAGTGAATTATCTGCAGGAGGCCCTGGCGCCTGAATCTGGGCAGCGGGAACGACCTCGGACCACCAAGGGCCGAGAAAACCACCGTCTCATGGGGCCGGACACTCAGGGTCAGGGGAAAATACAATATATATCTGGTGATATTTCGGGTGCTATTAGAGATAGCGCAATAAATCTAAGTGCATTGTCTGCAGGAGGCCCTGGCGCATGAATCTGGGCAGCGGGAACGACCTCGGACCACCAGGGGCCGAGAAAACCACCGTCACATGGGGCCGGACACTCAGGGTCAGGGAAAAATCCAATATATATCTGGTGATATCTCGGGTGCTATTAGAGATAGCGCAAAAAACCAAAGTGAATAATCCGCAGGAGGCCCTGGCGCATGAATCTGTGCAGCGCGAACGACCTCGGACCACCAGGGGCCGAGAAAATCACCGTCTCATGGGGCTGGACTGTCAGGGTCAGGTAAAAATCCAATATATATCTGGTAATATCGCGGGTGCTATTACAGATAGCGCAATAAACCAAAGTGAATTATCTGCAGGAGGCCCTGCCGCATGAATCTGTGCAGCGGGATCTACCTCGGACCACCAGGGACCGAGAAAATCACCGACACATGGGGCCGGACACTCAGGGTCAGGGGAAAATCCATTATATATCTGGTGATATCTCGGCTGCTATTAGAGATAGCGCAATAAACCAAAGTGAATTATCTGCAGGAGGCCCTGGCGCCTGAATCTGGGCAGCGGGAACGACCTCGGACCACCAAGGGCCGAGAAAACCACCGTCTCATGGGGCCGGACACTCAGGGTCAGGGGAAAATACAATATATATCTGGTGATATTTCGGGTGCTATTAGAGATAGCGCAATAAATCTAAGTGCATTGTCTGCAGGAGGCCCTGGCACATGAATCTGTGCAGCGGGAACGACGTCGGACCACCAGGGGCCGAGAAAACCACAGTCTCATGGGGCCGGACACTCAGGGTCAGGGGAAAATCCAATATATATCTGGTGATATCTCGGGTGCTATTACAGATAGCGCAATAAACCAAAGTGAATTATCTGCAGGAGGCCCTGGCGCATGAATCTGTGCCGCGGGAAAGACCTCGGACCACCAGGGGCCGAGAAAACCACCGTCTCATGGGGCCGGACATTCAGGGTCAGGGGAAAATCCAATATATATCTGGCGATATCTCGGGTGCTATTACAGATAGCGCAATAAATCATAGTGCATTGTCCGTAGGAGGCCCTTGCGCATGAATGTGGGCAGCGGGAACGACCTCAGACCACCAGGGGCCGAGAAAACCACCGACACATGGGGCCGGACACTCAGGGTCAGGGAAAAATCCATTATATATCTGGTGATATCTCGGGTGCTATTAGTGATAGCGCAATAAACCAAAGTGAATTATCTGCAGGAGGACCTGGCGCATGAATCTGTGCAGCGGGAACGACCTCGGATCACCAGGGTCCGAGAAAACCACCGTCACATGAGGCCGGACACTCAGGGTCGGGGAAAAATCCAATATATATCTGGTGATATCTCGGGTGCTATTAGAGATAGCGCAATAAGTCAAAGTGCATTGTCTGCAGGGGTCCCTGGCGAATGAATCTGCGCAGCGGGAACGACCTCGGGCCACCAGGGGCCGAGAAAACCACAGTCTCATGGGGCCGGACACTCAGGATCAGGGGAAAATCCAATATATATCTGGTGATATCTCGGGTGCTATTAGAGATAGCGCAATAAATCAAAGTGCATTGTCCCTAGGAGGCCCTTGCGCATGAATCAGTGCAGCGGGAACGACCTCGGAACACTAGGGGCCGAGAAAACCACCGTCTCATGGGGCCGAACCCTCAGGGTCGGGGAAAAATCCAATATATATCTGGTGATATCTCGGGTGCGATTAAAGATAGCGCAATAAAACAAAGTGAATTGTCTGCAGGAGGCCCTGGCGCATGAATCTGTGCAGCCGGAACGACCTCGGACCACCAGGGGCCGATAATATCACCTTCTCATGGGGCCGGACTGTCAGGGTCAGGAAAAAATCCAATATATATCTGGTAATATCTCGGGTGCAATTACAGATAGCGCCATAAATCAAAGTGCATTGTCTGTAGGAGGCCCTGGCGCATGAATCTGGGCAGCGGGAACGACCTCGGACCACCAGGGGCCGAGAAAACCACAGTCTCATGCGGCCGGACACTCAGGGTCGGGGAAAAATCCAATATATATCTGGTGATATCTCGGGTGCTATTAGAGATAGCGCAATAAACCAAAGTGAATTATCTGCAGGAGGCCCTGGCGCATGAATCTGTGCAGCGGATACGACCTCGGACCACCAGGGGCCGAGAAAACCACCGTCTCATGGGGCCGGAAACTCAGGGTCAGGGAAAAATCCTATATATATCAGGTGATATCTCGGGTGCTATTACAAATAGCGCAATAAATCAAAGTGCATTGTCTGTCGTAGGCCCTGGCGCATGAATCTGTGCAGCGTGAACGACCTCGGACCACCAGGGGCCGAGAAAACCACCGTCTCATGGGGCCGGAAACTCAGGGTCAGGGAAAAATCCTATATATATCAGGTGATATCTCGGGTGCTATTACGAATAGCGCAAAAAACCAAAGTGCATTGTCTGTCGTAGGCCCTGGCGCATGAATATGCGCAGCGGGAACGACCTCGGACCACCAGGGGCCGAGAAAATCACCGTCTCATGGGGCTGGACTGTCAGGGTCAGGTAAAAATCCAATATATATCTGGTAATATCTCGGGTGCTATTACAGATAGCGCAATAAACCAAAGTGAATTATCTGCAGGAGGCCCTGCCGCATGAATCTGTGCAGCGGGATCTACCTCGGACCACCAGGGACCGAGAAAATCACCGACACATGGGGCCGGACACTCAGGGTCAGGGGAAAATCCATTATATATCTGGTGATATCTCGGCTGCTATTAGAGATAGCGCAATAAACCAAAGTGAATTATCTGCAGGAGGCCCTGGCGCCTGAATCTGGGCAGCGGGAACGACCTCGGACCACCAAGGGCCGAGAAAACCACCGTCTCATGGGGCCGGACACTCAGGGTCAGGGAAAAATCCAATATATATCTGTTGATATCTGGGGTGCTATTAGAAATAGCGCAATAAACAAAAGTGAATTATCTGCAGGAGGCCCTGGCGCATGAATCTGTACGGCGGGAACGACCTCGGACCACCAGGGGCCGAGAAAACCACCGTCTCATGGGGCCGGACACTCAGGGTCAGGGAAAAATCCAATATATATCTGGTGATATCTCGGGTGCTATTAGAGATAGCGCAATAAACCAAAGTGAATTATCTGCAGGAGGCCCTGGCGCATGAATCTGTGCAGCGGGAACGACTTCGGACCACCAGGGGCCGAGAAAACCACCGTCTCATGGGGCCGGACACTCAGGGTCTGGGAACAATCCAATATATATCTGGTGATATCTCGGGTGCTATTACAGATAGCGCAATAAATCAAAGTGCATTGTCTGTAGGAGGCCCTGGCGCATGAATCTGTGCAGCGGGAACGACCTCGGACCACCAGGGGCCGAGAAAACCACCGTCACATGGGGCCGGACACTCAGGGTCAGGGAAAAATCCAATATATATCCGGTGATATCTCGGGTGCTATTAGAGATAGCGCAATAAACCAAAGTGAATTATCTGCAGGAGGCCCTGTCGCATGCGTCTGTGCAGCGGGAACGACCTCGGACCACCAGGGGCCGAGAAAACCACCGTCTCATGGAGCCGGACACTCAGGGTCGGGGAAAAATCCAATATATATCTGGAGTTATCTCGGGTGCTATTAGAGATAGCGCAATAAACCAAAGTGAGTTGTCTGCAGGAGGCTCTGGCGCATGAATCTGTGCAGCGGGATCTACCTCGGACCACCAGGGACCGAGAAAATCACCGACACATGGGGCCGGACACTCAGGGTCAGGGGAAAATCCATTATATATCTGGTGATATCTCGGGTGCTATTACAGATGGCGCAATAAACCAAAGTGCATTGTCTGTAGGAGGCCCTGTTGCATGAGTCTGTGCAGCGGGAACGACCTCGGACCACCAGGGGCCGAGAAAACCTCCTTCTCATGGGGCCCGACACTCGGGGTCGGGGAAAAATCCAATATATATCTGGTGATATCTCGGGTGCTATTAGAGATAGCGCAATAAACCAAAGTGAGTTGTCTGCAGGAGGCTCTGGCGCATGAATCTGTGCAGCGGGATCGACCTCGGATCACCAGGGGCCGAGAAATCTACCATCTCATGGGTCCGGACACACAGGTTCAGGGGAAAATCCAATATACATCTGGTGATATCTCGGGTGCTATTAGAGATAGCACGATAAATCAAAGTGCTTTGTCTGTAGGAGGCCCTGGCGCATGAATCTGTGCCGCGGCAACGACCTGGGACCACCAGGGGCCGAGAAAACCACCGTTTGATGGGGCCGGACACTCAGGGTCAGGGGAAAATACAATATATATCTGGTGATATCTCGGCTGCCATTAGAGATAGCGCAATAAACCAAAGTGAATTGTCTGCGCGAGGCCCTGGCGCATGAATCTGTGCAGCGGGAACGATCTCGGACCACCAGGGGCCGAGAAAACCACCGTCTCATGGGGCCGACCACTCAGGGTAGGGGAAAAATCCAATATATATCTGGTGATATGTTTGGTGCTATTAGAGATAGCGCAATAAACCAAAGTGAATTGTCTGCAGGAGGCCCTGGCGCATGAATCTGTGCAGCGGGAACGACCTCGGACCACCAGGGGCCGAGAAAACCACCGTCTCATGGGGCCGGACACTCAGGGTCAGGGAAAAATCCAATATATATCTGGTGATATCTCGGGTGCTAATACAGATAGCGCAATAAACCAAAGTGCATTGTCTGTAGGAGGCCCTGTTGCATGAATCTGTGCAGCGGGAACGACCTCGGACCACCAGGGGCCGAGAAAACCACCGTCTCATGGGGCCGGACACTCAGGGTCAGGGGAAAATCCAATATATATCTGGTGATATTTCGGGTGCTATTAGAGATAGCGCGATAAATCAAAGTGAATTATCTGCAGGGGCCCCGGCGCATGAATCTATGCAGCGGGAACGACCTCGGACCACCAGGGGCCGAGAAAACCACCGTCTCATGGGGCCGGACACTCAGGGTCGTGGAAAAATCCAATATATATCTGGTGATATCTCGGGTGCTATTAGAGATAGCGCAATAAACCAAAGTGAATTATCTGCACGAGGCCCTGGCGCATGCACCTGTGCAGCGGGAACGACCTCGGACCACCAGGGGCCGAGAAAACCACCGTCTCATGGGGCCGGACACTCAGGGTCAGGGAAAAATCCAATATATATCTGGTTATATTTCGGGTGCTATTAGAGATAGCGCAATAAACCAAAGTGCATTGTCTGTAGGAGGCACTGGCGCATGAATCTGTGCAGCGGGAACGACCTCGGACCACCAGGGGCCGAGAAAACCACCGTCTCATGGGGCCGGACACTCAGGGTCAGGGAAAAATCCAATATATATCTGGTGATATCTCGGATGCTATTACAGATAGCGCAATAAACCAAAGTGAATTATCTGCAGGAGGCCCTGTTGCATGAGTCTGTGCTGCGGGAACGACCTCGGACCACCAGGGGCCGAGAAAACCACCTTCTCATGGGTCCGGACACTCGGGGTCGGGGAAAAATCCAATATATATCTGGTGATATCTCGGGTGCTATTAGAGATGGCGCAATAAATCAAAGTGCATTGTCTGTAGGAGTCCCTGGCGCATGCATGTGTGCAGCGGGAACGACCTCGGACCACCAGGGGCCGAGAAAACCACCGTTTGATAGGGCCGGACACTCAGGGTCAGGGGAAAATCCAATATATATCTGGTGATACTTCGGGTGCTATTAGAGATAGCGCGATAAATCAAAGTGCATTGTCTGTGGGATGCCCTGGCGCATGAATCTGTGCAGCGGGAACGACCTCGGACCACCAGGGGCCGAGAAAATTACAGATATTCGGAAACCGTCACACAAGGCCATGTAAAAATCCAGCATAAATCTGGTGATATCTCGGGTGCTATTACAGATAGCGCAATAAATCAAAGTGCATTGTCTGTGGGATGCCCTGGCGCATGAATCTGTGCAGCGGGAACGACCTCGGACCACCAGGGGCCGAGAAAACCACCGTCTCATGGGGCCGGACACTCAGGGTCAGGGAAAAATCCAATATATATCTGGTGATATCTCGGGTGCTATTACAGATAGCGCAATAAACCAAACTGAATTATCTGCAGGAGGCCCTGGCGCATGAATCTGTGCAGCGGGAACGACCTCGGAACAGCAGGGGCCGAGCAAACCACCGTCACATGGGGCCGGACACTCAGGGTCAGGGAAAAATCCAATATATATCTGGTGATATCTCGGGTGCTATTACAGATAGCGCAAAAAACCAAAGTGAATTATCTGCAGGAGGCCCTGGCGCATGAATCTGTGCAGCGGGATCTACCTCGGACCACCAGGGACCGAGAAAATCACCGACACATGGGGCCGGACACTCAGGGTCAGGGGAAAATCCATTATATATCTGGTGATATCTCGGCTGCTATTAGAGATAGCGCAATAAACCAAAGTGAATTATCTGCAGGAGGCCCTGGCGCCTGAATCTGGGCAGCGGGAACGACCTCGGACCACCAAGGGCCGAGAAAACCACCGTCTCATGGGGCCGGACACTCAGGGTCAGGGGAAAATACAATATATATCTGGTGATATTTCGGGTGCTATTAGAGATAGCGCAATAAATCTAAGTGCATTGTCTGCAGGAGGCCCTGGCGCATGAATCTGGGCAGCGGGAACGACCTCGGACCACCAGGGGCCGAGAAAACCACCGTCACATGGGGCCGGACACTCAGGGTCAGGGAAAAATCCAATATATATCTGGTGATATCTCGGGTGCTATTAGAGATAGCGCAAAAAACCAAAGTGAATTATCCGCAGGAGGCCCTGGCGCATGAATCTGTGCAGCGCGAACGACCTCGGACCACCAGGGGCCGAGAAAATCACCGTCTCATGGGGCTGGACTGTCAGGGTCAGGTAAAAATCCAATATATATCTGGTAATATCGCGGGTGCTATTACAGATAGCGCAATAAACCAAAGTGAATTATCTGCAGGAGGCCCTGCCGCATGAATCTGTGCAGCGGGATCTACCTCGGACCACCAGGGACCGAGAAAATCACCGACACATGGGGCCGGACACTCAGGGTCAGGGGAAAATCCATTATATATCTGGTGATATCTCGGCTGCTATTAGAGATAGCGCAATAAACCAAAGTGAATTATCTGCAGGAGGCCCTGGCGCCTGAATCTGGGCAGCGGGAACGACCTCGGACCACCAAGGGCCGAGAAAACCACCGTCTCATGGGGCCGGACACTCAGGGTCAGGGGAAAATACAATATATATCTGGTGATATTTCGGGTGCTATTAGAGATAGCGCAATAAATCTAAGTGCATTGTCTGCAGGAGGCCCTGGCACATGAATCTGTGCAGCGGGAACGACGTCGGACCACCAGGGGCCGAGAAAACCACAGTCTCATGGGGCCGGACACTCAGGGTCAGGGGAAAATCCAATATATATCTGGTGATATCTCGGGTGCTATTACAGATAGCGCAATAAACCAAAGTGAATTATCTGCAGGAGGCCCTGGCGCATGAATCTGTGCCGCGGGAAAGACCTCGGACCACCAGGGGCCGAGAAAACCACCGTCTCATGGGGCCGGACATTCAGGGTCAGGGGAAAATCCAATATATATCTGGCGATATCTCGGGTGCTATTACAGATAGCGCAATAAATCATAGTGCATTGTCCGTAGGAGGCCCTTGCGCATGAATGTGGGCAGCGGGAACGACCTCAGACCACCAGGGGCCGAGAAAACCACCGACACATGGGGCCGGACACTCAGGGTCAGGGAAAAATCCATTATATATCTGGTGATATCTCGGGTGCTATTAGTGATAGCGCAATAAACCAAAGTGAATTATCTGCAGGAGGACCTGGCGCATGAATCTGTGCAGCGGGAACGACCTCGGATCACCAGGGTCCGAGAAAACCACCGTCACATGAGGCCGGACACTCAGGGTCGGGGAAAAATCCAATATATATCTGGTGATATCTCGGGTGCTATTAGAGATAGCGCAATAAGTCAAAGTGCATTGTCTGCAGGGGTCCCTGGCGAATGAATCTGCGCAGCGGGAACGACCTCGGGCCACCAGGGGCCGAGAAAACCACAGTCTCATGGGGCCGGACACTCAGGATCAGGGGAAAATCCAATATATATCTGGTGATATCTCGGGTGCTATTAGAGATAGCGCAATAAATCAAAGTGCATTGTCCCTAGGAGGCCCTTGCGCATGAATCAGTGCAGCGGGAACGACCTCGGAACACTAGGGGCCGAGAAAACCACCGTCTCATGGGGCCGAACCCTCAGGGTCGGGGAAAAATCCAATATATATCTGGTGATATCTCGGGTGCGATTAATGATAGCGCAATAAAACAAAGTGAATTGTCTGCAGGAGGCCCTGGCGCATGAATCTGTGCAGCCGGAACGACCTCGGACCACCAGGGGCCGATAATATCACCTTCTCATGGGGCCGGACTGTCAGGGTCAGGAAAAAATCCAATATATATCTGGTAATATCTCGGGTGCAATTACAGATAGCGCAATAAATCAAAGTGCATTGTCTGTAGGAGGCCCTGGCGCATGAATCTGGGCAGCGGGAACGACCTCGGACCACCAGGGGCCGAGAAAACCACAGTCTCATGCGGCCGGACACTCAGGGTCGGGGAAAAATCCAATATATATCTGGTGATATCTCGGGTGCTATTAGAGATAGCGCAATAAACCAAAGTTAATTATCTGCAGGAGGCCCTGACGTATGAATCTGTGCAGCGTGAACGACCTCGGACCACCAGGGGCCGAGAAAACCACCGTCTCATGGGGCCGGAAACTCAGGGTCAGGGAAAAATCCTATATATATCAGGTGATATCTCGGGTGCTATTACGAATAGCGCAAAAAACCAAAGTGCATTGTCTGTCGTAGGCCCTGGCGCATGAATATGCGCAGCGGGAACGACCTCGGACCACCAGGGGCCGAGAAAATCACCGTCTCATGGGGCTGGACTGTCAGGGTCAGGTAAAAATCCAATATATATCTGGTAATATCTCGGGTGCTATTACAGATAGCGCAATAAACCAAAGTGAATTATCTGCAGGAGGCCCTGCCGCATGAATCTGTGCAGCGGGATCTACCTCGGACCACCAGGGACCGAGAAAATCACCGACACATGGGGCCGGACACTCAGGGTCAGGGGAAAATCCATTATATATCTGGTGATATCTGGGGTGCTATTAGAAATAGCGCAATAAACAAAAGTGAATTATCTGCAGGAGGCCCTGGTGCATGAATCTGTACGGCGGGAACGACCTCGGACCACCAGGGGCCGAGAAAACCACCGTCTCATGGGGCCGGACACTCAGGGTCAGGGAAAAATCCAATATATATCTGGTGATATCTCGGGTGCTATTAGAGATAGCGCAATAAACCAAAGTGAATTATCTGCAGGAGGCCCTGGCGCATGAATCTGTGCAGCGGGAACGACTTCGGACCACCAGGGGCCGAGAAAACCACCGTCTCATGGGGCCGGACACTCAGGGTCTGGGAACAATCCAATATATATCTGGTGATATCTCGGGTGCTATTACAGATAGCGCAATAAATCAAAGTGCATTGTCTGTAGGAGGCCCTGGCGCATGAATCTGTGCAGCGGGAACGACCTCGGACCACCAGGGACCGAGAAAACCACCGTCACATGGGGCCGGACACTCAGGGTCAGGGAAAAATCCAATATATATCCGGTGATATCTCGGGTGCTATTAGAGATAGCGCAATAAACCAAAGTGAATTATCTGCAGGAGGCCCTGTCGCATGCGTCTGTGCAGCGGGAACGACCTCGGACCACCAGGGGCCGAGAAAACCACCGTCTCATGGAGCCGGACACTCAGGGTCAGGAGAAAATCCAATATATATCTGGTGATATCTCGCGTGCTATTAGAGATAGCGCAATAAACCAAAGTGGATTATCTGCAGGAGGCCCTGGCGCATGAATCTGTGCAGCGGGAACGAACTCGGACCACCAAGGGCCGAGAAAACCACCGTCTCATGGGGCCGGACACTCAGGGTCAGGGAAAAATCCAATATATATCTGGTGATATCTCGGATGCTATTAGAGATAGCGCAATAAATCAAACTGCATTGTCCGTAGGAGGCACTTGCGCATGAATCTGTGCAGCAGGAACTACATCGGACCACCTGGGGCCGAGAAAATTACAGATTTTCGGTATCCGTCACCCAAAGTCATGTAACAATCCAGCAGATATATGGTGCTTTCCCGGGTGCTATTACAGATAGCGCAAAAAATCAAAGTGCATTGTCTGTAGGAGGCCCTGGCGCATGAATCTGTGCAGCGGGGATGACCTCGGACCACCAAGGGCCGAGACAACCACCGTCTCATTGGGAAGGACACTCAGGGTCAGGGAAAAATCCAATATATATCTGGTGATATCGTGGGTGCTATTACAGATAGCGCACTAAATCAAAGTGCATTGTATGTAGGATGCCCTGGCGCATGAATCTGGCCAGCGGGAACGACCGCGGACCACCAGGGGCCGAGAAAACCACCGTCTCATGGGGCCGGACACTCAGAGTCAGGGGAAAATCCAATATATATCTGGTGATATCTCGGGCGCTATTACAGATAGCGCAATAAATCAAAGTGCATTGTCTGTAGGAGGCCCGGTGCATGAATCTGGCCAGCGGGAACGACCTCGGACCACCAGGGGCTGACAAAACCACCGTCTCATGGGGCCGGACACTCAGAGTCAGGGGAAAATCCAATATATATCTGGTGATATCTCGGGTGCTATTAAGGATAGCGCAATAAATCAAAGTGAATTATCTGCAGGAGGCCCTGGCGCATTCATCTGTGCAGCGGGAACGAAGTCGGACCACCAGGGGCCGAGAAAACCACCGTCTCAAGGGCCGGGCACTCAGGGTCAGGGGAAAATCCAATATATATCTGGTGATATCTCGGGTGCTATTAGAGATAGCACAATAAACCAAAGTGAATTATCTGCAGGAGGCCCTGGCGCATGCATCTGTGCAGCGGGAACGACCTCGGACCACCAGGGGCCGAGACAACCACCGTCTCATTGGGGCGGGCACTCAGGGTAAGGGAAAAATCCAATATATATCTGTTGATATCTGGGGTGCTATTAGAAATAGCGCAATAAACAAAAGTGAATTATCTGCAGGAGGCCCTGGCGCATGAATCTGTACGGCGGGAACGGCCTCGGACCACCAGGGGCCGAGAAAACCAACGTCTCATGGGGCCGGACACTCAGGGTCAGGGAAAAATCCAATATATATCTGGTGATATCTCGGGTGCTATTAGAGATAGCACAATAAACCAAAGTGAATTATCTGCAGGAGGCCCTGGCGCATGAATCTGTGCAGCGGGAACGACTTCGGACCACCAGGGGCCGAGAAAACCACCGTCTCATGGGGCCGGACACTCAGGGTCAGGGAACAATCCAATATATATCTGGTGATATCTCGGGTGCTATTACAGATAGCGCAATAAATCAATGTGCATTGTCTGTAGGAGGCCCTGGCGCATGAATCTGTGCAGCGGGAACGACCTCGGACCACCAGGGGCCGAGAAAACCACAGTTTCATGGGGCCGGACACTCAGGGTCAGGGGAAAATCCAATATATATCTGGTGATATCTCGGGTGCTATTAGAGATAGCGCAATAAACCAAAGTGAATTATCTGCAGGAGGCCCTGGCGCATGAATCTGTGCCGCGGGAACGACCTCGGACCACCAGGGGCCGAGAAAACCACCGTCTCATGTTGCCGGACACTCAGGGTCAGGGAAAAATCCAATATATATCTGGTGATATATCAGGTGCTATTAGAGATAGCGCAATAAATCAAAGTGCATTGTCCCTAGGAGGCCCTTGCGCATGAATCTGTGCAGCGCGAACGACCTCGGAACACCAGGGGCCGAGAAAACCACCGTCTCATGGGGCCGAACACTCAGGGTCGGGGAAAAATCCAATATATATCTGGTGATATCTCGGGTGCTATTAGAGATAGCGCAATAAACCAAAGTGAATTATCTGCAGGAGGCCCTGGCGCATGAATCTGTGCAGCGGGAACGACCTCGGTCCACCAGGGGCCGAGAAAACCACCGTCTCATGGGGCCGGAAACTCAGGGTCAGGGAAAAATCCTATATATATCAGGTGATATCTCGGGTGCTATTACAAATAGCGCAATAAATCAAAGTGCATTGTCTGTCGTAGGCCCTGGCGCATGAATCTGTGCAGCGGGAACGCCATCGGACCACCAGGGGCCGAGAAAAACACCGTCTCATGGGGCCGGAGACTCAGGGTCCGGGGAAAATCCAATATATATCTGGTGATATCTCGGGTGCTATTAGAGATAGCGCAATAAACCAAAGTGAATTATCTGCAGGAGGCCCTGGCGCATGAATCTGTGCCGCGGGAACGACCTCGGACCACCAGGGGCCGAGGAAACCACCGTCTCATGGGGCCGGACATTCAGGGTCAGGGAAAAATCCAATATATATCTGGTGATATCTCGGGTGCTATTAGAAACAGCGCAATAAATCAAAGTGCATTGTCTGTAGGAGGCCCTGGCGCATGAATCTGGCCAGCGGGAACGACCTCGGACCACCAGGGGCCGAGAAAACCACCGTCTCATGGAGCTGGACACTCAGAATCAGGGAAAAATCCAATATATATCTGGTGATATCTCGGGTGCTATTACAGATAGCGCAATAAATCAAAGTGCATTGTCTGTAGGAGGCCCTGGCACATGAATCTGTGCAGCGGGAACGACCTCGGACCACTAGGGGCCGAGAAAACCACAGTCTCATGGGGCCGGACACTCAGGGTCAGGGGAAAATCCAATATATATCTGGTGATATCTCGGGTGCTATTAGAGATAGCGCAATAAACCAAAGTGACTTATCTGCAGGAGGCCCTGGCGCACGCATCTGTGCAGCGGGAACGACCTCGGACCACCAGGGGCCGAGACAACCACCGTCTCATTGGGCCGGCCACTCAGGGTAAGGGAAAAATCCAATATATATCTGGTGATATCTGGGGTGCTATTAGAAACAGCGCAATAAATCAAAGTGCATTGTCTGTAGGAGGCCCTGGCGCATGTATCTGTGCAGCGGGAACGACCTCGGACCACCAGGGGCCGAGGAAACCACCGTCTCATGGGCCCGGACACTCAGGGTCAGGGGAAAATCCAATATATATCTGGTGATATCTCGGGTGCTATTACAGATAGCGCAAAAAATCAAAGTGCATTGTCTGTAGGAGGCCCTGGCGCATGAATCTGGGCAGCGGGAACGACCTCGGACCACCAGGGGCCGAGAAAACCACCGTCTCATGGGGCCGGACACTCAGGGTCAGGGGAAAATCCAATATATATCTGGTGATATCTCGGGTGCTATTAGAGATAGCGCAATGAACCAAAGTGAATTATCTGCAGGAGGCCCTGGCGCATGCATCTGTGCAGCGGGAACGACCTCGGAGCACCAGGGGCCGAGAAAACCACGGTTTCATGGGGCCGGACACACAGGGTCGGGGAAAAATCCAATATATATATGGTGATATCTCGGGTACTATTACAGATAGCGCAATAAGTCAAAGTGCATTGTCTGTAGGAGGCCCTGGCGCATGAATCTGTGCAGCGGGAACGACCTCGGACCACCAGGGGCCGAGAAAACCACAGTCTCATGGGGCCGGACACTCAGGGTCAGGGAAAAATCCAATATATATCTGGTGATATCTCGGGTGCTTTTACATATAGCGCAATAAATCAAAGTGCATTGTCTGTAGGAGGCCCTGGCGCATGAATCTGGGCAGCGGGAACGACCTCGGACCACCAGGGGCCGAGAAAACCACCGTCTCATGGGGCCGGACACTCAGAGTCAGGGGAAAATCCAATATATATCTGGTGATATCTCGGGTGCTATTAAGGATAGCGCAGTAAATCAAAGTGAATTATCTGCAGGAGGCCCTGGCGCATTCATCTGTGCAGCGGGAACGACCTCGGACCACCAGGGGCCGAGAAAACCACCGTCTCAAGGGCCGGGCACTCAGGGTCAGGGGAAAATCCAATATATATCTGGTGATATCTCGGGTGCTATTAGAGATAGCGCAATAAACAAAAGTGAATTATCTGCAGGAGGCCCTGGCGCATGAACCTGGCCAGCGGGAACGACCTCGGTCCACCAGGGGCCGAGAAAACCACCGTCTCATGGGGCCGGTCACTCAGGGTCAGGGGAAAATCCAATATATATCTGGTGATATCTCGGGTGCGATTAGAGATACGGCAATAAACCAAAGTGAATTATCTGCAGGAGGCCCTGTCGCATGTATCTGTGCAGCGGGAACGACCACGGACCACCAGGGGCCGAGGAAACCACCGTCTCATGGGCCCGGACACTCAGGGTCAGGGGAAAATCCAATATATATCTGGTGATATCTCGGGTGCTATTAGAAATAGCGCAATAAATCAAAGTGCATTGTCTGTAGGAGGCCCTGGCTCATGAATCTGGCCAGCGGGAACGACCTCGGACCACCAGGGGCCGAGAAAACCACCGTCTCATGGGGCCGGACACTCAGGGTCAGGGGAAAATCCAATATATATCTGGTGATATCTCGGGTGCTATTAGAAATAGCGCAATAAATCAAAGCGCATTGTCTGTAGGAGGCCATGGCGCATGAATCTGTGCAGCGGGAACGACCTCGGACCACCAGGGGCCGAGAAAACCACCGTCTCATGGGGCCGGACACTCAGGGTCAGGGAAAAATCCAATATATATCTGGTGATATCTCGGGTGCTATTACAGATAGCGCAATAAATCAAAGTGCAGTGTCTGTAGGAGGCTCTGGCGCATGAATCTGGCCAGCGGGAACGACCTCGGACCACCAGGGGCCGAGAAAACCACCATCTCATGGTGCCGGACACTCAGGGTCAGCGAAAAATCCAATATATATCTGGTGATATCTCGAGTGCTATTACAGATAGCGCAATAAATCAAAGTGCAGTGTCTGTAGGAGGCCCTGGCGCATGAATCTGGACAGCGGGAACGACCTCGGACCACCAGCGGCCGAGAAAACCACCGTCTCATGGTGCCGGACACTCAGGGTCAGGGGAAAATCCAATATGTATCTGGTGATATCCTGGGTGCTATTACAGATAGCGCAATAAGTCAGAGTGCATTGTCTGTAGGAGGCCCTGGCGCATGAATCTGTGCAGCGGGAGCGACCTCGGACCACCAGGGGCCGAGAAAACCACAGTCTCATGGGCCCGGACACTCAGGGTCAGGGGAAAATCCAATATATATCTGGTGATATCTCGGGTGCTATTACATATAGCGCAATAAATCAAAGTGCAGTGTCTGTAGGAGGCCCTGGCGCATGAATCTGGGCAGCGGGAACGACCTGGGACCACCAGGGGCCGAGAAAACCACCGTCTCATGGGGCCGGACACTCAGGGACAGGGCAAAATCCAATATATATCTGGTGATATCTTGGGTGCTATTAGAGATAGCGCAATAAACCAAAGTGAATTATCTGCAGGAGGCCCTGGCGCATGAATCTGGCCAGCGTGAACGACCTCGGACCACCAGGGGCCGAGAAAACCACCGTCTCATGGGGCCGGACACTCAGGGTCAGGGAAAAATCCAATATATATCTGGTGATATCTCGGGTGCTATTACAGATAGCGCAATAAATCAAAGTGCAGTGTCTGTAGGAGGCCCTGGCGCATGAATCTGGACAGCGGGAACGACCTCGGACCACCAGCGGCCGAGAAAACCACCGTCTCATGGGGCCGGACACTCAGGGTCAGGGGAAAATCCAATATATATCTGGTGATATCTCGGGTGCTATTACAGATAGCGCAACAAATCAAAGTGCATTGTCTGTAGGAGGCCCTGGCGCATGAATCTGGTCAGCGGGAACGACCTCGGACCACCAGGGGCCGAGAAAACCTCCGTCTCATGGGGCCAGACACTCAGGATCAGGGGAAAATCCAATATATATCTGGTGATATCTCGGGTGCTATTAGAGATAGCGCAATAAACCAAAGTGAATTATCTGCAGGAGGCCCTGGCGCATGCATCTGTGCAGCGGGAACGACCTCGGACCACCAGGGGCCGAGAAAACCACAGTCTCATGGGGCCGGACACTCAGGGTCAGGGGAAAATCCAATATATATCTGGTGATATCTCGGGTGCTGTTAGAGATAGCGCAATAAACCAAAGTGAATTATCTGCAGGACGCCCTGGCGCATGCATCTGTGCAGCGGGAACGACCTCGGAACACGAGGGGCCGAGAAAACCACCGTCTCATGGGGCCGGACACTCATGGTCAGGGAAAAATCCAATATATATCTGGTGATATCTCGGATGCTATTACAGATAGCGCAATAAATCAAAGTGCATTGTCTGTAGGAGGCCCTGGCGCATGAATCTGGACAGCGGGAACGACCACGGACCACCAGGGGCCGAGAAAACCACCGTCTCATTGGGCCGGACACTCAGGGTCAGGGAAAAATCCAATATATATCTGGTGATATCGCGGGTGCTATTACAGATAGCGCAATAAATCAAAGTGCATTGTCTGTAGGAGGCCCTGGCGCATGAATCTGTGGCGGGAACGACCTCGGACCACCAGGGGCCGAGAAAACCACAGTCTCATGGCACGGACACTCAGGGTCAGGGGAAAATACAATATATATCTGGTGATATCTCGGGTGCTATTACAGATAGCGCAATAAATCAAAGTGAATTATCTGCAGGAGGCCCTGGCGCATGCATCTGTGCAGCGGGAACGACCTCGGACCACCAGCGGCCGAGAAAACCACAGTCACATGGGGCCGGACACTCAGGGTCAGGGGAAAATCCAATATATGTCTGGTGATATCTCGGGTGCTATTACAGATAGCGCAATAAATCAAAGTGCATTGTCTGCAGGAGGCACTGGCGAATGAATCTGTGCAGTAGGAACGACCTCGGGCCACCAGCGGCAGAGAAAATTACAGAGATTCGGAATCCGTCACCTAAGGTCATGTAAACATCCAGCATATATCTGCTGATATCTCGGGTGCTATTAGATATAGCGCAATAAATCAAAGGGCATTGTCTGTAGGAGCTCTGGCGCATGAATCTGGCCAGCGGGAACGACCTCGGAGCACCAGGGGCCGAGAAAACCACCGTCTCATGGGGCCGGAGACTCAGGGTCAGGGGAAAATCCAATATATATCTGGTGATATCTCGGGTGCTTTTAGAGATACGGCAATAAACCAAAGAGAATTATCTGCAGGAGGCCCTGGCGCATGAATCTGTGCAGAGGGAACGACCTCGGACCACCAGGGGCCGAGAAAACCACCGTCTCATGGTGCCGGACACTCAGGGTCAGGGAAAAATCCAATATATATCTGGTGATATCTCGGGTGGTATTACAGATAGCGCAATAAATCAAAGTGCATTGTCTGTAGGAGGCACTGGCGCATGAATCTGGGCAGCGGGAACGACCTCGGACCACCAGGGGCCGAGAAAACCACCGTCTCATGGGGCGGGACACTCAGGGTCAGTGGAAAATCCAATATATATCTGGTGATATCTCGGGTGCTATTACATATAGCGCAATAAATCAAAGTGCATTGTCTGTAGGAGGCCCTGGCGCATGAATCTGGCCAGCGGGAACGACCTCGGACCACCAGGGGCCGAGAAAACCACCGTCTCATGGGGCCGGACACTCAGGGTCAGGGAAAAATCCAGTATATATCTGGTGATATCTCGGGTGCTATTACAGATAGCGCAATAAATCAAAGTGCATTGTCTGTAGGAGGCCCTGGCGCATGAATCTGGGCAGCGGGAACGACCGCGGACCACCAGGGGCCGAGAAAACCACCGTCTCATGGGGCCGGACTCTCAGGGACAGGGGAAAATCCAATATATATCTGGTGATATCTTGGGTCCTATTAGAGATAGCGCAATAAACCAAAGTGTATTATCTGCAGGAGGCCCTGGCGCATGAATCTGGCCAGCGGGAACGATCTCGGTCCACCAGGGGCCGAGAAAACCACCGTCTCATGGGGCCGGACACTCAGGGTCAGGGGAAAATCCAATATATATCTGTTGATATCTCGGGTGCTATTAGAGATAGCGCAATAAACCAACGTGCATTGTCTGTAGGAGGCCCTGGCGCATGAATCTGTGCAGCGGGAACGACCTCGGACCACCAGGGGCAGAGAAAACGACCGTCTCATGGGGCCGGACACTCAGGGTCAGGGGAAAATCCAATACATATCTGGCGATATCTCGGGTGCGATTAGAGATAGCGCAATAAACCAAAGTGAATTATATGCAGGAGGCCCTGGCGCATGCATCTGTGCAGCGGGAACGACCTCGCACCACCAGCGGCCGAGAAAACCACCGTCTCATGGGGCCGGACACTCAGGGTCAGGGAAAAATGCAATATATATCTGGTGATATCTCGGGTGCTATTACAGATAGCGCAATAAGTCAAAGTGCATTGTCTGTAGGAGGCCCTGCCGCATGAATCTGTGCAGCGGGAACGACCTCGGACCAGCAGGGGCCGAGAAAACCACCGTATCATGGGGCCGGACACTCAGGGTCAGGGAAAAATCCAATATATATCTGGTGATATCTTGGGTGCTATTACAGACAGCGCTATAAGTCAAAGTGCATTGTCTGTAGGAGTCCCTGGCGCATGAATCTGTGCAGCGGGAGCGACCTCGGACCACCAGGGGCCGAGAAAACCTCCGTCTCATGGGTCCGGACACTCAGGGTCAGGGGAAAATCCAATATATATCTGGTGATATCTCGGGTGCTATTAGAGATAGCGCAATAAACCAAAGTGAATTATCAGCAGGAGGCCCTGGCGCATGATTCTGTGCAGCGGGAACGACCTCGGACCACCAGGGGCCGAGAGAACAACCGTCTCATGGGGCCGGACACTCAGGGTCAGGGGAAAATACAATATATATCTGGTGATATCTCGGGTGCTATTACAGATAGCGCAATAAATCAAAGTGCATTGTCTGTAGGAGGCCCTGGCGCATGAATCTGGGCAGCGGGAACGACCTCGGACCACCAGGGGCCGAGAAAACCACCGTCTCATGGGGCCGGACTCTCAGGGACAGGGGAAAATCCAATATATATCTGGTGATATGTTGGGTCCTATTAGAGATAGCGCAATAAACCAAAGTGAATTATCTGCAGGAGGCCCTGGCGCATGAATCTGGCCAGTGGGAACGATCTCGGTCCACCAGGGGCCGAGAAAACCACCGTCTCATGGGGCCGGACACTCAGGGTCAGGGGAAAATCCAATATATATCTGGTGATATCTCGCGTGCTATTAGAGATAGCGAAATAAACCAAAGTGCATTGTCTGTAGGAGGCCCTGGCGCATGAATCTGGGCAGCGGGAACGACCTCGGACCACCAGGGGCAGAGAAAACGACCGTCTCATGGGGCCGGACACTCAGGGTCAGGGGAAAATCCAATATATATCTGGCGATATCTTGGGTGCTATTACAGATAGCGCAATAAGTCAAAGTGCATTGTCAGTAGGAGGCCCTGGCGCATGAATCTGGGCAGCGGGAACGACCTCGGACCACCAGGGGCAGAGAAAACGACCGTCTCATGGGGCCGGACACTCAGGGTCAGGGGAAAATCCAATATATATCTGGCGATATCTCGGGTGCGATTAGAGATAGCGCAATAAACCAAAGTGAATTATATGCAGGAGGCCCTGGCGCATGCATCTGTGCAGCGGGAACGACCTCGGCCCACCAGGGGCCGAGAAAACCACCGTATCATGGGGCCGGACACTCAGGGTCAGGGAAAAATCCAATATATATCTGGTGATATCTTGGGTGCTATTACAGATAGCGCAATAAGTCAAAGTGCATTGTCTGTAGGAGGCCCTGGCGCATGAATCTGGGCAGCGGGAACGACCTCGGACCAGCAGGGGCCGAGAAAACAACCGTCTCATGGGGCCGGACACTCAGGGTCAGGGGAAAATGCAATATAAATCTGGTGATATCTCGGGTGCTATTAGAGATAGCGCAATAAACCAAAGTGAATTATCTGCACTAGGCCCTGGCACATGAATCTGTGCAGCGGGAACGACCTCGGACCACCAGGGGCCGAGAAAACCACCGTCTCATGGGGCCGGACACTCAGGGTCAGGGGAAAATCCAATATATATCTGGTGATTTCTCGGGTGCTATTAGAGATAGCGCAATAAACCAAAGTGAAATGTCTGCAGGAGGCCCTGGCGCATGCATCTGTGCAGCGGGAACGACCTCGCACCACCAGCGGCCGAGAAAACCACCGTCTCATGGGGCCGGACACTCAGGGTCAGGGAAAAATGCAATATATATCTGGTGATATCTCGGGTGCTATTACAGATAGCGCAATAAGTCAAAGTGCATTGTCTGTAGGAGGCCCTGGCGCATGAATCTGTGCAGCGGGAACGACCTCGGACCACCAGGGGCCGAGAAAACCACAGTCTCATGGGGCCGGACACTCAGGGTCAGGGAAAAATCCAATATATATCTGGTGATATCTTGGGTGCTATTACTGATAGCGCAATAAGTCAAAGTGCATTGTCTGTAGGAGGCCCTGGCGCATGAATCTGGGAAGCGGGAACGACCTCGGACCACCAGGGGCCGAGAAAACCACCGTCTCATGGGGCCGGACACTCAGGGTCAGGGGAAAATGCTATATATATCTGGTGATATCTCGGGTGCTATTAGAGATAGCGCAATAAACCAAAGTGAATTATCTGCAGGGGGCCCTGGCACATGAATCTGTGCAGCGGGAACGACCTCGGACCACCAGGGGCCGAGAAAACCACCGTCTCATGGGGCCGTACACTCAGGGTCAGGGGAAAATCCAATTTTTATCTGGTGATTTCTCGGGTGCTATTAGAGATAGCGCAATAAACCAAAGTGAAATGTCTGCAGGAGGCCCTGGCGCATGCATCTGTGCAGCGGAAACGACCTCGGACCACCAGCGGCCGAGAAAACCACCGTCTCATGGGGCCGGACACTCAGGGTCAGGGAAGAATCCAATATATATCTGGTGATATCACGGGTGCTATTACAGATAGCGCAATAAGTGAAAGTGTATTGTCTGTAGGAGGCCCTGGCGCATGAATCTGTGCCGCGGGAACGACCTCGGACCACCAGGGGCCGAGAAAACCACAGTCTCATGGGGCCGGACACTCAGTGTCAGGGGAAAATCCAATATATATCTGGTGATATCTCGGGTGCTATTACATATAGCGCAATAAATCAAAGTGTATTGTCTGTAGGAGGCCCTGGCGCATGAATCTGGCCAGCGGGAACGACCTCGGACCACCAGGGGCCGAGAAAACCACCGTCTCATGGGGCCGGACACTCAGGGTCAGAGGAAAATCCAATATATATCTGGCGATATCTCGGGTGCTATTAGAGATAGCGCAATAAACCAAAGTGAATTATCTGCAGGAGGCCCTGGCACATGAATCTGGCCAGCGGTAGCGACCTCGGACCACCAGGGGCCGAGAAAACCACAGTCTCATGGAGCCGGGCACTCAGGGTCAGGGGAAAATCCAACATATATCTGGTGATATCTCGGGTGCTATTAGAGATAGCGCAATAAACCAAAGTGAATTATCTGCAGGAGGCCCTGGCACATGAATCTGTGCAGCGGGAACGACCTCGGACCACCAGGGGCCGAGAAAACCACCGTCTCATGGGGCCGGAAACTCAGGGTCAGGGGAAAATCCAATATATATCTGGTGATATCTCGGGTGCTATTAGAGATAGCGCAATGAACCAAAGTGAATTATCCGCAGGTGGCCCTGGCGCATGAATCTGGGCAGCGGGAACGACCTCGGACCACCAGGGGCCGAGAAAACCACCGTCTCATGGGGCCGGACACTCAGGGTCAGGGGAAAATCCAATATATATCTGGTGATATCTCGGCTGCTATTAGAGATAGCGCCATAAACCAAAGTGAATTATCTGCAGGAGGCCCTGGCGCATGAATCTGGCCAGTGGGAACGATCTCGGTCCACCAGGGGCAGAGAAAACGACCGTCTCATGGGGCCGGACACTCAGGGTCAGGGGAAAATCCAATATATATCTGGCGATATCTCGGGTGCGATTAGAGATAGCGCAATAAACCAAAGTGCATTGTCTGCAGCAGGCCCTGGCGAATGAATCTGTGCAGTAGGAACGACATCGGGCCACCAGGGGCCGATAAAATTACAGAGATTCGGAACCCGTCACCCAAGGTCATGTAAAAATCCAGCATATATCTGGTGATATCTCGGGTGCTATTAGAGATAGCGCAATAAATCAAAGTGCATTGTCTGTAGGAGGCCCTGGCGCATGAATCTGGACAGCGGGAACGACCACGGACCACCAGGGGCCGAGAAAACCACCGTCTCATTGGGCCGGACACTCAGGGTCAGGGAAAAATCCAATATATATCTGGTGATATCGCGGGTGCTATTACAGATAGCGCAATAAATCAAAGTGCATTGTCTGTAGGAGGCCCTGGCGCATGAATCTGTGGCGGGAACGACCTCGGACCACCAGGGGCCGAGAAAACCACAGTCTCATGGGACGGACACTCAGGGTCAGGGGAAAATACAATATATATCTGGTGATATCTCGGGTGCTATTACAGATAGCGCAATAAATCAAAGTGAATTATCTGCAGGAGGCCCTGGCGCATGCATCTGTGCAGCGGGAACGACCTCGGACCACCAGCGGCCGAGAAAACCACAGTCACATGGGGCCGGACACTCAGGGTCAGGGGAAAATCCAATATATGTCTGGTGATATCTCGGGTGCTATTACAGATAGCGCAATAAATCAAAGTGCATTGTCTGCAGGAGGCACTGGCGAATGAATCTGTGCAGTAGGAACGACCTCGGGCCACCAGCGGCAGAGAAAATTACAGAGATTCGGAATCCGTCACCTAAGGTCATGTAAACATCCAGCATATATCTGCTGATATCTCGGGTGCTATTAGATATAGCGCAATAAATCAAAGGGCATTGTCTGTAGGAGCTCTGGCGCATGAATCTGGCCAGCGGGAACGACCTCGGAGCACCAGGGGCCGAGAAAACCACCGTCTCATGGGGCCGGAGACTCAGGGTCAGGGGAAAATCCAATATATATCTGGTGATATCTCGGGTGCTTTTAGAGATACGGCAATAAACCAAAGAGAATTATCTGCAGGAGGCCCTGGCGCATGAATCTGTGCAGAGGGAACGACCTCGGACCACCAGGGGCCGAGAAAACCACCGTCTCATGGTGCCGGACACTCAGGGTCAGGGAAAAATCCAATATATATCTGGTGATATCTCGGGTGGTATTACAGATAGCGCAATAAATCAAAGTGCATTGTCTGTAGGAGGCACTGGCGCATGAATCTGGGCAGCGGGAACGACCTCGGACCACCAGGGGCCGAGAAAACCACCGTCTCATGGGGCGGGACACTCAGGGTCAGTGGAAAATCCAATATATATCTGGTGATATCTCGGGTGCTATTACATATAGCGCAATAAATCAAAGTGCATTGTCTGTAGGAGGCCCTGGCGCATGAATCTGGCCAGCGGGAACGACCTCGGACCACCAGGGGCCGAGAAAACCACCGTCTCATGGGGCCGGACACTCAGGGTCAGGGAAAAATCCAGTATATATCTGGTGATATCTCGGGTGCTATTACAGATAGCGCAATAAATCAAAGTGCATTGTCTGTAGGAGGCCCTGGCGCATGAATCTGGGCAGCGGGAACGACCGCGGACCACCAGGGGCCGAGAAAACCACCGTCTCATGGGGCCGGACTCTCAGGGACAGGGGAAAATCCAATATATATCTGGTGATATCTTGGGTCCTATTAGAGATAGCGCAATAAACCAAAGTGTATTATCTGCAGGAGGCCCTGGCGCATGAATCTGGCCAGCGGGAACGATCTCGGTCCACCAGGGGCCGAGAAAACCACCGTCTCATGGGGCCGGACACTCAGGGTCAGGGGAAAATCCAATATATATCTGTTGATATCTCGGGTGCTATTAGAGATAGCGCAATAAACCAACGTGCATTGTCTGTAGGAGGCCCTGGCGCATGAATCTGTGCAGCGGGAACGACCTCGGACCACCAGGGGCAGAGAAAACGACCGTCTCATGGGGCCGGACACTCAGGGTCAGGGGAAAATCCAATACATATCTGGCGATATCTCGGGTGCGATTAGAGATAGCGCAATAAACCAAAGTGAATTATATGCAGGAGGCCCTGGCGCATGAATCTGTGCAGCGGGAACGACCTCGGACCACCAGGGGCCGAGAAAACCACAGTCTCATGGGGCCGGACACTCAGGGTCAGGGGAAAATCCAATATATATCTGGTGATATCTCGGGTGCTATTAGAGATAGCGCAATAAACCTTAGTGAATTATCTGCAGGACGCCCTGGCGCATGCATCTGTGCAGCAGGAACGACATCGGACCACCAGGGGCCGAGAAAACCACCGTCTCAAGGGGCCGGACACTCAGGGTCAGGGTAAAATCCAATATATATCTGGTGAAATCTCGGATGCTATTAGAGATAGCGCAATAAACCAAAGTGAATTATCTGCAGGAGGCCCTGGCGCATGAATCTGTGCAGAGGGAACGACCTCGGACCACCAGGGGCCGAGAAAACCACAGTCTCATGGGGCCGGACACTCAGGGTCAGGGGAAAATCCAATATATATCTGGTGATATCTCGGGTGCTATTAGAGATAGCGCAATAAACCTTAGTGAATTATCTGCAGGACGCCCTGGCGCATGCATCTGTGCAGCAGGAACGACATCGGACCACCAGGGGCCGAGAAAACCACCGTCTCATGGGGCCGGACACTCAGGGTCAGGGTAAAATCCAATATATATCTGGTGAAATCTCGGATGCTATTAGAGATAGCGCAATAAACCAAAGTGAATTATCTGCAGGAGGCCCTGGCGCATGAATCTGTGCAGAGGGAACGACCTCGGACCACCAGGGGCCGAGAAAACCACCGTCTCATGGGGCCGGACACTCAGGGTCAGGGAAAAATCCAATATATATCTGGTGATATCTCGGGTGCTATTAGAGAGAGCGCAATAAACCTTAGTGAATTATCTGCAGGAGGCCCTGGCGCATGAATCTGTGCAGCGGGAACGACCTCGGACCACCAGGGGCCGAGAAAAACACCGTCTCATGGGGCCGGACACACAGGGTCAGGGTAAAATCCAATATATATCTGGTGATATCTCGGGTGCTATTACAGATAGCGCAATACATCAAAGTGCATTGTCTGCAGGATGCCCTGGCGCATGAACCTGTGCAGCGGGAACGACCTCGGATCACCAGGGGCCGAGAAAACCACAGTCTCATGGGGCCGGACACTCAGGGTCAGGGGAAAATCCAATATATATCTGGTGATATCTCGGGTGCTATTAGAGATAGCGCAATAAACCAAAGTTAATTATCTGCAGGAGGCCCTGGCGCATGAATCTGTGCAGCGGGAACGACCTCGGACCACCAGGGGCCGAGAAAACCACCGTCTCATGGGGCCGGACACTCAGGGTCAGGGGAAATTCCAATATATATCTGGTTATATCTCGGGTGCTATTAGAGGTAGCCCAATATACCAAAGTGAATTATCTGCAGGGGGCCCTGGCGCATGAATCTGTGCAGCGGGAACGACCTCGGACCACCAGGGGCCGAGAAAACCACCATCTCATGGGGCTGGACACTCAGGGTCAGGGGAAAATCCAATATACATCTGGTGATATCTCGGGAGCTATTACAGATAGCGCAATAAACCAAAGTCCATTGTCAGCAGGAGGCCCTGGCGCATGCATCTGTGCAGCGGGAACGACCTCGGACCACCAGGGGCCGAGAAAACCACCGTCTCATGGAGCCGGACACTCAGGGTCAGGGAAAAATCCAATATATATCTGGTGATATCTCGGGTGCTATTAGAGATAGCGCAATAAACGAAAGTGAATTATCTGCAGGAGGCCCTCGCGCATGAATCTGTGCAGCGGGAACGACCTCGGACCACCAGGGGCCGAGAATACCACCGTCTCATGGGGCCGGTCACTCCGGGTCAGGGTAAAATCCAATATATATCTGGTGATATCTCGGGAGATGTTACAGATAGCGCAATAAATCAAAGTGCATTGTCAGCAGGAGGCCCTGGCGCATGCATCTGTGGAGCGGGAACGACCTCGGACCACCAGGGGCCGAGAAAACCACCGACTCATGGGGCGGGACACTCAGGGTAAGGGTAAAATCCAATATATATCCGGTGATATCTCGGGTGCTATTAGAGATAGCGCAATAAACCAAAGTGAATTATCTGCAGGAGGCCCTAGCGCATGAATCTGTGGAGCGGCAACGACCTCGGACCACCAGGGGCCGAGAAAGCCACAGTCTCATGGGGCCGGACACTCAGGGTCAGGGAAAAATCCAATATATATCTGGTGATATCTCGGGTGCTATTAGAAATAGCGCAATAAATCAAAGTGCATTGTCTGTAGGAGGCCCTGGCGAATGAATCTGGCCAGCGGGAACGACCTCGGACCACCAGGGGCCGAGAAAACCACCGTCTCATGGGGCCGGACACTCATGGTCAGGGAAAAATCCATTATATATCTGGTGATATCTCGGGTGCTATTAGAGATAGCGCAATAAACCAAAGTTAATTATCTGCAGGAGGCCCTGACGCATGAATCTGTGCAGCGGGAACGACCTCGGACCACCAGGGGCCGAGAAAACCACCGTCTCATGGGGCCGGTCACTCCGGGTCAGGGAAAAATCCAATATGTACCCGGTGATATCTCAGGTGCTATTACAGATAGCGCAATAAACCAAAGTTAATTTTCTGCAGGAGGCCCTGACGCATGAATCTGTGCAGCGGGAACGACCTCGGATCACCAGGGTCCGAGAAAACCACAGTCTCATGGGGCCGGACACTCAGGGTCAGGGGAAAATCCAGTATATATCTGGTGATATATCGGGTGTTATCAGAGATAGCGCAATAAACCACAGTGAATTATCTGCATGAGGCCCTGGCGCATGAATCTGTGCAGCAGGAACGACATCGGACCACCAGGGGCCGACAAAATTACAGATTTTCGGTATGCGTCACCCAAAGTCATGTAAAAATCCAGAATATATATGGTGATATCTCGGGTGCTATTAGAGATAGCGCAATAAACCAAAGTGAATTATCTGCAGGAGGCCCTGGCGCATGAATCTGTGCAGCGGGAACGACCTCGGACCACCAGGGGCCGAGAAAACCACAGTCTCATGTGGCCGGACACTCAGGGTCAGGGGAAAATCCAATATATATCTGGTAATATGTCGGGTGCTATTAGAGATAGCGCAATAAACCAAAGTGAATGATCTGCTGGAGGCCCTGGCGCATGAATCTGTGCAGCGGGAACGACCTGGGACCACCAGGGGCCGAGAAAACCAGTCTCATGGGGCCGGACACTCAGGGTCAGGGGAAAATCCAATATATATCTGGTGATATCTCGGCTGCTATTAGAAATAGCGCAATAAATCAAAGTGCATTGTCTGTAGGAGGCCCTGGCGAATGAATCTGGCCAGCGGGAACGCCCTCGGACCACCAGGGGCCGAGAAAACCACCGTCTCATGGGGCCGGACACTCATGGTCAGGGAAAAATCCATTATATATCTGATGATATCTCGGGTGCTATTACAGATAGCGCAATAAATCAAAGTGCATTCTCTGTAGGAGGCCGTGGCGCATGAATATGGCCAGCGGGAACGGCCTCGGACCACCAGGGGCCGAGAAATTCACAGTCTCATGGGACCGCACACTCAGGGTCAGGGGAAAATCCAATATATATCTGGTGATATCTCGGGTGCTATTAGAGATAGCGCAATAAACCAAAGTTAATTATCTGCAGGAGGCCCTGACGCATGAATCTGTTCAACGGGAACGACCTCGGACCACCAGGGGCCGAGAATACCACCGTCTCATGGGGCCGGTCACTCAGGGTCAGGGGAAATTCCAATATATATCTGGTGATATCTCGGGTGCTATTAGAGATAGCGCAATAAACCAAAGTTAATTATCTGCAGGAGGCCCTGATTCATGAATCTGTGCAGCGGGAACGACCTCGGACCACCAGGGGCCGTGAAAACCACTGTCTCTTGGGGCCGGACACTCAGGGTCTGGTAAAAATCCAATATATATCTGGTGATATCTCGGGTGCTATTAGAGATAGCGCAATAAACGAAAGTGAATGATCTGCAGGAGGACCTGGCGGATGAATCTGTGTAGCGGGAACGACTTCGGACAACCAGGGGCCGAGACAACCACCGTCTCATTGGGCCGGACACTCAGGGTCAGGGAAAAATCCAATATATATCTGGTGATATCTCGGGTGCTATTACAGATAGCGCAATAAATCAAAGTGCATTGTCTGTAGGATGCCCTGGTGCATGAATCTGTGCAGCGGGAACGACCTCGGACCACCAGGGGCCGAGAAAACCACAGTCTCATGGGGCCGGACACTCAGGGTCAGGGAAAATCCAGTATATATCTGGTGATATCTCGGGTGCTATTACAGATAGCGCAATAAATCAATGTGCATTGTCTGTAGGATGCCCTGGTGCATGAATCTGTGCAGCGGGAACGACCTCGGACCACCAGGGGCCGAGAAAACCACCGTCTCATTGGGCCGGACACTCAGGGTCAGGGAAAAATCCAATATATATCTGGTAATATCTCGGGTGCTATTAGAGATAGCGCAATAATCCAAAGTGATTGATCTGCAGGAGGCCCTGGCGCATGAATCTGTGCAGCAGGAACGACCTGGGACCACCAGGGGCCGAGAAAACCACAGTCTCATGGGGCCGGACACTCAGGGTCAGGGGAAAATCCAATATATATCTGGTGATATCTCGGGTGCTATTAGAAATAGCGCAATAAATCAAAGTGCATTGTCTGTAGGAGGCCCCGGCATATGATTCTGGCCAGCGGGAACGACCTCGGACCACCAGGGTCCGAGAAAATCACCGTCCCATGGGGCCGGACACTCACGGTCAGGGAAAAATCCAATATATATCTGGTGATATCTCGGGTGCTATTAGAGATAGCGCAATAATCTAAAGTTAATTATCTGCAGGAGGCCCTGACGCATGAATCTGGCCAGCGGGAAGGACCTCGGACCACCAGGGTCCGAGAAAATCACCGTCCCATGGGGCCGAACACTCAGGGTCAGGGGAAAATCCAATATATATCTGGTGATATCTCGGGTGCTATTAGAGATAGCGCAATAATCTAAAGTTAATTATCTGCAGGAGGCCCTGACGCATGAATCTGGCCAGCGGGAACGACCTCGGACCACCAGGGGCCGAGAAAACCACCGTCTCATGGGGCCGAACACTCAGGGTCAGGGGAAAATCCAATATATATCTGGTGATATCTCGGGTGCTATTACAGATAGCGCAATAAATCAAAGTGCATTGTCTGTAGGAGGCCCTGGCGCATGAATCTGGCCACCGGGGACGACCTCGGACCACCAGGGGCCGAGAAAACCACCGTCTCATGGGGCCGGGCACTCAGGGTCAGGGGAAAATCCAATATATATCTGGTGATATCTCGGGTGCTATTACAGATAGCGCAATAAATCAAAGTGCATTGTCTGTAGGAGGCCCTGGCGCATGAATCTGGCCAGCGGGGACGACCTCGGACCACCAGGGGCCGAGAAAACCACCGTCTCATGGGGCCGGGCACTCAGGGTCAGGGAAAAATCCAACATATATCTGGTGATATCTCGGGTGCTATTAGAGATAGCGCAATAAACCAAAGTGAATTATCTGCAGGAGGCCCTGGCGCATGAATCTGTGCAGCGGGAACGACCTCGGACCACCAGGGGCCGAGAAAACCACCGTCTCATGGGGCCGGACACTCAGGGTCAGGGAAAAATCCAATATATATCTGGTGATATCTCGGATGCTATTAGAGATAGGGCAATAAATCAAAGTGCATTGTCCGTAGGAGGCCCTTGCGCATGAATCTGTGCAGCAGGAACGACATCGGACCACCAGGAGCCGAGAAAATTACAGATTTTCGGTATCCGTCTCCCAAAGTCATGTAAAAATCCAGCATATATATGGTGCTTTCTCGGGTGCTATTACAGATAGCGCAATAAATCAAAGTGCATTCTCTGTAGGAGGCCCTGGCGCATGAATCTGTGCACCGGGAACGACCTTGGACCACCAGGGGCCGAGAAAACCACAGTCTCATGGTTCCGGACACTCAGGGCCAGGGGAAAATCCAATATATATCTGGTGATATCTCGGGTGCTATTAGAAATAGCGCAATAAATCAAAGTGCATTGTCTGTAGGAGGCCCCGGCATATGATTCTGGCCAGCGGGAACGACCTCGGACCACCAGGGGCCGAGAAAACCACCGTCCCATGGGGCCGGACACTCACGGTCAGGGAAAAATCCAATATATATCTGGTGATATCTCGGGTGCTATTAGAGATAGCGCAATAAATCAAAGTGAATGATCTGCAGGAGGCCCTGGCGCATGAATCTGTGCAGCGGGGACGACCTGGGACCACCAGGGGCCGAGAAAACCTCAGTCTCATGGGGCCGGACACTCAGGGTAAGGGGAAAATCCAATATATATCTGGTGATATCTCGGGTGCTATTAGAGATAGCGCAATAAACCAAAGTGAATTATCTGCAGGAGGCCCTGGCGCATGAATCTGTGGAACGGCAACGACCTCGGACCACCAGGGGCCGAGAAAGCCACCGACACATGGGGCCGGACACTCAGGGCCGGGGAAAATCCAATATATATCTGGTGATATCTCGGGTGCTATTAAAGATAGCGCAATAAACCAAAGTGAATTATCTGCAGGAGGCCCTGGCGCATGAATCTGTGCAGCGGGAACGACCTCGGACCACCAGGGGCCGAGAAAACCACCGTCTCATTGGGCCGGACACTCAGGGTCAGGGAAAAATCCAATATATATCTGGTAATATCTCGGGTGCTATTAGAGATAGCGCAATAATCCAAAGTGATTGATCTGCAGGAGGCCCTGGCGCATGAATCTGTGCAGCAGGAACGACCTGGGACCACCAGGGGCCGAGAAAACCACAGTCTCATGGGGCCGGACACTCAGGGTCAGGGGAAAATCCAATATATATCTGGTGATATCTCGGGTGCTATTAGAAATAGCGCAATAAATCAAAATGCATTGTCTGTAGGAGGCCCTGGCGCATGAATCTGGCCAGCGGGGACGACCTCGGACCACCAGGGGCCGAGAAAACCACCGTCTCATGGGGCCGGGCACTCAGGGTCAGGGAAAAATCCAACATATATCTGGTGATATCTCGGGTGTTATCAGAGACAGCGGAATAAACCACAGTGAATTATCTGCAGGAGGCCCTGGCGCATGAATCTGTGCAGCGAGAATGACCTCGGACCACCAGGGGCCGAGAAAACCACCGTCTCATGGGGCCGGACACTCAGGGTCAGGGAAAAATCCAATATATATCTGGTGATATCTCGGATGCTATTAGAGATAGGGCAATAAATCAAAGTGCATTGTCCGTAGGAGGCCCTTGCGCATGAATCTGTGCAGCAGGAACGACATCGGACTACCAGGAGCCGAGAAAATTACAGATTTTCGGTATCCGTCTCCCAAAGTCATGTAAAAATCCAGCATATATATGGTGCGTTATCGGGTGCTATTACAGATAGCGCAATAAATCAAAGTGCATTCTCTGTAGGAGGCACTGGCGCATGAATCTGTGCACCGGGAACGACCTTGGACCACCAGGGGCCGAGAAAACCACAGTCTCATGGGGCCGGACACTCTGGGTCAGGGGAAAATCCAATATATATCTGGTGATATCTCGGGTGCTATTAGAGACAGCGCAATAAATCAAAGTGCATTGTCTGTAGGAGGCCGTGGCGCATGAATATGGCCAGCGGGAACGGCCTCGGACCACCAGGGGCCGAGAAGACCACAGTCTCATGGGGCCGGACACTCAGGGTCAGGGGAAAATCCAATATATATCGGGTGATATCTCGGGTGCTATTACAGATAGCGCAATAAATCAAAGTGCATTGTCTGTAGGACGCCCTGGCGCATGAATCTGGGCTGCGGGAACGACCTCGGACCACCAGGGGCCGAGAAAACCACAGTCTCATGGTGCCGGACACTCAGGGTCAGGGGAAAATCCAATATATATCTGGTAATATCTCGGGTGCTATTAGAGATAGCGCAATAAATCAAAGTGAATGATCTGCAGGAGGCCCTGCCGCATGAATCTGTGCAGCGGGAACGACCTCGGAGCACCAGGGGCCGAGAAAACCACAGTCACATGGGGCCGGAGACTCAGGGTCAGGGGAAAATCCAATATATATATGGTGATATCTCGGGTGCTATTAGAGATAGCGCAATAAACCAAAGTGAATTATCTGCAGGAGGCCCTGGCGCATGAATCTGTGGAACGGCAACGACCTCGGACCACCAGGGGCCGAGAAAACCACCGTCTCATTGGGCCGGACACTCAGGGTCAGTGAAAAATCCAATATATATCTGGTAATATCTCGGGTGCTATTAGAGATAGCGCAATAATCCAAAGTGATTGATCTGCAGGAGGCCCTGGCGCATGAATCTGTGCAGCAGGAACGACCTGGGACCACCAAGGGGCCGAGAAAACCACAGTCTCATGGGGCCGGACACTCAGGGTCAGGGGAAAATCCAATATATATCTGGTGATATCTCGGGTGCTATTAGAAATAGCGCAATAAATCAAAGTGCATTGTTTGTAGGAGGCCCCGGCATATGATTCTGGCCAGCGGGAACGACCTCGGACCACCAGGGGCCGAGAAAATCACCGTCTCATGGGGCCGGAGACTCAGGGTCAGGGAAAAATCCAACATATATCTGGTGATATCTCGGGTGTTATCAGAGACAGCGGAATAAACCACAGTGAATTATCTGCAGGAGGCCCTGGCGCATGAATCTGTGCAGCGAGAATGACCTCGGACCACCAGGGGCCGAGAAAACCACCGTCTCATGGGGCCGGACACTCAGGGTCAGGGAAAAATCCAATATATATCTGGTGATATCTCGGATGCTATTAGAGATAGGGCAATAAATCAAAGTGCATTGTCCGTAGGAGGCCCTTGCGCATGAATCTGTGCAGCAGGAACGACATCGGACTACCAGGAGCCGAGAAAATTACAGATTTTCGGTATCCGTCTCCCAAAGTCATGTAAAAATCCAGCATATATATGGTGCTTTCTCGGGTGCTATTACAGATAGCGCAATAAATCAAAGTGCATTCTCTGTAGGAGGCACTGGCGCATGAATCTGTGCACCGGGAACGACCTTGGACCACCAGGGGCCGAGAAAACCACAGTCTCATGGGGCCGGACACTCTGGGTCAGGGGAAAATCCAATATATATCTGGTGATATCTCGGATGCTATTAGAGACAGCGCAATAAATCAAAGTGCATTGTCTGTAGGAGGCCGTGGAGCATGAATATGGCCAGCGGGAACGGCCTCGGACCACCAGGGGCCGAGAAGACCACAGTCTCATGGGGCCGGACACTCAGGGTCAGGGGAAAATCCAATATATATCGGGTGATATCTCGGGTGCTATTAGAGATAGCGCAATAAATCAAAGTGCATTGTCTGTAGGAGGCCCTGGCGCATGAATCTGGGCAGCGGGAACGACCTCGGACCACCAGGGGCCGAGAAAACCACAGTCTCATGGTGCCGGACACTCAGGGTCAGGGGAAAATCCAATATATATCTGGTAATATCTCGGGTGCTATTAGAGATAGCGCAATAAACCAAAGTGAATGATCTGCAGGAGGCCCTGGCGCATGAATCTGTGGAACGGCAACGACCTCGGACCACCAGGGGCCGAGAAAGCCACCGACACATGGGGCCGGACACTCAGGGCCGGGGGAAAATCCAATATATATCTGGTGATATCTCGGGTGCTATTAAAGATAGCGCAATAAACCAAAGTGAATTATCTGCAGGAGGCCCTGGCGCATGAATCTGTGCAGCGGGAACGACCTCGGACCACCAGGGGCCGAGAAAACCACCGTCTCATGGGGCCGGACACTCAGGGTAAGGGGAAAATCCAATATATATCTGGTGATATCTCGGGTGCTATTACAGATAGCGCAATAAATCAAAGTGCATTGTCTGTAGGATGCCCTGGCGCATGAATCTGTGCAGCGGGAACGACCTCGGACCACCAGGGGCCGAGAAAACCACAGTCTCATGGGGCCGGACACTCAGGGTCAGGGAAAATCCAGTATATATCTGGTGATATCTCGGATGCTATTAGAGATAGCGCAATAAGTCAAAGTGCATTGTCCGTAGGAGGCCCTTGCGCATGAATCTGTGCAGCAGGGACGACATCGGACCACCAGGGGCCGAGAAAATTACAGATTTTCGGTATCCGTCTCCCAAAGTCATTTAAAAATCCAGCATATATATGGTGCTTTCTCGGGTGCTATTACAGATAGCGCAATAAATCAAAGTGCATTCTCTGTAGGAGGCCCTGGCGCATGAATCTGTGCACTGGGAACGACCTCGGAGCACCAGGGGCCGAGAAAACCACAGTCACATGGGGCCGGACACTCAGGGTCAGGGGAAAATCCAATATATATCTGATGATATCTCGGGTGCTGTTAGAGATAGCGCAATAAACCAAAGTGAATTATCTGCAGGAGGCCCTGGCGCATGAATCTGTGCAGCGGGAACGACCTCGGACCACCAGGGGCCGAGAAAACCACCGTCTCATGGGACCGGACACTCAGGGTCAGGGAAAAATCCAATATATATCTGGTGATATCTCGGATGCTATTAGAGATAGGGCAATAAATCAAAGTGGATTGTCCGTAGGAGGCCCTTGCGCATGAATCTGTGCAGCAGGGACGACATCGGACCACCAGGAGCCGAGAAAATTACAGATTTTCGGTATCCGTCTCCCAAAGTCATGTAAAAATCCAGCATATATATGGTGCTTTCTCGGGTGCTATTACAGATAGCGCAATAAATCAAAGTGCATTCTCTGTAGGAGGCCCTGGCGCATGAATCTGTGCACCGGGAACGACCTTAGACCACCAGGGGCCGAGAAAACCACAGTCTCATGGTTCCGGACACTCAGGGCCAGGGGAAAATCCAATATATATCTGGTGATATCACGGGTGCTATTAGAGATAGCGCAATAAATCAAAGTGAATTATCTGCAGGAGGCCCTGGCGCATGAATCTGTGCAGCGGGTACGACCTCGGACCACCAGGGGCCGAGAAAACCACAGTCTCATGGTGCCGGACACTCAGGGTCAGGGGAAAATCCAATATATATCTGGTGATATCTCGGATGCTATTAGAGATAGCGCAATAAGTCAAAGTGCATTGTCCGTAGGAGGCCCTTGCGCATGAATCTGTGCAGCAGGGACGACATCGGACCACCAGGGGCCGAGAAAATTACAGATTTTCGGTATCCGTCTCCCAAAGTCATTTAAAAATCCAGCATATATATGGTGCTTTCTCGGGTGCTATTACAGATAGCGCAATAAATCAAAGTGCATTCTCTGTAGGAGGCCCTGGCGCATGAATCTGTGCACTGGGAACGACCTCGGAGCACCAGGGGCCGAGAAAACCACAGTCACATGGGGCCGGACACTCAGGGTCAGGGGAAAATCCAATATATATCTGATGATATCTCGGGTGCTGTTAGAGATAGCGCAATAAACCAAAGTGAATTATCTGCAGGAGGCCCTGGCGCATGAATCTGTGCAGCGGGAACGACCTCGGACCACCAGGGGCCGAGAAAACCACCGTCTCATGGGACCGGACACTCAGGGTCAGGGAAAAATCCAATATATATCTGGTGATATCTCGGATGCTATTAGAGATAGGGCAATAAATCAAAGTGCATTGTCCGTAGGAGGCCCTTGCGCATTAATCTGTGCAGCAGGGACGACATCGGACCACCAGGAGCCGAGAAAAATACAGATTTTCGGTATCCGTCTCCCAAAGTCATGTAAAAATCCAGCATATAAATGGTGCTTTCTCGGGTGCTATTACAGATAGCGCAATAAATCAAAGTGCATTCTCTGTAGGAGGCCCTGGCGCATGAATCTGTGCACCGGGAACGACCTTGGACCACCAGGGGCCGAGAAAACCACAGTCTCATGGTTCCGGACACTCAGGGCCAGGGGAAAATCCAATATATATCTGGTGATATCTCGGGTGCTATTAGAGATAGCGCAATAAATCAAAGTGAATGATCTGCAGGAGACCGTGGCGCATGAATCTGTGCAGCGGGAACGACCTGGGACCACCAGGGGCCGAGAAAACCTCAGTCTCATGGGGCCGGACACTCAGGGTAAGGGGAAAATCCAATATATATCTGGTGATATCTCGGGTGCTATTAGAGATAGCGCAATAAACCAAAGTGAATTATCTGCAGGAGGCCCTGGCGCATGAATCTGTGGAACGGCAACGACCTCGGACCACCAGGGGCCGAGAAAGCCACCGACACATGGGGCCGGACACTCAGGGCCGGGGGAAAATCCAATATATATCTGGTGATATCTCGGGTGCTATTAAAGATAGCGCAATAAACCAAAGTGAATGATCTGCAGGAGGCCCTGGCGCATGAATCTGTGCAGCGGGACCGACCTGGGACCACCAGGGGCCGAGAAAACCTCAGTCTCATGGGGCCGGACACTCAGGGTAAGGGGAAAATCCAATATATATCTGGTGATATCTCGGGTGCTATTACAGATAGCGCAATAAACCAAAGTGAATTATCTGCAGGAGGTCCTGGCGCATGAATCTGTGGAACGGCAAAGACCACGGACCACCAGGGGCCGAGAAAGCCACCGACACATGGGGCCGGACACTCAGGGCCGGGGGAAAATCCAATATATATCTGGTGATATCTCGGGTGCTATTAAAGATAGCGCAATAAACCAAAGTGAATTATCTGCAGGAGGCCCTGGCGCATGAATCTGTGCAGCGGGAACGACCTCGGACCACCAGGGGCCGAGAAAACCACCGTCTCATTGGGCCGGACACTCAGGGTCAGGGAAAAATCCAATATATATCTGGTAATATCTCGGGTGCTATTAGAGATAGCGCAATAATCCAAAGTGATTGATCTGCAGGAGGCCCTGGCGCATGAATCTGTGCAGCAGGAACGACCTGGGACCACCAGGGGCCGAGAAAACCAGAGTCTCATGGGGCCGGACACTCAGGGTCAGGGGAAAATCCAATATATATCTGGTGATATCTCGGGTGCTATTAGAAATAGCGCAATAAATCAAATTGCATTGTCTGTAGGAGGCCCCGGCATATGATTCTGGCCAGCGGGAACGACCTCGGACCACCAGGGGCCGAGAAAACCACCGTCCCATGGGGCCGGACACTCACGGTCAGGGAAAAATCCAATATATATCTGGTGATATCTCGGGTGCTATTAGAGATAGCGCAATAATCCAAAGTTAATTATCTGCAGGAGGCCCTGACGCATGAATCTGGCCAGCGGGAACGACCTCGGACCACCAGGGGCCGAGAAAACCACCGTCTCATGGGGCCGAACACTCAGGGTCAGGGGAAAATCCAATATATATCTGGTGATATCTCGGGTGCTATTACAGATAGCGCAATAAATCAAAATGCATTGTCTGTAGGAGGCCCTGGCGCATGAATCTGGCCAGCGGGGACGACCTCGGACCACCAGGGGCCGAGAAAACCACCGTCTCATGGGGCCGGGCACTCAGGGTCAGGGAAAAATCCAACATATATCTGGTGATATCTCGGGTGTTATCAGAGACAGCGGAATAAACCACAGTGAATTATCTGCAGGAGGCACTGGCGCATGAATCTGTGCAGCGAGAATGACCTCGGACCACCAGGGGCCGAGAAAACCACCGTCTCATGGGGCCGGACACTCAGGGTCAGGGAAAAATCCAATATATATCTGGTGATATCTCGGATGCTATTAGAGATAGGGCAATAAATCAAAGTGCATTGTCCGTAGGAGGCCCTTGCGCATGAATCTGTGCAGCAGGAACGACATCGGACTACCAGGAGCCGAGAAAATTACAGATTTTCGGTATCCGTCTCCCAAAGTCATGTAAAAATCCAGCATATATATGGTGCTTTCTCGGGTGCTATTACAGATAGCGCAATAAATCAAAGTGCATTCTCTGTAGGAGGCACTGGCGCATGAATCTGTGCACCGGGAACGACCTTGGACCACCAGGGGCCGAGAAAACCACAGTCTCATGGGGCCGGACACTCTGGGTCAGGGGAAAATCCAATATATATCTGGTGATATCTCGGGTGCAATTAGAGACAGCGCAATAAATCAAAGTGAATGATCTGCAGGAGGCCCTGGCGCATGAATCTGTGCAGCGGGAACGACCTGGGACCACCAGGGGCCGAGAAAACCTCAGTCTCATGGGGCCGGACACTCAGGGTCAGGGGAAAATCCAATATATATCGGGTGATATCTCGGGTGCTATTAGAGATAGCGCAATAAATCAAAGTGAATGATCTGCAGGAGGCCCTGGCGCATGAATCTGTGCAGCGGGAACGACCTGGGACCACCAGGGGCCGAGAAAACCTCAGTCTCATGGGGCCGGACACTCAGGGTAAGGGGAAAATCCAATATATATCTGGTGATATCTCGGGTGCTATTAGAGATAGCGCAATAAACCAAAGTGAATTATCTGCAGGAGGCCCTGGCGCATGAATCTGTGGAACGGCAACGACCTCGGACCACCAGGGGCCGAGAAAGCCACCGACACATGGGGCCGGACACTCAGGGCCGGGGGAAAATCCAATATATATCTGGTGATATCTCGGGTGCTATTAAAGATAGCGCAATAAACCAAAGTGAATTATCTGCAGGAGGCCCTGGCGCATGAATCTGTGCAGCGGGAACGACCTGGGACCACCAGGGGCCGAGAAAACCTCAGTCTCATGGGGCCGGACACTCAGGGTAAGGGGAAAATCCAATATATATCTGGTGATATCTCGGGTGCTATTAGAGATAGCGCAATAAACCAAAGTGAATTATCTGCAGGAGGCCCTGGCGCATGAATCTGTGGAACGGCAACGACCTCGGACCACCAGGGGCCGAGAAAGCCACCGACACATGGGGCCGGACACTCAGGGCCGGGGGAAAATCCAATATATATCTGGTGATATCTCGGGTGCTATTAGAAATAGCGCAATAAATCAAAGTGCATTGTCTGTAGGAGGCCCCGGCATATGATTCTGGCCAGCGGGAACGACCTCGGACCACCAGGGGCCGAGAAAACCACCGTCCCATGGGGCCGGACACTCACGGTCAGGGAAAAATCCAATATATATCTGGTGATATCTCGGGTGCTATTAGAGATAGCGCAATAATCCAATGTTAATTATCTGCAGGAGGCCCTGACGCATGAATCTGGCCAGCGGGAACGACCTCGGACCACCAGCGGCCGAGAAAACCACCGTCTCATGGGGCCGAACACTCAGGGTCAGGGGAAAATCCAATATATATCTGGTGATATCTCGGGTGCTATTACAGATAGCGCAATAAATCAAAATGCATTGTCTGTAGGAGGCCCTGGCGCATGAATCTGGCCAGCGGGGACGACTTCGGACCACCAGGGGCCGAGAAAACCACCGTCTCATGGGGCCGGGCACTCAGGGTCAGGGAAAAATCCAACATATATCTGGTGATATCTCGGGTGTTATCAGAGACAGCGGAATAAACCACAGTGAATTATCTGCAGGAGGCCCTGGCGCATGAATCTGTGCAGCGAGAATGACCTCGGACCACCAGGGGCCGAGAAAACCACCGTCTCATGGGGCCGGACACTCAGGGTCAGGGAAAAATCCAATATATATCTGTTGATATCTCGGATGCTATTAGAGATAGGGCAATAAATCAAAGTGCATTGTCCGTAGGAGGCCCTTGCGCATGAATCTGTGCAGCAGGAACGACATCGGACTACCAGGAGCCGAGAAAATTACAGATTTTCGGTATCCGTCTCCCAAAGTCATGTAAAAATCCAGCATATATATGGTGCTTTCTCGGGTGCTATTACAGATACCGCAATAAATCAAAGTGCATTCTCTGTAGGAGGCACTGGCGCATGAATCTGTGCACCGGGAACGACCTTGGACCACCAGGGGCCGAGAAAACCACAGTCTCATGGGGCCGGACACTCTGGGTCAGGGGAAAATCCAATATATATCTGGTGATATCTCGGGTGCTATTAGAAATAGCGCAATAAATCAAAGTGCATTGTCTGTAGGAGGCCCCGGCATATGATTCTGGCCAGCGGGAACGACCTCGGACCACCAGGGTCCGAGAAAATCACCGTCCCATGGGGCCGGACACTCACGGTCAGGGAAAAATCCAATATATATCTGGTGATATCTCGGGTGCTATTAGAGATAGCGCAATAATCTAAAGTTAATTATCTGCAGGAGGCCCTGACGCATGAATCTGGCCAGCGGGAACGACCTCGGACCACCAGGGTCCGAGAAAATCACCGTCCCATGGGGCCGAACACTCAGGGTCAGGGGAAAATCCAATATATATCTGGTGATATCTCGGGTGCTATTAGAGATAGCGCAATAATCTAAAGTTAATTATCTGCAGGAGGCCCTGACGCATGAATCTGGCCAGCGGGAACGACCTCGGACCACCAGGGGCCGAGAAAACCACCGTCTCATGGGGCCGAACACTCAGGGTCAGGGGAAAATCCAATATATATCTGGTGATATCTCGGGTGCTATTACAGATAGCGCAATAAATCAAAGTGCATTGTCTGTAGGAGGCCCTGGCGCATGAATCTGGCCAGCGGGGACGACCTCGGACCACCAGGGGCCGAGAAAACCACCGTCTCATGGGGCCGGGCACTCAGGGTCAGGGGAAAATCCAATATATATCTGGTGATATCTCGGGTGCTATTACAGATAGCGCAATAAATCAAAGTGCATTGTCTGTAGGAGGCCCTGGCGCATGAATCTGGCCAGCGGGGACGACCTCGGACCACCAGGGGCCGAGAAAACCACCGTCTCATGGGGCCGGGCACTCAGGGTCAGGGAAAAATCCAACATATATCTGGTGATATCTCGGGTGCTATTAGAGATAGCGCAATAAACCAAAGTGAATTATCTGCAGGAGGCCCTGGCGCATGAATCTGTGCAGCGGGAACGACCTCGGACCACCAGGGGCCGAGAAAACCACCGTCTCATGGGGCCGGACACTCAGGGTCAGGGAAAAATCCAATATATATCTGGTGATATCTCGGATGCTATTAGAGATAGGGCAATAAATCAAAGTGCATTGTCCGTAGGAGGCCCTTGCGCATGAATCTGTGCAGCAGGGACGACATCGGACCACCAGGAGCCGAGAAAATTACAGATTTTCGGTATCCGTCTCCCAAAGTCATGTAAAAATCCAGCATATATATGGTGCTTTCTCGGGTGCTATTACAGATAGCGCAATAAATCAAAGTGCATTCTCTGTAGGAGGCCCTGGCGCATGAATCTGTGCACCGGGAACGACCTTGGACCACCAGGGGCCGAGAAAACCACAGTCTCATGGTTCCGGACACTCAGGGCCAGGGGAAAATCCAATATATATCTGGTGATATCTCGGGTGCTATTAGAAATAGCGCAATAAATCAAAGTGCATTGTCTGTAGGAGGCCCCGGCATATGATTCTGGCCAGCGGGAACGACCTCGGACCACCAGGGGCCGAGAAAACCACCGTCCCATGGGGCCGGACACTCACGGTCAGGGAAAAATCCAATATATATCTGGTGATATCTCGGGTGCTATTAGAGATAGCGCAATAAATCAAAGTGAATGATCTGCAGGAGGCCCTGGCGCATGAATCTGTGCAGCGGGAACGACCTGGGACCACCAGGGGCCGAGAAAACCTCAGTCTCATGGGGCCGGACACTCAGGGTAAGGGGAAAATCCAATATATATCTGGTGATATCTCGGGTGCTATTAGAGATAGCGCAATAAACCAAAGTGAATTATCTGCAGGAGGCCCTGGCGCATGAATCTGTGGAACGGCAACGACCTCGGACCACCAGGGGCCGAGAAAGCCACCGACACATGGGGCCGGACACTCAGGGCCGGGGAAAATCCAATATATATCTGGTGATATCTCGGGTGCTATTAAAGATAGCGCAATAAACCAAAGTGAATTATCTGCAGGAGGCCCTGGCGCATGAATCTGTGCAGCGGGAACGACCTCGGACCACCAGGGGCCGAGAAAACCACCGTCTCATTGGGCCGGACACTCAGGGTCAGGGAAAAATCCAATATATATCTGGTAATATCTCGGGTGCTATTAGAGATAGCGCAATAATCCAAAGTGATTGATCTGCAGGAGGCCCTGGCGCATGAATCTGTGCAGCAGGAACGACCTGGGACCACCAGGGGCCGAGAAAACCACAGTCTCATGGGGCCGGACACTCAGGGTCAGGGGAAAATCCAATATATATCTGGTGATATCTCGGGTGCTATTAGAAATAGCGCAATAAATCAAAGTGCATTGTCTGTAGGAGGCCCCGGCATATGATTCTGGCCAGCGGGAACGACCTCGGACCACCAGGGGCCGAGAAAACCACCGTCCCATGGGGCCGGACACTCACGGTCAGGGAAAAATCCAATATATATCTGGTGATATCTCGGGTGCTATTAGAGATAGCGCAATAATCCAAAGTTAATTATCTGCAGGAGGCCCTGACGCATGAATCTGGCCAGCGGGAACGACCTCGGACCACCAGGGGCCGAGAAAACCACCGTCTCATGGGGCCGAACACTCAGGGTCAGGGGAAAATCCAATATATATCTGGTGATATCTCGGATGCTATTAGAGATAGGGCAATAAATCAAAGTGCATTGTCCGTAGGAGGCCCTTGCGCATGAATCTGTGCAGCAGGAGCGACATCGGACTACCAGGAGCCGAGAAAATTACAGATTTTCGGTATCCGTCTCCCAAAGTCATGTAAAAATCCAGCATATATATGGTGCTTTCTCGGGTGCTATTACAGATAGCGCAATAAATCAAAGTGCATTCTCTGTAGGAGGCACTGGCGCATGAATCTGTGCACCGGGAACGACCTTGGACCACCAGGGGCCGAGAAAACCACAGTCTCATGGGGCCGGACACTCTGGGTCAGGGGAAAATCCAATATATATCTGGTGATATCTCGGGTGCTATTAGAGACAGCGCAATAAATCAAACTGCATTGTCTGTAGGAGGCCGTGGCGCATGAATATGGCCAGCGGGAACGGCCTCGGACCACCAGGGGCCGAGAAGACCACAGTCTCATGGGGCCGGACACTCAGGGTCAGGGGAAAATCCAATATATATCGGGTGATATCTCGGGTGCTATTAGAGATAGCGCAATAAATCAAAGTGAATGATCTGCAGGAGGCCCTGGCGCATGAATCTGTGCAGCGGGAACGACCTGGGACCACCAGGGGCCGAGAAAACCTCAGTCTCATGGGGCCGGACACTCAGGGTAAGGGGAAAATCCAATATATATCTGGTGATATCTCGGGTGCTATTAGAGATAGCGCAATAAACCAAAGTGAATTATCTGCAGGAGGCCCTGGCGCATGAATCTGTGGAACGGCAACGACCTCGGACCACCAGGGGCCGAGAAAGCCACCGACACATGGGGCCGGACACTCAGGGCCGGGGGAAAATCCAATATATATCTGGTGATATCTCGGGTGCTATTAAAGATAGCGCAATAAATCAAAGTGCATTGTCTGTAGGATGCCCCGGCATATGATTCTGGCCAGCGGGAACGACCTCGGACCACCAGGGGCCGAGAAAACCACCGTCCCATGGGGCCGGACACTCACGGTCAGGGAAAAATCCAATATATATCTGGTGATATCTCGGGTGCTATTAGAGATAGCGCAATAATCCAAAGTTAATTATCTGCAGGAGGCCCTGACGCATGAATCTGGCCAGCGGGAACGACCTCGGACCACCAGGGGCCGAGAAAACCACCGTCTCATGGGGCCGAACACTCAGGGTCAGGGGAAAATCCAATATATATCTGGTGATATCTCGGGTGCAATTACAGATAGCGCAATAAATCAAAATGCATTGTCTGTAGGAGGCCCTGGCGCATGAATCTGGCCAGCGGGGACGACCTCGGACCACCAGGGGCCGAGAAAACCACCGTCTCATGGGGCCGGGCACTCAGGGTCAGGGATAAATCCAACATATATCTGGTGATATCTCGGGTGTTATCAGAGACAGCGGAATAAACCACAGTGAATTATCTGCAGGAGGCCCTGGCGCATGAATCTGTGCAGCGAGAATGACCTCGGACCACCAGGGGCCGAGAAAACCACCGTCTCATGGGGCCGGACACTCAGGGTCAGGGAAAAATCCAATATATATCTGGTGATATCTCGGATGCTATTAGAGATAGGGCAATAAATCAAAGTGCATTGTCCGTAGGAGGCCCTTGCGCATGAATCTGTGCAGCAGGAACGACATCGGACTACCAGGAGCCGAGAAAATTACAGATTTTCGGTATCCGTCTCCCAAAGTCATGTAAAAATCCAGCATATATATGGTGCTTTCTCGGGTGCTATTACAGATAGCGCAATAAATCAAAGTGCATTCTCTGTAGGAGGCACTGGCGCATGAATCTGTGCACCGGGAACGACCTTGGACCACCAGGGGCCGAGAAAACCACAGTCTCATGGGGCCGGACACTCTGGGTCAGGGGAAAATCCAATATATATCTGGTGATATCTCGGGTGCTATTAGAGACAGCGCAATAAATCAAAGTGCATTGTCTGTAGGAGGCCGTGGCGCATGAATATGGCCAGCGGGAACGGCCTCGGACCACCAGGGGCCGAGAAGACCACAGTCTCATGGGGCCGGACACTCAGGGTCAGGGGAAAATCCAATATATATCGGGTGATATCTCGGGTGCTATTACAGATAGCGCAATAAATCAAAGTGCATTGTCTGTAGGAGGCCCTGGCGCATGAATCTGGGCTGCGGGAACGACCTCGGACCACCAGGGGCCGAGAAAACCACAGTCTCATGGTGCCGGACACTCAGGGTCAGGGGAAAATCCAATATATATCTGGTAATATCTCGGGTGCTATTAGAGATAGCGCAATAAATCAAAGTGAATGATCTGCAGGAGGCCCTGGCGCATGAATCTGTGCAGCGGGAACGACCTCGGAGCACCAGGGGCCGAGAAAACCACAGTCACATGGGGCCGGAGACTCAGGGTCAGGGGAAAATCCAATATATATATGGTGATATCTCGGGTGCTATTAGAGATAGCGCAATAAACCAAAGTGAATTATCTGCAGGAGGCCCTGGCGCATGAATCTGTGGAACGGCAACGACCTCGGACCACCAGGGGCCGAGAAAACCACCGTCTCATTGGGCCGGACACTCAGGGTCAGTGAAAAATCCAATATATATCTGGTAATATCTCGGGTGCTATTAGAGATAGCGCAATAATCCAAAGTGATTGATCTGCAGGAGGCCCTGGCGCATGAATCTGTGCAGCAGGAACGACCTGGGACCACCAGGGGCCGAGAAAACCACAGTCTCATGGGGCCGGACACTCAGGGTCAGGGGAAAATCCAATATATATCTGGTGATATCTCGGGTGCTATTAGAAATAGCGCAATAAATCAAAGTGCATTGTCTGTAGGAGGCCCCGGCATATGATTCTGGCCAGCGGGAACGACCTCGGACCACCAGGGGCCGAGAAAACCACCGTCTCATGGGGCCGGAGACTCAGGGTCAGGGAAAAATCCAACATATATCTGGTGATATCTCGGGTGTTATCAGAGACAGCGGAATAAACCACAGTGAATTATCTGCAGGAGGCCCTGGCGCATGAATCTGTGCAGCGAGAATGACCTCGGACCACCAGGGGCCGAGAAAACCACCGTCTCATGGGGCCGGACACTCAGGGTCAGGGAAAAATCCAATATATATCTGGTGATATCTCGGATGCTATTAGAGATAGGGCAATAAATCAAAGTGCATTGTCCGTAGGAGGCCCTTGCGCATGAATCTGTGCAGCAGGAACGACATCGGACTACCAGGAGCCGAGAAAATTACAGATTTTCGGTATCCGTCTCCCAAAGTCATGTAAAAATCCAGCATATATATGGTGCTTTCTCGGGTGCTATTACAGATAGCGCAATAAATCAAAGTGCATTCTCTGTAGGAGGCACTGGCGCATGAATCTGTGCACCGGGAACGACCTTGGACCACCAGGGGCCGAGAAAACCACAGTCTCATGGGGCCGGACACTCTGGGTCAGGGGAAAATCCAATATATATCTGGTGATATCTCGGATGCTATTAGAGACAGCGCAATAAATCAAAGTGCATTGTCTGTAGGAGGCCGTGGAGCATGAATATGGCCAGCGGGAACGGCCTCGGACCACCAGGGGCCGAGAAGACCACAGTCTCATGGGGCCGGACACTCAGGGTCAGGGGAAAATCCAATATATATCGGGTGATATCTCGGGTGCTATTAGAGATAGCGCAATAAATCAAAGTGCATTGTCTGTAGGAGGCCCTGGCGCATGAATCTGGGCAGCGGGAACGACCTCGGACCACCAGGGGCCGAGAAAACCACAGTCTCATGGTGCCGGACACTCAGGGTCAGGGGAAAATCCAATATATATCTGGTAATATCTCGGGTGCTATTAGAGATAGCGCAATAAATCAAAGTGAATGATCTGCAGGAGGCCCTGGCGCATGAATCTGTGCAGCGGGAACGACCTCGGAGCACCAGGGGCCGAGAAAACCACAGTCACATGGGGCCGGAGACTCAGGGTCAGGGGAAAATCCAATATATATATGGTGATATCTCGGGTGCTATTAGAGATAGCGCAATAAACCAAAGTGAATTATCTGCAGGAGGCCCTGGCGCATGAATCTGTGGAACGGCAACGACCTCGGACCACCAGGGGCCGAGAAAGCCACCGACACATGGGGCCGGACACTCAGGGCCGGGGGAAAATCCAATATATATCTGGTGATATCTCGGGTGCTATTAAAGATAGCGCAATAAACCAAAGTGAATTATCTGCAGGAGGCCCTGGCGCATGAATCTGTGCAGCGGGAACGACCTCGGACCACCAGGGGCCGAGAAAACCACCGTCTCATGGGGCCGGACACTCAGGGTAAGGGGAAAATCCAATATATATCTGGTGATATCTCGGGTGCTATTACAGATAGCGCAATAAATCAAAGTGCATTGTCTGTAGGATGCCCTGGCGCATGAATCTGTGCAGCGGGAACGACCTCGGACCACCAGGGGCCGAGAAAACCACAGTCTCATGGGGCCGGACACTCAGGGTCAGGGAAAATCCAGTATATATCTGGTGATATCTCGGGTGCTATTACAGATAGCGCAATAAACCAAAGTGAATTATCTGCAGGAGGCCCTGGCGCATGAATCTGTGTAGCGGGAACGACCTCGGACCACCAGGGGCCGAGAAAACCACCGTCTCATGGGGCCGGACACTCAGGGTCAGGGAAAAATCCAATATATATCTGGTGATATCTCGGGTGCTATTAGAGATAGCGCAATAAACTAAAGTGAATTATCTGCAGGAGGCCCTGGCGCATGCATCTGTGCAGCGGGAACGACCTCGGACCACCAGGGGCCGAGAAAACCACCGTCTCATGGGGCCGGACACTCAGGGTCGGGGAAAAATTCAATATACATCTGGTGATATCTCGGGTGCTATTAAAGATACCGCAATAAACCAAAGTGAATTATCTGCAGGAAGCCCTGGCACATGATTCTCTGCAGCGGGAACGACCTCGGACCACCAGGGGCCGAGAAAACCACCGTCTCATTGGGCCGGACACTCAGGGTCAGGGGAAAATCCAATATATATCTGGTGATATCTCGGGTGCTATTACAGATAGCGCAATAAATCAAAGTGCATTGTCCGTAGGAGGCCCTGGCGCATGAATCGGTGCAGCGGGAACGACCTCGGACCACCAGGGGCCGAGAAAACCACCGTCCCATGGGGCCGGACACTCATGGTCAGGGAAAAATCCAATATATATCTGGTGATATCTCGGGTGCTATTAGAGATAGCGCAATAAACCAAAGTTAATTATCTGCAGGAGGCCCTGACGCATGAATCTGTGCAGCGGGAACGACCTCGGACCACCAGGGGCCGAGAAAACCACCGTCTCATGGGGCCGGACACTCAGGGTAAGGGGAAAATCAAATATATATCTGGTGATATCTCGGGTGCTATTAGAGATACCGCAATAAACCAAAGTGATTTATCTGCAGGAGGCCCTGGCGCATGAATCTGTACAGCGGGGACGACCTCGGACCACCAGGGGCCGAGAAAACCACCGTCTCATGGGGCCGGACACTCAGGGTCAGGGAAAAATCCAATATATATCTGGTGATATCTCGGGCGCTATTACAGATAGCCCATTAAATCAAAGTGCATTGTCTGTACGAGGCCCTGGCGCATGAATCTGTGCAGCGGGGACGACCTCGGACCACCAGTTGCCGAGAAAACCACAGTCTCATGGGGCCGGACACTCAGGGTCAGGGGAAAATCCAATATATATCCGGTGATATCTCGGGTGCTATTTGAGATAACGCAATAAACAAAAGTGAATTATCTGCAGGAAGCCCTGCCGCATGAATCTGTGCAGCGGGAACGACCTCGGACCACCAGGGGCTGAGAAAACCACCGACACAGGCTGCCGGACACCCAATGTCATGTAAAAATCCAGGATGTATCTGATGATATCTCGGGTGCTATTAGAGATAGCGCGATATATCAAAGTGCATTGTCAGCAGGAGGCCCTAGCGCATGAATCTGTGCTGCGGGATCGACCTCGGACCACCAGGGGCCGAGAAAACCACCGTCTCATGGGGCCGGACACTCAGGGTCAGGGGAAAATCCAACATATATCCGGTGATATCTAGGGTGCTATTAGAGATAGCGCAATAAACCAAAGCGAATTATCTGCAGGAGGCCCTGGCGCATGAATCTTTGCAGCGGGGACGACCTCGGACCACCAGGGGCCGAGAAAACCACCGTCTCATGGGGCCGGACACTCAGGGTCAGGGAAAAATCCAATATATATCTGGTGATATCTCGGGCGCTATTACAGATAGCCCAATAAATCAAAGTGCATTGTCTGTACGAAGCCCTGGCGCATGAATCTGTGCAGCGGGAAAGACCCCGGACCACCAGGGGCCGAGACAACCACCGTCTCATTGGGCCGGACACTCAGGGTAACGGGAAAATCCAATATATATCTGGTGATATCTCGGGTGCTATTAGAGATAGCGCAATAAACCAAAGTGAATTATCTGCCGTTGGCCCTGGCGCATGCACCTGTGCAGCGGGAACGACCTCGGACCACCAGGGGCCGAGAAAACCACCGTCTCATGGGGCCGGACACTCAGGGTCGGGGAAAAATTCAATATACATCTGGTGATATCTCGGGTGCTATTACAGATAGCGCAATAAATCAAAGTGAATTGTCTGCGGGAGGCCCTGGCGCATGAAACTGTGCAGCGGGAACAACCTCGGACCACCAGGGGCCGAGAAAACCACCGTCTCATGGGGCCGGACACTCAGGGTCGGGGAAAAATCCAATATATATCTGGTGATATCTCGGGTGCTATTAGAGATAGCGCAATAAATCAAAGTGAATTATCTGCAGGAGGCCCTGGCGCATGAATCTGTGCAGCGGGTACGACCTCGGACCACCAGGGGCCGAGAAAACCACAGTCTCATGGGGCCGGAAACTCATGGTCAGGGAAAAATCCAATATATATCTGGTGATATCTCGGGTGCTATTAGAGATAGCGCAATAAACCAAAGTTAATTATCTGCAGGAGGCTCTGACGCATGAATCTGTGCAGCGGGAAAGTCCTCAGACCACCAGGGGCCGAGAAAACCACCGTCTCATGGGGCCGGACACTCAGGGTAACGGGAAAATCCAATATATATCTGGTGATATCTCGGGTGCTATTAGAGATAGCGCAATAAACGAAAGTCAATTATCTGCAGGAGGCCCTGGCGCATGAATCTGTGGAGCGGCAACGACCTCGGACCACCAGGGGCCGAGAAAGCCACCGACACATGGGGCCGGACACTCAGGGCCGGGGGAAAATCCAATATATATCTGGTGATATCTCGGGCGCTATTAGAGATAGCGCAATAAACCAAAGTTAATTATCTGCAGGAGGCCCTGACGCATGAATCTGTGCAGCGGGAACGACCTCGGACCACCAGGGGCCGAGAAAACCATCGTCTCATGGGGCCGGACACTCAGGGTAAGGGGAAAATCAAATATATATCTGGTGATATCTCGGGTGCTATTAGAGATAGCGCAATAAACCAAAGTGAATTATCTGCAGGAGGCCCTGGCGCATGCATCTGTGCAGCGGGAACGACCTCGGACCACCAGGGGCCGAGACAACCACCGTCTCATTGGGCCGGACACTCAGGGTCAGGGAAAAATCCAATATATATCTGGTGATATCTCGGGTGCTATTACAGATAGCGCAATAAATCAAAGTGCATTGTCTGTAGGAGGACCTGGCGCATGAATCTGTGCAGCGGGAACGACCTCGGACCACCAGGGGCCGAGAAAACCACCGTCTCATGGGGCCGGACACTCAGGGTCGGGGAAAAATTCAATATACATCTGGTGATATCTCGGGTGCTATTAGAGATACCGCAATAAACCAAAGTGAATTATCTGCAGGAAGCCCTGGCACATGATTCTCTGCAGCGGGAACGACCTCGGACCACCAGGGGCCGAGAAAACCACCGTCTCATGGGGCCGGACACTCAGGGTCAGGGGAAAATCCAATATATATCTGGTGATATCTCGGGTGCTATTAGAGATACCGCAATAAACCAAAGTGATTTATCTGCAGGAGGCCCTGGCGCATGAATCTGTACAGCGGGGACGACCTCGGACCACCAGGGGCCGAGAAAACCACCGTCTCATGGGGCCGGACACTCAGGGTCAGGGAAAAATCCAATATATATCTGGTGATATCTCGGGCGCTATTACAGATAGCCCAATAAATCAAATTGCATTGTCTGTACGAGGCCCTGGCGCATGAATCTGTGCAGCGGGGACGACTTCGGACCACCAGTTGCCGAGAAAACCACAGTCTCATGGGGCCGGACACTCAGGGTCAGGGGAAAATCCAATATATATCTGGTGATATCTCGGGTGCTATTTGAGATAGCGCAATAAACAAAAGTGAATTATCTGCAGGAAGCCCTGCCGCATAAATCTGTGCAGCGGGAACGACCTCGGACCACCAGGGGCTGAGAAAACCACCGACACAGGGTGCCGGACACCCAATGTCATGTAAAAATCCAGGATGTATCTGATGATATCTCGGGTGCTATTAGAGATAGCGCGATATATCAAAGTGCATTGTCAGCAGGAGGCCCTAGCGCATGAATCTGTGCTGCGGGATCGACCTCGGACCACCAGGGGCCGAGAAAACCACCGTCTCATGGGGCCGGACACTCAGGGTCAGGGAAAAATCCAATATATATCTGGTGATATCTCGGGCGCTATTACAGATAGCCCATCAAATCAAAGTGCATTGTCTGTACGAGGCCCTGGCGCATGAATCTGTGCAGCGGGGACGACCTCGGACCACCAGTTGCCGAGAAAACCACAGTCTCATGGGGCCGGACACTCAGGGTCAGGGGAAAATCCAATATATATCTGGTGATATCTCGGGTGCTATTTGAGCTAACGCAATAAACAAAAGTGAATTATCTGCAGGAAGCCCTGCCGCATGAATCTGTGCAGCGGGAACGACCTCGGACCACCAGGGGCTGAGAAAACCACCGACACAGGCTGCCGGACACCCAATGTCATGTAAAAATCCAGGATGTATCTGATGATATCTCGGGTGCTATTAGAGATAGCGCGATATATCAAAGTGCATTGTCAGCAGGAGGCCCTAGCGCATGAATCTGTGCTGCGGGATCGACCTCGGACCACCAGGGGCCGAGAAAACCACCGTCTCATGGGGCCGGACACTCAGGGTCAGGGAAAAATCCAATATATATCTGGTGATATCTCGGGCGCTATTACAGATAGCCCAATAAATCAAAGTGCATTGTCTGTACGAAGCCCTGGCGCATGAATCTGTGCAGCGGGAACGACCCCGGACCACCAGGGGCCGAGACAACCACCGTCCCATTGGGCCGGACACTCAGGGTCAGGGAAAAATCCAATATATATCTGGTTATATCTCGAGTGCTATTAGAGATAGCGCAATAAGCCAAAGTGAATTATCTGCCGTTGGCCCTGGCGCATGCACCTGTGCAGCGGGAACGACCTCGGACCACCAGGGGCCGAGAAAACCACCGTCTCATGGGGCCGGACACTCAGGGTCGGGGAAAAATTCAATATACATCTGGTGATAACTCGGGTGCTATTAGAGATACCGCAATAAACCAAAGTGAATTATCTGCAGGAAGCTCTGGCGCATGATTCTCTGCAGCGGGAACGACCTCGGACCACCAGGGGCCGAGAAAACCACAGTCTCATGGGGCCGTACACTCAGGGTCAGGGGAAAATCCAATATATATCTGGTGATATCTCGGGTGTTATCAGAGACAGCGGAATAAACCACAGTGAATTATCTGCAGGAGGCCCTGGCGCATGAATCTGTGCAGCGGGAACGACCTCGGACCACCAGGGGCCGAGAAAACCACCGTCTCATGGGACCGGACACTCAGGGTCAGGGAAAAATCCAATATATATCTGGTGATATCTCGGATGCTATTAGAGATAGGGCAATAAATCAAAGTGCATTGTCCGTAGGAGGCCCTTGCGCATGAATCTGTGCAGCAGGAACGACATCGGACTACCAGGAGCCGAGAAAATTACAGATTTTCGGTATCCGTCTCCCAAAGTCATGTAAAAATCCAGCATATATATGGTGCTTTCTCGGGTGCTATTACAGATAGCGCAATAAATCAAAGTGCATTCTCTGTAGGAGGCACTGGCGCATGAATCTGTGCACCGGGAACGACCTTGGACCACCAGGGGCCGAGAAAACCACAGTCTCATGGGGCCGGACACTCAGGGTCAGGGGAAAATCCAATATATATCGGGTGATATCTCGGGTGCTATTACAGATAGCGCAATAAATCAAAGGGCATTGTCTGTAGGAGGCCCTGGCGCATGAATCTGGGCAGCGGGAACGACCTCGGACCACCAGGGGCCGAGAAAACCACCGTCTCATGGGGCCGGACACTCAGGGTCAGGGAAAAATCCAATATATATCTGGTGATATCTCGGGTGCTATTAGAGATAGCGCAATAAACCAAAGTGAATTATCTGCAGGAAGCCCTGGCACATGATTCTCTGCAGCGGGAACGACCTCGGACCACCAGGGGCCGAGAAAACCACCGTCTCATTGGGCCGGACACTCAGGGTCAGGGGAAAATCCAATATATATCTGGTGATATCTCGGGTGCTATTACAGATAGCGCAATAAATCAAAGTGCATTGTCCGTAGGAGGCCCTGGCGCATGAATCGGTGCAGCGGGAACGACCTCGGACCACCAGGGGCCGAGAAAACCACCGTCCCATGGGGCCGGACACTCATGGTCAGGGAAAAATCCAATATATATCTGGTGATATCTCGGGTGCTATTAGAGATAGCGCAATAAACCAAAGTTAATTATCTGCAGGAGGCCCTGACGTATGAATCTGTGCAGCGGGAACGACCTCGGACCACCAGGGGCCGAGAAAACCACCGTCTCATGGGGCCGGACACTCAGGGTCAGGGGAAAATCCAATATATATCTGGTAATATCTCGGGTGCTATTAGAGATAGCGCAATAAATCAAAGTGAATGATCTGCAGGAGGCCCTGGCGCATGAATCTGTGCAGCGGGAACGACCTGGGACCACCAGGGGCCGAGAAAACCACAGTCTCATGGAGCCGGACACTCAGGGTCAGGGGAAAATCCAATATATATCTGGTGATATCTCGGGTGCTATTAGAAATAGCGCAATAAATCAAAGTGCATTGTCTGTAGGAGGCCCTGGCGCATGATTCTGGCCAGCGGGAACGACCTCGGACCACCAGGGGCCGAGAAAACCACCGTCCCATGGGGCCGGACACTCATGGTCAGGGAAAAATCCAATATATATCTGGTGATATCTCGGGTGCTATTAGAGATAGCGCAATAAACCAAAGTTAATTATCTGCAGGAGGCCCTGACGCATGAATCTGTGCAGCGGGAACGACCTCGGACCACCAGGGGCCGAGAAAACCACCGTCTCATGGGGCCGGACACTCAGGGTAAGGGGAAAATCAAATATATATCTGGTGATATCTCGGGTGCTATTAGAGATAGCGCAATAAACCAAAGTGAATTATCTGCAGGAGGCCCTGGCGCATGAATCTGTTGAGCGGCAAGGACCTCGGACCACCAGCGGCCGAGAAAGCCACCGACACATGGGGCCGGACACTCAGGGCCGGGGAAAATCCAATATATATCTGGTGATATCTCGGGTGCTATTAGAGATAGCGCAATAAACTAAAGTGAATTATCTGCAGGAGGCCCTGGCGCATGCATCTGTGCAGCGGGAACGACCTCGGACCACCAGTTGCCGAGAAAACCACAGTCTCATGGGGCCGGACACTCAGGGTCAGGGGAAAATCCAATATATATCTGGTGATATCTCGGGTGCTATTTGAGATAACGCAATAAACAAAAGTGAATTATCTGCAGGAAGCCCTGCCGCATGAATCTGTGCAGCGGGAACGACCTCGGACCACCAGGGGCTGAGAAAACCACTGACACAGGCTGCCGGACACCCAATGTCATGTAAAAATCCAGGATGTATCTGATGATATCTCGGGTGCTATTAGAGATAGCGCGATATATCAAAGTGCATTGTCAGCAGGAGGCCCTAGCGCATGAATCTGTGCTGCGGGATCGACCTCGGACCACCAGGGGCCGAGAAAACCACCGTCTCATGGGGCCGGACACTCAGGGTCAGGGGAAAATCCAACATATATCCGGTGATATCTCGGGTGCTATTAGAGATAGCGCAATAAACCAAAGCGAATTATCTGCAGGAGGCCCTGGCGCATGAATCTTTGCAGCGGGGACGACCTCGGACCACCAGGGGCCGAGAAAACCACCGTCTCATGGGGCCGGACACTCAGGGTCAGGGAAAAATCCAATATATATCTGGTGATATCTCGGGCGCTATTACAGATAGCCCAATAAATCAAAGTGCATTGTCTGTACGAAGCCCTGGCGCATGAATCTGTGCAGCGGGAACGACCCCGGACCACCAGGGGCCGAGACAACCACCGTCTCATTGGGCCGGACACTCAGGGTCAGGGAAAAATCCAATATATATCTGGTTATATCTCGGGTGCTATTAGAGATAGCGCAATAAACCAAAGTGAATTATCTGCCGTTGGCCCTGGCGCATGCACCTGTGCAGCGGGAACGACCTCGGACCACCAGGGGCCGAGAAAACCACCGTCTCATGGGGCCGGACACTCAGGGTCGGGGAAAAATTCAATATACATCTGGTGATAACTCGGGTGCTATTAGAGATACCGCAATAAACCAAAGTGAATTATCTGCAGGAAGCCCTGGCGCATGATTCTCTGCAGCGGGAACGACCTCGGATCACCAGGGGCCGAGAAAACCACCGTCTCATGGGGCCGGACACTCAGGGTCAGGGGAAAATCCAACATATATCCGGTGATATCTCGGGAGCTATTAGAGATAGCGCAATAAACCAAAGCGAATTATCTGCAGGAGGCCCTGGCGCATGAATCTTTGCAGCGGGGACGACCTCGGACCACCAGGGTCCGAGAAAACCACCGTCTCATGGGGCCGGACACTCAGGGTCGGGGAAAAATTCAATATACATCTGGTGATAACTCGGGTGCTATTAGAGATACCGCAATAAACCAAAGTGAATTATCTGCAGGAAGCCCTGGCGCATGATTCTCTGCAGCGGGAACGACCTCGGATCACCAGGGGCCGAGAAAACCACCGTCTCATGGGGCCGGACACTCAGGGTCAGGGGAAAATCCAACATATATCCGGTGATATCTCGGGAGCTATTAGAGATAGCGCAATAAACCAAAGCGAATTATCTGCAGGAGGCCCTGGCGCATGAATCTTTGCAGCGGGGACGACCTCGGACCACCAGGGTCCGAGAAAACCACCGTCTCATGGGGCCGGACACTCAGGGTCAGGGAAAAATCCAATATATATCTGGTGATATCTCGGGCGCTATTACAGATAGCCCAATAAATCAAAGTGCATTGTCTGTACGAAGCCCTGGCGCATGAATCTGTGCAGCGGGAACGACCCCGGACCACCAGGGGCCGAGACAACCACCGTCTCATTGGGCCGGACACTCAGGGTCAGGGAAAAATCCAATATATATCTGGTGATATCTAGGGTGCTATTACAGATAGCGCAATAAATCAAAGTGCATTGTCTGTAGGATGCCCTGGCGCATGAATCTGTGCAGCGGGAACGACCTCGGACCACCAGGGGCCGAGAAAACCACAGTCTCATGGGGCCGTACACTCTGGGTCAGGGGAAAATCCAATATATATCTGGTGATATCTCGGGTGTTATCAGAGACAGCGGAATAAACCACAGTGAATTATCTGCAGGAGGCCCTGGCGCATGAATCTGTGCAGCGGGAACGACCTCGGACCACCAGGGGCCGAGAAAACCACCGTCTCATGGGACCGGACACTCAGGGTCAGGGAAAAATCCAATATATATCTGGTGATATCTCGGATGCTATTAGAGATAGGGCAATAAATCAAAGTGCATTGTCCGTAGGAGGCCCTTGCGCATGAATCTGTGCAGCAGGAACGACATCGGACTACCAGGAGCCGAGAAAATTACAGATTTTCGGTATCCGTCTCCCAAAGTCATGTAAAAATCCAGCATATATATGGTGCTTTCTCGGGTGCTATTACAGATAGCGCAATAAATCAAAGTGCATTCTCTGTAGGAGGCACTGGCGCATGAATCTGTGCACCGGGAACGACCTTGGACCACCAGGGGCCGAGAAAACCACAGTCTCATGGGGCCGGACACTCAGGGTCAGGGGAAAATCCAATATATATCGGGTGATATCTCGGGTGCTATTACAGATAGCGCAATAAATCAAAGGGCATTGTCTGTAGGAGGCCCTGGCGCATGAATCTGGGCAGCGGGAACGACCTCGGACCACCAGGGGCCGAGAAAACCACCGTCTCATGGGGCCGGACACTCAGGGTCAGGGAAAAATCCAATATATATCTGGTGATATCTCGGGTGCTATTAGAGATAGCGCAATAAACCAAAGTGAATTATCTGCAGGAGGCCCTGGCGCATGAATCTGTGCAGCGGGAACGACCTCGGACCACCAGCGGCCGAGAAAACCGCCGTCTCATGGGGCCGGACACTCAGGGTCAGGGAAAAATCCAATATATATCTGGTGATATCTCGGGTGCTATTACAGATAGCGCAATAAATCAAAGTGCATTGTCTGTAGGAGGCCCTGGCGCATGAATCTGTTGACCGGCAAGGACCTCGGACCACTAGGGGCCGAGAAAGCCACCGTCTCATGGGGCCGGACACTCAGGGTCAGGGAAAAATCCAATATATATCTGGTGATATCTCGGGTGCTATTACAGATAGCGCAATAAACCAAAGTGAATAATCTGCAGGAGGCCCTGGCGCATGAATATGTGCCGCGGGAAAGACCTCGGACCACCAGGGTCCGAGAAAACCACCGTCTCATGGGGCCGGACACTCAGGGTCCGGGAAAAATCCAATATATATCTGGTGATATCTCGGGTGCTATTACAGATAGCGCAATAAATTAATGTGAATTATCTGCAAGAGGCCCTGGCGCATGCATCTGGGCAGCGGGAACGACCTCGGAATCACCAGGGGCGGAGAAAACCACCGTCTCATGGGGCCGGTCACTCAGGGTCGGGGAAAAATCCAATATATATCTGGTGATATCTCGGGTGCTATTACAGATAGCGCAATAAACCAAAGTGAATTGTCTGCGGGAGGCACTGGCGCATGAAACTGTGCAGCGGGAACGACCTCGGACCACCAGGGGCCGAGACAACCACCGTCTCATGGGGCCGGACACTCAGGGTCAGGGAAAAATCCAACATATATCCGGTGATATCTCGGGTGCTATTAGAGATAGCGCAATAAACCAAAGCGAATTATCTGCAGGAGGCCCTGGCGCATGAATCTGTGCAGCGGGAACGACATCGGACCACCAGGGGCCGAGAAAACCACAGTCTCATGGGGCCGGACACTCAGGGTCAGGGAAAAATCCAATATATATCTGGTGATATCTTGGGTGCTATTACAGATAGCACAATAAGTTAAAGCGCATTGTCTGTAGGAGGCCCTGGCGCATGAATCTGTGCAGCGGGAACGACCTGGGACCACCAGGGGCCGAGAAAACCACAGTCTCATGGGGCCGGACACTCAGGGTCCGGGGAAAATACAATATATATCTGGTTATATCTCGGGTGCTATTAGAGATAGCGCAATAAACCAAAGTTAATTATCTGCAGGAGGCCCTGACGTATGAATCTGTGCAGCGGGAACGACCTCGGACCACCAGGGGCCGAGAAAACCACCGTCTCATGGGGCCGGACACTCAGGGTCAGGGGAAAATCCAATATATATCTGGTAATATCTCGGGTGCTATTAGAGATAGCGCAATAAATCAAAGTGAATGATCTGCAGGAGGCCCTGGCGCATGAATCTGTGCAGCGGGAACGACCTGGGACCACCAGGGGCCGAGAAAACCACAGTCTCATGGAGCCGGACACTCAGGGTCAGGGGAAAATCCAATATATATCTGGTGATATCTCGGGTGCTATTAGAAATAGCGCAATAAATCAAAGTGCATTGCCTGTAGGAGGCCCTGGCGCATGAATCTGTGCAGCGGGAACGACCCCGGACCACCAGGGGCCGAGACAACCACCGTCTCATTGGGCCGGACACTCAGGGTCAGGGAAAAATCCAATATATATCTGGTTATATCTCGGGTGCTATTAGAGATAGCGCAATAAACCAAAGTGAATTATCTGCCGTTGGCCCTGGCGCATGCACCTGTGCAGCGGGAACGACCTCGGACCACCAGGGGCCGAGAAAACCACCGTCTCATGGGGCCGGACACTCAGGGTCGGGGAAAAATTCAATATACATCTGGTGATAACTCGGGTGCTATTAGAGATACCGCAATAAACCAAAGTGAATTATCTGCAGGAAGCCCTGGCGCATGATTCTCTGCAGCGGGAACGACCTCGGATCACCAGGGGCCGAGAAAACCACCGTCTCATGGGGCCGGACACTCAGGGTCAGGGGAAAATCCAACATATATCCGGTGATATCTCGGGAGCTATTAGAGATAGCGCAATAAACCAAAGCGAATTATCTGCAGGAGGCCCTGGCGCATGAATCTTTGCAGCGGGGACGACCTCGGACCACCAGGGTCCGAGAAAACCACCGTCTCATGGGGCCGGACACTCAGGGTCAGGGAAAAATCCAATATATATCTGGTGATATCTCGGGCGCTATTACAGATAGCCCAATAAATCAAAGTGCATTGTCTGTACGAAGCCCTGGCGCATGAATCTGTGCAGCGGGAACGACCCCGGACCACCAGGGGCCGAGACAACCACCGTCTCATTGGGCCGGACACTCAGGGTCAGGGAAAAATCCAATATATATCTGGTGATATCTAGGGTGCTATTACAGATAGCGCAATAAATCAAAGTGCATTGTCTGTAGGATGCCCTGGCGCATGAATCTGTGCAGCGGGAACGACCTCGGACCACCAGGGGCCGAGAAAACCACAGTCTCATGGGGCCGTACACTCTGGGTCAGGGGAAAATCCAATATATATCTGGTGATATCTCGGGTGTTATCAGAGACAGCGGAATAAACCACAGTGAATTATCTGCAGGAGGCCCTGGCGCATGAATCTGTGCAGCGGGAACGACCTCGGACCACCAGGGGCCGAGAAAACCACCGTCTCATGGGACCGGACACTCAGGGTCAGGGAAAAATCCAATATATATCTGGTGATATCTCGGATGCTATTAGAGATAGGGCAATAAATCAAAGTGCATTGTCCGTAGGAGGCCCTTGCGCATGAATCTGTGCAGCAGGAACGACATCGGACTACCAGGAGCCGAGAAAATTACAGATTTTCGGTATCCGTCTCCCAAAGTCATGTAAAAATCCAGCATATATATGGTGCTTTCTCGGGTGCTATTACAGATAGCGCAATAAATCAAAGTGCATTCTCTGTAGGAGGCACTGGCGCATGAATCTGTGCACCGGGAACGACCTTGGACCACCAGGGGCCGAGAAAACCACAGTCTCATGGGGCCGGACACTCAGGGTCAGGGGAAAATCCAATATATATCGGGTGATATCTCGGGTGCTATTACAGATAGCGCAATAAATCAAAGGGCATTGTCTGTAGGAGGCCCTGGCGCATGAATCTGGGCAGCGGGAACGACCTCGGACCACCAGGGGCCGAGAAAACCACCGTCTCATGGGGCCGGACACTCAGGGTCAGGGAAAAATCCAATATATATCTGGTGATATCTCGGGTGCTATTAGAGATAGCGCAATAAACCAAAGTGAATTATCTGCAGGAGGCCCTGGCGCATGAATCTGTGCAGCGGGAACGACCTCGGACCACCAGCGGCCGAGAAAACCGCCGTCTCATGTGGCCGGACACTCAGGGTCAGGGAAAAATCCAATATATATCTGGTGATATCTCGGGTGCTATTACAGATAGCGCAATAAATCAAAGTGCATTGTCTGTAGGAGGCCCTGGCGCATGAATCTGTTGACCGGCAAGGACCTCGGACCACCAGGGGCCGAGAAAGCCACCGTCTCATGGGGCCGGACACTCAGGGTCAGGGAAAAATCCAATATATATCTGGTGATATCTCGGGTGCTATTACAGATAGCGCAATAAACCAAAGTGAATAATCTGCAGGAGGCCCTGGCGCATGAATATGTGCCGCGGGAAAGACCTCGGACCACCAGGGTCCGAGAAAACCACCGTCTCATGGGGCCGGACACTCAGGGTCCGGGAAAAATCCAATATATATCTGGTGATATCTCGGGTGCTATTACAGATAGCGCAATAAATTAATGTGAATTATCTGCAAGAGGCCCTGGCGCATGCATCTGGGCAGCGGGAACGACCTCGGAATCACCAGGGGCGGAGAAAACCACCGTCTCATGGGGCCGGTCACTCAGGGTCGGGGAAAAATCCAATATATATCTGGTGATATCTCGGGTGCTATTACAGATAGCGCAATAAACCAAAGTGAATTGTCTGCGGGAGGCACTGGCGCATGAAACTGTGCAGCGGGAACGACCTCGGACCACCAGGGGCCGAGACAACCACCGTCTCATGGGGCCGGACACTCAGGGTCAGGGAAAAATCCAACATATATCCGGTGATATCTCGGGTGCTATTAGAGATAGCGCAATAAACCAAAGCGAATTATCTGCAGGAGGCCCTGGCGCATGAATCTGTGCAGCGGGAACGACATCGGACCACCAGGGGCCGAGAAAACCACAGTCTCATGGGGCCGGACACTCAGGGTCAGGGAAAAATCCAATATATATCTGGTGATATCTTGGGTGCTATTACAGATAGCACAATAAGTTAAAGCGCATTGTCTGTAGGAGGCCCTGGCGCATGAATCTGTGCAGCGGGAACGACCTGGGACCACCAGGGGCCGAGAAAACCACAGTCTCATGGGGCCGGACACTCAGGGTCCGGGGAAAATACAATATATATCTGGTTATATCTCGGGTGCTATTAGAGATAGCGCAATAAACCAAAGTGAATTATCTGCCGTTGGCCCTGGCGCATGCACCTGTGCAGCGGGAACGACCTCGGACCACCAGGGGCCGAGAAAACCACAGTCTCATGGGGCCGGACACTCAGGGTCGGGGAAAAATCCAATATATATCTGGTGATATCTCGGGTTCTATTACAGAAAACGTGATAAATCAAAGTGCATTGTCTGTAGGAGGCCCTGGCGCATGAATCTGTGCAGCGGGAACGACCGCGGACTACCAGGGGCCGAGAAAACCACAGTCCCATGGTGCCGGACACTCAGGGTCAGGGGAAAATCCAATATATATCTGGTGATATCTCGGGTGCTATTACAGATAGCGCAATAAATCAAAGTGCATTGTCCGTAGGAGGCCCTGGCGCATGAATCTGTGGAGCGGGAACGACCTCGGACCACCAGGGGCCGAGAAAACCACAGTCTCATGGGGCCGGACAATCAGGGTCAGGAGAAAATCCAATATATATCTGGTGATATCTCGGGTGCTATTAGAGATAGCGCAATCAACCAAAGTGAATTATCTGCAGGAGGCCGTGGCGCATGAATCTGCGTAGCGGGAACGACCTCGGACCGCCAGGGGCCGAGAAAACCACAGTCTCATGGGGCCGGACACTCAGGGTCAGGGGAAAATCCAATATATATCTGGTGATATCTCGGGTGCTATTAGAGGTAGCGGGATAAACCAAAGTGAATTATCTGCAGGAGGCCCTGGCGCATGAATCTGTGCAGCGGGAACGATATCGGACCACCAGGGGCCGAGAAAACCACAGTCTCATGGGGCCGGAGACTCAGGGTCCGGGGAAAATCCAATATATATCTGGTGATATCTCGGGTGCTATTACAGATAGCGCAATAAACCAAAGTGAATTATCTGCAGGAGGCCCTGGCGCATGAATCTGTGCCGCCGGAAAGACCTCGGTCCACCAGTGGCCGAGAAAACCAACGTCTCATGGGGCCGGACACTCAGGGTCAGGGAAAAATCCAATATATATCTGGTGATACCTCGGGTGCTATTACAGATAGCGCAATAAATCAATGTGAATTATCTGCAGGAGGCCCTGGCGCATGCATCTGGGCAGCGGGAACGACCTCGGACCCCCAGGGGCGGAGAAAACCACCGTCTCATGGGGCCGGACACTCAGGGTCGGGGAAAAATCCAATATATATCTGGTGATATCTCGGGTTCTCTTAGAGATAGCGCAATAAACCAAAGTGAATTCCCTGCAGGAGGCCCGGGCGCATGAATCTGTGCAGCGGGGACGGCCTCGGACCACCAGGGGCCGAGGAAACCTCCGTCTCATGGGGCCGGACTGTCAGGGTCAGGGAAAAATCCAATATATATCTGTTGATATCTCGGGTGCTATTAGAGATAGCGCAATAAATCAAAGTGCATTGTCTGTAGGAGGCCCTGGCGAATGAATCTGTTCAGCAGGAACGACCTCGGACCATCAGGGGCCGAGAAAATTACACATATTCGGAATCCATCACCCAAGGTCATGTAAAAATCCAGCATATATCTGGTGATATCTCGGGTGCTATTACAGATAGCGCAATAAACCAAAGTGATTTGTCTGCGGGAGGCCCTCGCGCGTGAATCTGTGCAGCCGCAACGACCTCGGACAACCAGGGGCCGAGAAAACCACCGACACATGGGTCCGGACACTCAGGGTCAGGGAAAATTCCAATATATATCTGGTGATATCTCGGGTGCTATTAGTGATAGCGCAATAAAGCAAAGTGAATTATCTGCAGGAGGCCCTGGCGCATGAATCTGTGAAGCGGGAACGACCTCGGACCACCAGGGGCAGAGAAAACCACCGACTCATGGGGCCGGACACTGAGGGTCAGGGGAAAATCCAATATATATCTGGTGATATCTCGGGTGCTATTACAGATAGCGCAATAAACCAAAGTGAATTATCTGCAGGAGGCCCTGGCGCATGAATCTGTGCAGCAGGAACGACCTCGGACCACCAGGGGCCGAGAAAATTACAGATATTCGGAAACCATCACCCAAGGTCATGTAAAAATCCAGCATATATCTGGTGATATCTCGGGTGCTATTACAGATAGCGCAATAAACCAAAGTGCTTTGTCTGCGGGAGTCCCTGGCGCATGAATCTGTGCAGCCGCAACGACCTCGGACAACCAGGGGCCCAGAAAACCACCGACACATGGGTCCGGACACTCAGGGTCAGGGAAAGTACCAATATATATCTGGTGATATCTCGGGTGCTATTATTGATAGCGCAATAAACCAAAGTGAATTATCTGCAGGAGGCCCTGGCGCATGAATCTGTGCAGCGGGAACGACCTCGGACCACCAGGGGCCGAGAAAACCAAAGACTCATGGGACCGGAGACAGAGGGTCAGGGAAAAATCCAATTTGTATCCGGTGATATCTCAGGTGCTATTACAGATAGCGCAATAAATCATAGTGCATTGTCCGTAGGAGGCCCTGGCGCATGAATCTGGCCAGCGGGAACGACTTCGGACCACCAGGGGCCGAGAAAACCACAGTCTCATGGGGCCGGAGACTCAGGGTCCGGGGAAAATCCAATATATATCCGGTGATATCTCGGGTGCTATTACAGATAGCGCAATAAATCATAGTGCATTGTCTGTAGGAGGCCCTGGCGCATGAATCTGGCCAGCGGGAACGACCTCGGACCGCCAGGGGCCGAGAAAACCACAGTCTCATGGGGCCGGACACTCAGGGTCAGGGGATAATCCAATATATATCTGGTGATATCTCGGGTGCTATTAGAGATAGCGCAATAAACCAAAGTGAATTATCTGCAGGGTGCCCTGGCGCATGAATCTGTGCAGCGGAAACGACCTCGGACCACCAGGGGCCGTGAAAACCACCGTCACATGGGGCCGGACACTCAGGGTCAGGGGAAAATCCAATATATATCCGGTGATATCTCGGGTGCTATTACAGATAGCGCAATAAATCATAGTGCATTGTCTGTAGGAGGCCCTGGCGCATGAATCTGTGCAGCGGGAACGACCTCGGACCACCAGGGGCCGAGAAAACCACAGTCTCATGGGGCCGGACAATCAGGGTCAGGAGAAAATCCAATATATATCTGGTGATATCTCGGGTGCTATTAGAGATAGCGCAATCAACCAAAGTGAATTATCTGCAGGAGGCCGTGGCGCATGAATCTGCGTAGCGGGAACGACCTCGGACCGCCAGGGGCCGAGAAAACCACAGTCTCATGGGGCCGGACACTCAGGGTCCGGGGAAAATCCAATATATATCTGGTGATATCTCGGGTGCTATTAGAGGTAGCGGAATAAACCAAAGTGAATTATCTGCAGGAGGCCCTGGCGCATGAATCTGTGCAGCGGGAACGATATCGGACCACCAGGGGCCGAGAAAACCACAGTCTCATGGGGCCGGAGACTCAGGGTCCGGGGAAAATCCAATATATATCTGGTGATATCTCGGGTGCTATTACAGATAGCGCAATAAACCAAAGTGAATTATCTGCAGGAGGCCCTGGCGCATGAATCTGTGCCGCCGGAAAGACCTCGGTCCACCAGGGGCCGAGAAAACCAACGTCTCATGGGGCCGGACACTCAGGGTCAGGGAAAAATCCAATATATATCTGGTGATACCTCGGGTGCTATTACAGATAGCGCAATAAATCAATGTGAATTATCTGCAGGAGGCCCTGGCGCATGCATCTGGGCAGCGGGAACGACCTCGGACCCCCAGGGGCGGAGAAAACCACCGTCTCATGGGGCCGGACACTCAGGGTCGGGGAAAAATCCAATATATATCCGGTGATATCTCGGGTGCTATTACAGATAGCGCAATAAATCATAGTGCATTGTCTGTAGGAGGCCCTGGCGCATGAATCTGGCCAGCGGGAACGACCTCGGACCGCCAGGGGCCGAGTAAACCACAGTCTCATGGGGCCGGACACTCAGGGTCAGGGGATAATCCAATATATATCTGGTGATATCTCGGGTGCTATTAGAGATAGCGCAATAAACCAAAGTGAATTATCTGCAGGGTGCCCTGGCGCATGAATCTGTGCAGCGGAAACGACCTCGGACCACCAGGGGCCGTGAAAACCACCGTCACATGGGGCCGGACACTCAGGGTCAGGCAAAAATCCAATATATATCCGGTGATATCTCGGGTGCTATTACAGATAGCACAATAAACCAAAGTGCATTGTCTGTAGGAGGCACTGGCGAATGAATCTGTTCAGCAGGAACGACCTCGGACCACCAGGGGCCGAGAAAATTACAGATATTCGGAATCCATCACCCAAGGTCATGTAAAAATCCAGCATATATCTGGTGATATCTCGGGTGCTATTACAGATAGCGCAATAAACCAAAGTGCTTTGTCTGCGGGAGGCCCTGGCGCATGAATTTGTGCAGCCGCAACGACCTCGGACAACCAGGGGCCGAGAAAACCACCGACACATGGGTCCGGACACTCAGGGTCAGGGAAAGTACCAATATATATCTGGTGATATCTCGGGTGCTATCAGTGATAGCGCAATAAACCAAAGTGAGTTATCTGCAGGAGGCCCTGGCGCACGAATCTGTGCGGCGGGAAAGACCCCGGACCACCAGGGGCCGAGAAAACCACCGTCTCATGGGGCCGGACACTCAGGGTCAGGGAAAAATCCAATATATATCTGGTGATACCTCGGGTGCTATTACAGATAGCGCAATAAATCAATGTGAATAATCTGCAGGAGGCCCTGGCGCATGCATCTGGGCAGCGGGAACGACCTCGGACCACCAGGGGCGGAGAAAACCACCGTCTCATGGGGCCGGACACTCAGGGTCGGGGAAAAATGCAATATATATCTGGTGATATCTCGGGTGCTATTAGTGATAGCACAATAAACCGAAGTGAATTATCTGCAGGAGGCCCTGGCGCATGAATCTGTGCAGCGGGAACAACCTCGGACCACCAGGGGCCGAGAAAACCAAAGACTCATGGGGCCGGAGACTGAGGGTCAGGGAAAAATCCAATTTGTATCCGGTGATATCTCAGGTGCTATTACAGATAGCGCAATAAATCATGGTGCATTGTCCGTAGGAGGCCCTGGCGCATGAATCTGGCCAGCGGGAACGACCTCGGACCACCAGGGGCGAGAAAACCACAGTCTCATGGGGCCGGAGAGTCAGGGTCCGGGGAAAATCCAATATATATCTGGTGATATCTCGGGTGCTATTACAGATAGCGCAATAAACCAAAGTGAATTATCTGCAGGAGGCCCTGGCGCATGAATCTGTGCAGCGGGAACGACATCGGACCACCAGGGGCCGAGAAAACCACAGTCTCATGGGGCCGGACACTCAGGGTCAGGGAAAAATCCAATATATATCTGGTGATATCTCGGGTGCTATTAGTGATAGCGCAATAAACCAAAGTGAATTAACTGCAGGAGGCCCTGGCGCATGAATCTGTGCAGCGGGAACTACCTCGGACCACCAGGGGCCGAGAAAACCACCGACTCATGGGGCCGGACACTGAGGGTCAGGGAAAAATGCAATATATATCAGGTGATATCTCGGGTGCTATTAGAGGTAGCGCAATAAACCAAAGTGAATTATCTGCAGGAGGCCCTGGCGCATGAATCTGTGCCGCCGGAAAGACCTCGGTCCACCAGGGGCCGAGAAAACCAACGTCTCATGGGGCCGGACACTCAGGGTCAGGGAAAAATCCAATATATATCTGGTGATACCTCGGGTGCTATTACAGATAGCGCAATAAATCAATGTGAATTATCTGCAGGAGGCCCTGGCGCATGCATCTGGGCAGCGGGAACGACCTCGGACCACCAGGAGCCGAGAAAACCACCGACTCATGGGGCCGGACACTGAGGGTCAGGGAAAAATCCAATATGTACCCGGTGATAACTCAGGTGCTATTACAGATAGCTCAATAAATCATAGTGCATTGTCTGTAGGAGGCCCGGGCGCATGAATCTGGCCAGCGGGAACGACCTCGGACCATCAGGGGCCGAGAAAACCACAGTCTCATGGGGCCGGACACTCAGGGTCGGGGAAAAATCCAATATATATCTGTTGATATCTCGGGTGCTATTAGAGATAGCGCAATAAATCAAAGTGCATTGTCTGTAGGAGGCCCTGGCGAATGAATCTGTTCAGCAGGAACGACCTCGGACCACCAGGAGCCGAGAAAACCACCGACTCATGGGGCCGGACACTGAGGGTCAGGGAAAAATCCAATATGTACCCGGTGATATCTCGGGTGCTATTACAGATAGCGCAATAAACCAAAGTGATTTGTCTGCGGGAGGCCCTCGCGCGTCAATCTGTGCAGCCGCAACGACCTCGGACAACCAGGGGCCGAGAAAACCACCGACACATGGGTCCGGACACTCAGGGTCAGGGAAAATTCCAATATATATCTGGTGATATCTCGGGTGCTATTAGTGATAGCGCAATAAAGCAAAGTGAATTATCTGCAGGAGGCCCTGGCGCATGAATCTGTGAAGCGGGAACGACCTCGGACCACCAGGGGCCGAGAAAACCACCGACTCATGGGGCCGGACACTGAGGGTCAGGGGAAAATCCAATATATATCTGGTGATATCTCGGGTGCTATTACAGATAGCGCAATAAACCAAAGTGAATTATCTGCAGGAGGCCCTGGCGCATGAATCTGTGCAGCAGGAACGACCTCGGACCACCAGGGGCCGAGAAAATTACAGATATTCGGAAACCATCACCCAAGGTCATGTAAAAATCCAGCATATATCTGGTGATATCTCGGGTGCTATTACAGATAGCGCAATAAACCAAAGTGCTTTGTCTGCGGGAGTCCCTGGCGCATGAATCTGTGCAGCCGCAACGACCTCGGACAACCAGGGGCCCAGAAAACCACCGACACATGGGTCCGGACACTCAGGGTCAGGGAAAGTACCAATATATATCTGGTGATATCTCGGGTGCTATTATTGATAGCGCAATAAACCAAAGTGAATTATCTGCAGGAGGCCCTGGCGCATGAATCTGTGCAGCGGGAACGACCTCGGACCACCAGGGGCCGAGAAAACCAAAGACTCATGGGACCGGAGACAGAGGGTCAGGGAAAAATCCAATTTGTATCCGGTGATATCTCAGGTGCTATTACAGATAGCGCAATAAATCATAGTGCATTGTCCGTAGGAGGCCCTGGCGCATGAATCTGGCCAGCGGGAACGACTTCGGACCACCAGGGGCCGAGAAAACCACAGTTTCATGGGGCCGGAGACTCAGGGTCCGGAGAAAATCCAATATATATCTGGTGATATCTCGGGTCCTATTACAGATAGCGGAATAAACCGAAGTGAATTATCTGCAGGAGGCCCTGGCGCATGAATCTGTGCCACGGGAAAGACCTCGGTCCACCACGGGCCGAGAAAACCGACGTCTCATGGGGCCGGACACTCAGGGTCAGGGAAAAATCCAATATATATCTGGTGATACCTCGGGTGCTATTACAGATAGCGCAATAAACCAAAGTGAATTATCTGCAGGAGGCCCTGGCGCATGCATCTGGGCAGCGGGAACGACCTCGGACCACCAGGGGCGGAGAAAACCACCGTCTCATGGGGCCGGACACTCAGGGTCAGGGAAAAATCCAATATATATCAGGTGATATCTCGGGTGCTATTAGAGATAGCGCAATAAACCAAAGTGAATCATCTGCAGGAGGCCCTGGCGCATGAATCTGTGCAGCGAGAACGACCTCGGACCACCAGGGGCCGAGACAACCACCGTCTCATGGGGCCGGACACTCAGGGTCAGGGAAAAATCCAATATATATCAGGTGATATCTCGGGTGCTATTAGAGATAGCGCAATAAACCAAAGTGAATTATCTGCAGGAGGCCCTGGCGCATGAATCTGTGCAGCGGGAACGACCTCGGACCACCAGGGGCCGAGAAAACCACCGTCTCATGCGGCCGGACACTCAGGGACAGGGAAAAATCCAATATATATCTGGTGATATCTCGGGTGCTATTAGAGATAGCGCAATCAACCAAAGTGAATTATCTGCAGGAGGCCCTGGCGCATGAATCTGTGCAGCGGGAACGACATCGGACCACCAGGGGCCGAGAAAACCACAGTCTCATGGGGCCGGAGACTCAGGGTCCGGGGAAAATCCAATATATATCTGGTGATATCTCGGGTGCTATTACAGATAGCGCAATAATCCAAAGTGAATTATCTGCAGGAGGCCCTGGCGCATGAATCGGTGCCGCGGGAAAGACCTCGGTCCACCAGGGGCCGAGAAAACCAACGTCTCATGGGGCCGGACACTCAGGGTCAGGGAAAAATCCAATATATATCTGGTGATACCTCGGGTGCTATTAGAGATAGCGCAATAAACCAAAGTGAATGATCTGCAGGAGGCCCTGGCGCATGAATCTGTGCAGCCGGAACGACCTCGGACCACCAGGGGCCGAGACAGCCACCGTCTCATGGGGCCGGACACTCAGGGTCAGGGAAAAATCCAATATATATCAGGTGATATCTCGGGTGCTATTAGAGGTAGCGCAATAAATCAAAGTGCATTGTCTGTAGGAGGCCCTGGCGCATGAATCTGGCCAGCGGGAACGACCTCGGACCACCAGGAGCCGAGAAAACCACCGACTCATGGGGCCGGACACTGAGGGTCAGGGAAAAATCCAATATGTATCCGGTGATATCTCGGGTGCTATCACAGATAGCGCAATAAATCATAGTGCATTGTCTGTAGGAGGCCCTGGCGCATGAATCTGGCCAGCGGGAACGACCTCGGACCACCAGGGGCCGAGAAAACCACAGTCTCATGGGGCCGGACACTCAGGATCAGGGGAAAATCCATATATATCTGGTGATATCTCGGGTGCTATTAGAGATAGCGCAATAAACCAAAGTGAATTATCTGCAGGGGGCCCTCGCGCATGAGCCTGTGCAGCGGGAACGACCTCGGACCACCAGGGGCCGAGAAATCCACCGTCTCATGGGGCAGGACACTCAGGGTCAGGGAAAAATCCAATATATATCTGGTGATACCTCGGGTGCTATTACAGATAGCGCAATAAATCAATGTGACTTATCTGAAGGAGGCCCTGGCGCATGCATCTGGGCAGCGGGAACGACCTCGGACCACCAGGGGCGGAGAAAACCACAGTCTCATGGGGCCGGACACTCAGGGTCGGGGAAAAATCCAATATATATCTGGTGATACCTCGGGTGCTATTAGTGATTGCGCAATACACCAAAGTGAATTATCTGCAGGAGGCCCTGGCGCATGAATCTGTGCGGCGGGAAAGACCCCGGACCACCAGGGGCCGAGAAAACCACCGTCTCATGGGGCCGGACATTCAGGGTCAGGGAAAAATCCAATATATATCTGGTGATACCTCGGGTGCTATTACAGATAGCGCAATAAATCAATGTGAATAATCTGCAGGAGGCCCTGGCGCATGCATCTGGGCAGCGGGAACGAGCTCGGACCACCAGGGGCGGAGAAAACCACCGTCTCATGGGGCCGGACACTCAGGGTCGGGGAAAAATGCAATATATATCTGGTGATATCTCGGGTGCTATTAGTGATAGCACAATAAACCGAAGTGAATTATCTGCAGGAGGCCCTGGCGCATGAATCTGTGCAGCGGGAACGACCTCGGACCACCAGGGGCCGAGAAAACCAAAGACTCATGGGGCCGGAGACTGAGGGTCAGGGAAAAATCCAATTTGTATCCGGTGATATCTCAGGTGCTATTACAGATAGCGCAATAAATCATGGTGCATTGTCCGTAGGAGGCCCTGGCGCATGAATCTGGCCAGCGGGAACGACCTCGGACCACCAGGGGCCGAGAAAACCACAGTCTCCTGGGGCCGGAGACTCAGGGTCCGGGGAAAATCCAATATATATCTGGTGATATCTCGGGTGCTATTACAGATAGCGCAATAAACCAAAGTGAATTATCTGCAGGAGGCCCTGGCGCATGAATCTGTGCCACGGGAAAGACCTCGGTCCACCACGGGCCGAGAAAACCAACGTCTCATGGGGCCGGACACTCAGGGTCAGGGAAAAATCCAATATATATCTGGTGATACCTCGGGTGCTATTACAGATAGCGAAATAAATCAATGTGAATTATCTGCAGGAGGCCCTGGCGCATGCATCTGGGCAGCGGGAACAACCACGGACCACCAGGGGCGGAGAAAACCACCGTCTCATGGGGCCGGACACTCAGGGTCAGGGAAAAATCCAATATATATCAGGTGATATCTCGGGTGCTATTAGAGATAGCGCAATAAACCAAAGTGAATTATCTGCAAGAGGCCCTGGCGCATGAATCTGTGCAGCGAGAACGACCTCGGACCACCAGGAGCCGAGAAAACCACCGTCTCATGGGGCCGGACACTCAGGGTAAGGGAAAAATCCTATATATATCAGGTGATATCTCGGGTGCAATTACAAATAGCGCAATAAATCAAAGTGCATTGTCTGTCGGAGGCCCTGGCGCATGAATCTGGCCAGCGGGAACGACCTCGGACCACCAGGAGCCGAGAAAACCACCGTCTCATGGGGCCGGACACTCAGGGTCAGGGAAAAATCCTATATATATGAGGTGATATCTCGGGTGCAATTACAAATAGCGCAATAAATCAAAGTGCATTGTCTGTCGGAGGCCCTGGCGCATGAATCTGGCCAGCGGGAACGACCTCGGACCACCAGGAGCCGAGAAAACCACCGACTCATGGGGCCGGACACTGAGGGTCAGGGAAAAATCCAATATGTATCCGGTGATATCTCGGGTGCTATCACAGATAGCGCAATAAATCATAGTGCATTGTCTGTAGGAGGCCCTGGCGCATGAATCTGGCCAGCGGGAACGACCTCGGACCACCAGGGGCCGAGAAAACCACAGTCTCATGGGGCCGGACACTCAGGATCAGGGGAAAATCCATATATATCTGGTGATATCTCGGGTGCTATTAGAGATAGCGCAATAAACCAAAGTGAATTATCTGCAGGGGGCCCTCGCGCATGAGCCTGTGCAGCGGGAACGACCTCGGACCACCAGGGGCCGAGAAATCCACCGTCTCATGGGGCAGGACACTCAGGGTCAGGGAAAAATCCAATATATATCTGGTGATATCTCGGGTGCTATTACAGATAGCGCAATAAACCAAAGTGAATTATCTGCAGGAGGCCCTGGCGCATGAATCTGTGCCACGGGAAAGACCTCGGTCCACCACGGGCCGAGAAAACCAACGTCTCATGGGGCCGGACACTCAGGGTCAGGGAAAAATCCAATATATATCTGGTGATACCTCGGGTGCTATTACAGATAGCGAAATAAATCAATGTGAATTATCTGCAGGAGGCCCTGGCGCATGCATCTGGGCAGCGGGAACAACCACGGACCACCAGGGGCGGAGAAAACCACCGTCTCATGGGGCCGGACACTCAGGGTCAGGGAAAAATCCAATATATATCAGGTGATATCTCGGGTGCTATTAGAGATAGCGCAATAAACCAAAGTGAATTATCTGCAAGAGGCCCTGGCGCATGAATCTGTGCAGCGAGAACGACCTCGGACCACCAGGAGCCGAGAAAACCACCGTCTCATGGGGCCGGACACTCAGGGTCAGGGAAAAATCCTATATATATCAGGTGATATCTCGGGTGCAATTACAAATAGCGCAATAAATCAAAGTGCATTGTCTGTCGGAGGCCCTGGCGCATGAATCTGGCCAGCGGGAACGACCTCGGACCACCAGGAGCCGAGAAAACCACCGTCTCATGGGGCCGGACACTCAGGGTCAGGGAAAAATCCTATATATATGAGGTGATATCTCGGGTGCAATTACAAATAGCGCAATAAATCAAAGTGCATTGTCTGTCGGAGGCCCTGGCGCATGAATCTGGCCAGCGGGAACGACCTCGGACCACCAGGAGCCGAGAAAACCACCGACTCATGGGGCCGGACACTGAGGGTCAGGGAAAAATCCAATATGTATCCGGTGATATCTCGGGTGCTATCACAGATAGCGCAATAAATCATAGTGCATTGTCTGTAGGAGGCCCTGGCGCATGAATCTGGCCAGCGGGAACGACCTCGGACCACCAGGGGCCGAGAAAACCACAGTCTCATGGGGCCGGACACTCAGGATCAGGGGAAAATCCATATATATCTGGTGATATCTCGGGTGCTATTAGAGATAGCGCAATAAACCAAAGTGAATTATCTGCAGGGGGCCCTCGCGCATGAGCCTGTGCAGCGGGAACGACCTCGGACCACCAGGGGCCGAGAAATCCACCGTCTCATGGGGCAGGACACTCAGGGTCAGGGAAAAATCCAATATATATCTGGTGATACCTCGGGTGCTATTACAGATAGCGCAATAAATCAATGTGACTTATCTGAAGGAGGCCCTGGCGCATGCATCTGGGCAGCGGGAACGACCTCGGACCACCAGGGGCGGAGAAAACCACAGTCTCATGGGGCCGGACACTCAGGGTCGGGGAAAAATCCAATATATATCTGGTGATACCTCGGGTGCTATTAGTGATTGCGCAATACACCAAAGTGAATTATCTGCAGGAGGCCCTGGCGCATGAATCTGTGCAGCGGGAACGACATCGGACCACCAGGGGCCGAGAAAACCACAGTCTCATGGGGCCGGAGACTCAGGGTCCGGGGAAAATCCAATATATATCTGGTGATATCTCGGGTGCTATTACAGATAGCGCAATAAACCAAAGTGAATTATCTGCAGGAGGCCCTGGCGCATGAATCGGTGCCGCGGGAAAGACCTCGGTCCACCAGGGGCCGAGAAAACCAACGTCTCATGGGGCCGGACACACAGGATCAGGGGAAAATCCATATATATCTGGTGATATCTCGGGTGCTATTAGTGATAGCGCAATAAACCAAAGTGAATTATCTGCAGGAGGCCCTGGCGCATGAATCTGTGCAGCGAGAACGACCTCGGACCACCAGGAGCCGAGAAAACCACCGTCTCATGGGGCCGGACACTCAGGGTCAGGGAAAAATCCTATATATATCAGGTGATATCTCGGGTGCAATTACAAATAGCGCAATAAATCAAAGTGCATTGTCTGTCGGAGGCCCTGGCGCATGAATCTGGCCAGCGGGAACGACCTCGGACCACCAGGAGCCGAGAAAACCACCGTCTCATGGGGCCGGACACTCAGGGTCAGGGAAAAATCCTATATATATGAGGTGATATCTCGGGTGCAATTACAAATAGCGCAATAAATCAAAGTGCATTGTCTGTCGGAGGCCCTGGCGCATGAATCTGGCCAGCGGGAACGACCTCGGACCACCAGGAGCCGAGAAAACCACCGACTCATGGGGCCGGACACTGAGGGTCAGGGAAAAATCCGATATATATCAGGTGATATCTCGGGTGCTATTAGAGGTAGCGCAATAAATCAAAGTGCATTGTCTGTAGGAGGCCCTGGCGCATGAATCTGGCCAGCGGGAACGACCTCGGACCACCAGGAGCCGAGAAAACCACCGTCTCATGGGGCCGGACACTCAGGGTCAGGGAAAAATCCTATATATATCAGGTGATATCTCGGGTGCAATTACAAATAGCGCAATAAATCAAAGTGCATTGTCTGTCGGAGGCCCTGGCGCATGAATCTGTCCAGCGGGAACGACCTCGGACCACCAGGAGCCGAGAAAACCACCGTCTCATAGGGCCGGACACTCAGGGTCAGGGAAAAATCCAATACATATCTGGTGATATCTCGGGTGCTATTAGTGATAGCGCAATAAACCAAAGTGAATTATCTGCAGGAGGCCCTGGCGCATGGATCTGTGCAGCGGGAACGACCTCGGACCACCAGGGGCCGAGAAAACCACCGACTCATGGGGCCGGACACTGAGGGTCAGGGAAAAATCCAATATATATCAGGTGATATCTCGGGTGCTATTAGAGGTAGCGCAATAAACCAAAGTGAATTATCTGCAGGGGGCCCTCGCGCATGAGCCTGTGCAGCGGGAACGACCTCGGACCACCAGGGGCCGAGAAATCCACCGTCTCATGGGGCAGGACACTCAGGGTCAGGGAAAAATCCAATATATATCTGGTGATACCTCGGGTGCTATTACAGATAGCGCAATAAATCAATGTGACTTATCTGCAGGAGGCCCTGGCGCATGCATCTGGGCAGCGGGAACGACCTCGGACCACCAGGGGCGGAGAAAACCACAGTCTCATGGGGCCGGACACTCAGGGTCGGGGAAAAATCCAATATATATCTGGTGATACCTCGGGTGCTATTAGTGATTGCGCAATACACCAAAGTGAATTATCTGCAGGAGGCCCTGGCGCATGAATCTGTGCGGCGGGAAAGACCCCGGACCACCAGGGGCCGAGAAAACCACCGTCTCATGGGGCCGGACATTCAGGGTCAGGGAAAAATCCAATATATATCTGGTGATACCTCGGGTGCTATTACAGATAGCGCAATAAATCAATGTGAATAATCTGCAGGAGGCCCTGGCGCATGCATCTGGGCAGCGGGAACGAGCTCGGACCACCAGGGGCGGAGAAAACCACCGTCTCATGGGGCCGGACACTCAGGGTCGGGGAAAAATGCAATATATATCTGGTGATATCTCGGGTGCTATTAGTGATAGCACAATAAACCGAAGTGAATTATCTGCAGGAGGCCCTGGCGCATGAATCTGTGCAGCGGGAACGACCTCGGACCACCAGGGGCCGAGAAAACCAAAGACTCATGGGGCCGGAGACTGAGGGTCAGGGAAAAATCCAATTTGTATCCGGTGATATCTCAGGTGCTATTACAGATAGCGCAATAAATCATGGTGCATTGTCCGTAGGAGGCCCTGGCGCATGAATCTGGCCAGCGGGAACGACCTCGGACCACCAGGGGCCGAGAAAACCACAGTCTCCTGGGGCCGGAGACTCAGGGTCCGGGGAAAATCCAATATATATCTGGTGATATCTCGGGTGCTATTACAGATAGCGCAATAAACCAAAGTGAATTATCTGCAGGAGGCCCTGGCGCATGAATCTGTGCCACGGGAAAGACCTCGGTCCACCACGGGCCGAGAAAACCAACGTCTCATGGGGCCGGACACTCAGGGTCAGGGAAAAATCCAATATATATCTGGTGATACCTCGGGTGCTATTACAGATAGCGAAATAAATCAATGTGAATTATCTGCAGGAGGCCCTGGCGCATGCATCTGGGCAGCGGGAACAACCACGGACCACCAGGGGCGGAGAAAACCACCGTCTCATGGGGCCGGACACTCAGGGACAGGGAAAAATCCAATATATATCAGGTGATATCTCGGGTGCTATTAGAGATAGCGCAATAAACCAAAGTGAATTATCTGCAGGAGGCCCTGGCGCATGAATCTGTGCAGCGAGAACGACCTCGGACCACCAGGAGCCGAGAAAACCACCGTCTCATGGGGCCGGACACTCAGGGTCAGGGAAAAATCCTATATATATCAGGTGATATCTCGGGTGCAATTACAAATAGCGCAATAAATCAAAGTGCATTGTCTGTCGGAGGCCCTGGCGCATGAATCTGGCCAGCGGGAACGACCTCGGACCACCAGGAGCCGAGAAAACCACCGTCTCATGGGGCCGGACACTCAGGGTCAGGGAAAAATCCTATATATATGAGGTGATATCTCGGGTGCAATTACAAATAGCGCAATAAATCAAAGTGCATTGTCTGTCGGAGGCCCTGGCGCATGAATCTGGCCAGCGGGAACGACCTCGGACCACCAGGAGCCGAGAAAACCACCGTCTCATGCGGCCGGACACTCAGGGTCAGGGAAAAATCCAATATATATCTGGTGATACCTCGGGTGCTATTACAGATAGCGCAATAAATCAATGTGAATTATCTGCAGGAGGCCCTGGCGTATGCATCTGGGCAGTGGGAACGACCTCGGACCACCAGGGGCGGAGAAAACCACAGTCTCATGGGGCCGGACACTCAGGGTCGGGGAAAAATCCAATATATATCTGGTGATATCTCGGGTGCTATTAGTGATTGCGCAATAAACCAAAGTGAATTATCTGCAGGAGGCCCTGGCGCATGAATCTGTGGAGCGGGAACGACCTCGGACCACCAGGGGCCGAGAAAACCACAGTCTCATGGGGCCGGACAATCAGGGTCAGGAGAAAATCCAATATATATCTGGTGATATCTCGGGTGCTATTAGAGATAGCGCAATCAACCACAGTGAATTATCTGCAGGAGGCCGTGGCGCATGAATCTGCGTAGCGGGAACGACCTCGGACCGCCAGGGGCCGAGAAAACCACAGTCTCATGGGGCCGGACACTCAGGGTCAGGGGAAAATCCAATATATATCTGGTGATATCTCGGGTGCTATTAGAGGTAGCGGAATAAACCAAAGTGAATTATCTGCAGGAGGCCCTGGCGCATGAATCTGTGCAGCGGGAACGATATCGGACCACCAGGGGCCGAGAAAACCACAGTCTCATGGGGCCGGAGACTCAGGGTCCGGGGAAAATCCAATATATATCTGGTGATATCTCGGGTGCTATTACAGATAGCGCAATAAACCAAAGTGAATTATCTGCAGGAGGCCCTGGCGCATGCATCTGGGCAGCGTGAACGACCTCGGACCACCAGGGGCGGAGAAAACCACCGTCTCATGGGGCCGGACACTCAGGGTCAGGGAAAAATCCTATATATATCAGGTGATATCTCGGGTGCAATTACAAATAGCGCAATAAATCAAAGTGCATTGTCTGTCGGAGGCCCTGGCGCATGAATCTGGCCAGCGGGAACGACCTCGGACCACCAGGAGCCAAGAAAACCACCGTCTCATGGGGCCGGACACTCAGGGTCAGGGAAAAATCCTATATATATGAGGTGATATCTCGGGTGCAATTACAAATAGCGCAATAAATCAAAGTGCATTGTCTGTCGGAGGCCCTGGCGCATGATTCTGGCCAGCGGGAACGACCTCGGACCACCAGGAGCCGAGAAAACCACCGTCTCATGGGGCCGGACACACAGGATCAGGGGAAAATCCATATATATCTGGTGATATCTCGGGTGCTATTAGTGATAGCGCAATAAACCAAAGTGAATTATCTGCAGGAGACCCTGGCGCATGAATCTGTGCAGCGGGAACGACCTCGGACCACCAGGGGCCGAGAAAACCACCGTCTCATGCGGCCGGACACTCAGGGTCAGGGAAAAATCCAATATATATCTGGTGATACCTCGGGTGCTATTACAGATAGCGCAATAAATCAATGTGAATTATCTGCAGGAGGCCCTGGCGCATGCATCTGGGCAGCGGTAACGACCTCGGACCACCAGGGGCGGAGAAAACCACAGTCTCATGGGGCCGGACACTCAGGGTCGGGGAAAAATCCAATATATATCTGGTGATATCTCGGGTGCTATTAGTGATTGCGCAATAAACCAAAGTGAATTATCTGCAGGAGGCCCTGGCGCATGAATCTGTGGAGCGGGAACGACCTCGGACCACCAGGGGCCGAGAAAACCACAGTCTCATGGGGCCGGACAATCAGGGTCAGGAGAAAATCCAATATATATCTGGTGATATCTCGGGTGCTATTAGAGATAGCGCAATCAACCACAGTGACTTATCTGCAGGAGGCCGTGGCGCATGAATCTGCGTAGCGGGAACGACCTCGGACCGCCAGGGGCCGAGAAAACCACAGTCTCATGGGGCCGGACACTCAGGGTCAGGGGAAAATCCAATATATATCTGGTGATATCTCGGGTGCTATTAGAGGTAGCGGAATAAACCAAAGTGAATTATCTGCAGGAGGCCCTGGCGCATGAATCTGTGCAGCGGGAACGATATCGGACCACCAGGGGCCGAGAAAACCACAGTCTCATGGGGCCGGAGACTCAGGGTCCGGGGAAAATCCAATATATATCTGGTGATATCTCGGGTGCTATTACAGATAGCGCAATAAACCAAAGTGAATTATCTGCAGGAGGCCCTGGCGCATGCATCTGGGCAGCGTGAACGACCTCGGACCACCAGGGGCGGAGAAAACCACCGTCTCATGGGGCCGGACACTCAGGGTCAGGGAAAAATCCTATATATATCAGGTGATATCTCGGGTGCAATTACAAATAGCGCAATAAATCAAAGTGCATTGTCTGTCGGAGGCCCTGGCGCATGAATCTGGCCAGCGGGAACGACCTCGGACCACCAGGAGCCGAGAAAACCACCGTCTCATGGGGCCGGACACTCAGGGTCAGGGAAAAATCCTATATATATGAGGTGATATCTCGGGTGCAATTACAAATAGCGCAATAAATCAAAGTGCATTGTCTGTCGGAGGCCCTGGCGCATGATTCTGGCCAGCGGGAACGACCTCGGACCACCAGGAGCCGAGAAAACCACCGTCTCATGGGGCCGGACACACAGGATCAGGGGAAAATCCAATATATATCTGGTGATATCTCGGGTGCTATTAGAGATAGCGCAATCAACCACAGTGAATTATCTGCAGGAGGCCGTGGCGCATGAATCTGCGTAGCGGGAACGACCTCGGACCGCCAGGGGCCGAGAAAACCACAGTCTCATGGGGCCGGACACTCAGGGTCAGGGGAAAATCCAATATATATCTGGTGATATCTCGGGTGCTATTAGAGGTAGCGGAATAAACCAAAGTGAATTATCTGCAGGAGGCCCTGGCGCATGAATCTGTGCAGCGGGAACGATATCGGACCACCAGGGGCCGAGATAACCACAGTCTCATGGGGCCGGAGACTCAGGGTCCGGGGAAAATCCAATATATATCTGATGATATCTCGGGTGCTATTACAGATAGCGCAATAAACCAAAGTGAATTATCTGCAGGAGGCCGTGGCGCATGAATCTGCGTAGCGGGAACGACCTCGGACCGCCAGGGGCCGAGAAAACCACAGTCTCATGGGGCCGGACACTCAGGGTCAGGGGAAAATCCAATATATATCTGGTGATATCTCGGGTGCTATTAGAGGTAGCGGAATAAACCAAAGTGAATTATCTGCAGGAGGCCCTGGCGCATGAATCTGTGCAGCGGGAACGATATCGGACCACCAGGGGCCGAGAAAACCACAGTCTCATGGGGCCGGAGACTCAGGGTCCGGGGAAAATCCAATATATATCTGATGATATCTCGGGTGCTATTACAGATAGCGCAATAAACCAAAGTGAATTATCTGCAGGAGGCCCTGGCGCATGCATCTGGGCAGCGTGAACGACCTCGGACCACCAGGGGCGGAGAAAACCACCGTCTCATGGGGCCGGACACTCAGGGTCAGGGAAAAATCCTATATATATCAGGTGATATCTCGGGTGCAATTACAAATAGCGCAATAAATCAAAGTGCATTGTCTGTCGGAGGCCCTGGCGCATGAATCTGGCCAGCGGGAACGACCTCGGACCACCAGGAGCCGAGAAAACCACCGTCTCATGGGGCCGGACACTCAGGGTCAGGGAAAAATCCTATATATATGAGGTGATATCTCGGGTGCAATTACAAATAGCGCAATAAATCAAAGTGCATTGTCTGTCGGAGGCCCTGGCGCATGAATCTGGCCAGCGGGAACGACCTCGGACCACCAGGAGCCGAGAAAACCACCGTCTCATGGGGCCGGACACACAGGATCAGGGGAAAATCCATATATATCTGGTGATATCTCGGGTGCTATTAGTGATAGCGCAATAAACCAAAGTGAATTATCTGCAGGAGACCCTGGCGCATGAATCTGTGCAGCGGGAACGACCTCGGACCACCAGGGGCCGAGAAAACCACCGTCTCATGCGGCCGGACACTCAGGGTCAGGGAAAAATCCAATATATATCTGGTGATACCTCGGGTGCTATTACAGATAGCGCAATAAATCAATGTGAATTATCTGCAGGAGGCCCTGGCGCATGCATCTGGGCAGCGGGAACGACCTCGGACCACCAGGGGCGGAGAAAACCACAGTCTCATGGGGCCGGACACTCAGGGTCGGGGAAAAATCCAATATATATCTGGTGATATCTCGGGTGCTATTAGTGATTGCGCAATAAACCAAAGTGAATTATCTGCAGGAGGCCCTGGCGCATGAATCTGTGGAGCGGGAACGACCTCGGACCACCAGGGGCGGAGAAAACCACAGTCTCATGGGGCCGGACACTCAGGGTCCGGGGAAAATCCAATATATATCTGGTGATATCTCGGGTGCTATTACAGATAGCGCAATAAACCAAAGTGAATTATCTGCAGGAGGCCCTGGCGCATGCATCTGGGCAGCGTGAACGACCTCGGACCACCAGGGGCGGAGAAAACCACCGTCTCATGGGGCCGGACACTCAGGGTCAGGGAAAAATCCAATATGTATCAGGTGATATCTCGGGTGCTATTAGAGATAGCGCAATAAACCAAAGTGAATTATCTGCAGGAGTCCGTGGCGCATGAATCTGCGTAGCGGGAACGACCTCGGACCGCCAGGGGCCGAGAAAACCACAGTCTCATGGGGCCCGACACTCAGGGTCAGGGGAAAATCCAATATATATCTGGTGATATCGCGGGTGCTATTAGAGATAGCGGAATAAACCAAAGTGAATGATCTGCAGGAGGCCCTGGCGCAAGAATCTGTGCAGCCGGAACGACCTCGGACCACCAGGGGCCGAGACAGCCACCGTCTCATGGAGCCGGACACTCAGGGTCAGGGAAAAATCCAATATATATCAGGTGATATCTCGGGTGCTATTAGAGGTAGCGCAATAAATCAAAGTGCATTGTCTGTAGGAGGCCCTGGCGCATGAATCTGGCCAGCGGGAACGACCTCGGACCACCAGGAGCCGAGAAAACCACCGTCTCATGGGGCCGGACACTCAGGGTCAGGGAAAAATCCTATATATATCAGGTGATATCTCGGGTGCAATTACAAATAGCGCAATAAATCAAAGTGCATTGTCTGTCGGAGGCCCTGGCGCATGAATCTGTCCAGCGGGAACGACCTCGGACCACCAGGAGCCGAGAAAACCACCGTCTCATAGGGCCGGACACTCAGGGTCAGGGAAAAATCCAATACATATCTGGTGATATCTCGGGTGCTATTAGTGATAGCGCAATAAACCAAAGTGAATTATCTGCAGGAGGCCCTGGCGCATGGATCTGTGCAGCGGGAACGACCTCGGACCACCAGGGGCCGAGAAAACCACCGACTCATGGGGCCGGACACTCAGGGTCGGGGAAAAATTCAATATATATCTGGTGATATCTCGGGTTCTCTTAGAGATAGCGCAATAAACCAAAGTGAATTCCCTGCAGGAGGCCCGGGCGCATGAATCTGTGCAGCGGGGACGGCCTCGGACCACCAGGGGCCGAGAAAACCTCCGTCTCATGGGGCCGGACTGTCAGGGTCAGGGAAAAATCCATTATATATCTGGTGATATCTCGGGTGCTATTGGAGATAGCGCGATAAATCAAAGTGCATTGTCTGCAGAAAGCCCTGGCGCATGATTCTGTGCAGCGGGAACGAACTCGGACCACCAGGGGCCGAGAAAATCACCGTCTCATGGAGCCGGACTGTCAGGGTCAGGGAAAAATCCAATATATATCTGTTGATATCTCGGGTGCTATTAGAGATAGCGCAATAAATCAAAGTGCATTGTCTATAGGAGGCACTGGCGAATGAATCTGTTCAGCAGGAACGACCTCGGACCACCAGGGGCCGAGAAAATTACACATATTCGGAATCCATCACCCAAGGTCATGTAAAAATCCAGCATATATCTGGTGATATCTCGGGTGCTATTACAGATAGCGCAATAAACCAAAGTGTTTTGTCTGCGGGAGGCCCTGGCGCGTGAATCTGTGCAGCCGCAACGACCTCGGACAACCAGGGGCCGAGAAAACCACCGACACATGGGTCCGGACACTCAGGGTCAGGGAAAATTCCAATATATATCTGGTGATATCTCGGGTGCTATTACAGATAGCGCAATAAACCAAAGTGAATTATCTGCAGGAGGCCCTGGCGCATGAATCTGTGCAGCAGGAACGACCTCGGACCACCAGGGGCCGAGAAAATTACAGATATTCGGAATCCATCACCCAAGGTCATGTAAAAATCCAGCATATATCTGGTGATATCTCGGGTGCTATTACAGATAGCGCAATAAACCAAAGTGCTTTGTCTGCGGGAGGCCCTGGCGCATGAATCTGTGCAGCCGCAACGACCTCGGACAACCAGGGGCCGAGAAAACCACCGACACATGGGTCCGGACACTCAGGGTCAGGGAAAGTACCAATATATATCTGGTGATATCTCGGGTGCTATTAGTGATAGCGCAATAAACCAAAGTGAATTATCTGCAGGAGGCCCTGGCGCATGAATCTGTGCGGCGGGAAAGACCCCGGACCACCAGGGGCCGAGAAAACCACCGTCTCATGGGGCCGGACACTCAGGGTCAGGGAAAAATCCAATACATATCTGGTGATACCTCGGGTCCTATTACAGATAGCGCAATAAATCAATGTGAATTATCTGCAGGAGGCCATGGCGCATGAATCTTTGCAGCGGGAACGACCTCGGACCACCAGGGGCCGAGAAAACCAAAGACTCATGGGGCCGGAGACTGAGGGTCAGGGAAAAATCCAATTTGTATCCGGTGATATCTCAGGTGCTATTACAGATAGCGCAATAAATCATAGTGCATTGTCCGTAGGAGGCCCTGGCGCATGAATCTGGCCAGCGGGAACGACCTCGGACCACCAGGGGCCGAGAAAACCACAGTCTCATGGGGCCGGAGACTCAGGGTCCGGGGAAAATCCAATATATATCTGGTGATATCTCGGGTCCTATTACAGATAGCGCAATAAACCAAAGTGAATTATCTGCAGGAGGCCCTGGCGCATGAATCTGTGCCGCCGGAAAGACCTCGGTCCACCACGGGCCGAGAAAACCAACGTCTCATGGGGCCGGACACTCAGGGTCAGGGAAAAATCCAATATATATCTGGTGATACCTCGGGTGCTATTACAGATAGCGCAATAAATCAATGTGAATTATCTGCAGGAGGCCCTGGCGCATGCATCTGGGCAGCGGGAACGACCTCGGACCCCCAGGGGCCGAGACAACCACCGTCTCATGGGGCCGGACACTCAGGGTCAGGGAAAAATCCAATATATATCAGGTGATATCTCGGGTGCTATTAGAGATAGCGCAATAAACCAAAGTGTATTATCTGCAGGAGGCCCTGGCGCATGAATCTGTGCAGCCGGAACGACCTCGGACCACCAGGGGCCGAGACAGCCACCGTCTCATGGGGCCGGACACTCAGGGTCAGGGAAAAATCCAACATATATCAGGTGATATCTCGGGTGCTATTAGAGGTAGCGCAATAAATCAAAGTGCATTGTCTGTAGGAGGCCCTGGCGCATGAATCTGGCCAGCGGGAACGACCTCGGACCACCAGGAGCCGAGAAAACCACCGTCTCATGGGGCCGGACACTCAGGGTCAGGGAAAAATCCTATATATATCAGGTGATATCTCGGGTGCAATTACAAATAGCGCAATAAATCAAAGTGCATTGTCTGTCGGAGGCCCTGTCGCATGAATCTGGCCAGCGGGAACGACCTCGGACCACCAGGAGCCGAGAAAACCACCGTCTCATGGGGCCGGACACTCAGGGTCAGGGAAAAATCCAATATATATCTGGTGATATCTCGGGTGCTATTAGTGATAGCGCAATAAACCAAAGTGAATTATCTGCAGGAGGCCCTGGCGCATGAATCTGTGCAGCGGGAACGACCTCGGACCACCAGGGGCCGAGAAAACCACCGACTCATGGGGCCGGACACTGAGGGTCAGGGAAAAATCCTATATATATCTGGTGATATTTCGGGTGATATTACAGATAGCGCAATAAATCAAAGTGCATTGTCTGTAGGAGGCCCTGAAAACCACAGCCTCATGGGGCCGGACACTCAGGGTCAGGGGAAAATTCAATGTATATCTGGTGATATCTCGGGTGCTATTGGAGATACCGCGATAAATCAAAGTGCATTGTCTGCAGGGGGCCCTCGCGCATGAGCCTGTGCAGCGGCAACTACCTCGGACCACCAGGGGCCGAGAAAACCACCGTCTCATGGGGCAGGACACTCAGGGTCAGGGAAAAATCCAATATATATCTGGTGATACCTCGGGTGCTATTACAGATAGCGCAATAAATCAAGGTGAATTATCTGCAGGAGGCCCTGGCGCATGCATCTGGGCAGCGGGAACGACCTCGGACCACCAGGGGCGGAGAAAACCACCGACACATGGGGTCGGACACTCAGGGTCAGCGAAAATTCCAATATATATCTGGTGATATCTCGGGTGCTATTACAGATAGCGCAATAAATCATAGTGCGTTGTCCGTAGGAGGCCCTGGCGCATGAATCTGTCCAGCGGGAACGACCTCGGACCACCAGGGGCCGAGAAAACCACCGTCTCATGGGGCCAGACACTCAGGGTCAGGCAAAAATCCAATATATATCAGGTGATATCTCGGGTACTATTAGAGATAGCGCAATAAACCAAAGTGAATTATCTGCAGGAGGCCCTGGCTCATGAATCTGTGCAGCGGTAACGACCTCGGACGACCAGGGGCCGAGAAAACCACCGTCTCATTGGGCCGGACACTCAGTGTCAGGGAAAAATCCAATATATATCTGGTGATATCTCGGGTGCTATTAGTGATAGCGCAATAAACCAAAGTGAATTATCTGCAGGAGGCCCTGGCGCATGAATCAGTGCAGCCGCAACGACCTCGGACAACCAGGGGCCGAGAAAACCACCGACACATGGGTCCGGACACTCAGGGTCAGGGAATAATCCAATATATATCTGGTGATATCTCGGGTGCTATTACAGATAGCGCAATAAACCAAAGTGAATTATCTGCAGGGGGCCCTGGCGCATGAATCTGTGCAGCGGAAACGACCTCGGACCACCAGGGGCCGTGAAAACCACCGTCACATGGGGCCGGACACTCAGGGTCAGGGAAAAATCCAATATATATCTGGTGATATCTCGGGTGCTATTAGAGATAGCGCAATAAATCATAGTGCATTGTCTGTAGGAGGCCCTGGCGCATGAATCTGTGCAGCGGGAACGACCTCGGACAACCAGGGGCCGAGAAAACCACAGTCTCATGGGGACGGACACTCAGGGTCAGGGGAAAATCCTATATATATCTGGTGATATCTCGGGTGCTATTACAGATAGCGCAATAAACCAAAGTGAATTATCTGCAGGGTGCCCTGGCGCATGAATCTGTGCAGCGGGAACGACGTCGGACCACCAGGGGCCGAGAAAACCACCGTCTCATGGGGCCAGACACTCAGGGTCAGGGAAATTCCAATATATATCTGGTGATATCTCGGGTGCTATTAGAGATAGCGCAATAAACCAAAGTGAATTATCTGCAGGAGGCCCTGACGCATGAATCTTTGCAGCGGTAACGACCTCGGACGACCAGGGGCCGAGAAAACCACCGTCTCATGGGGCCGGACACTCATGGTCAGGGAAAAATCCAATATATATCTGGTGATATCTCGGGTGCTATTAGAGACATCGAAATAAATCAAAGTGCATTGTCCGTAGGAGGCCCTTGCGCATGAATCTGGGCAGCGGGAACGACCTCAGACCACCAGGGGCCGAGAAAACCACCGACACATGGGGTCGGACACTCAGGGTCAGGGAAAATTCCAATATATATCTGGTGATATCTCGGGTGCTATTAGTGATAGCGCAATAAACCAATGTGAATTATCTGCAGGAGGCCCTGGCGCACGAATCTGTGCAGCGGTAACGACCTCGGATCACCAGGGTCCGAGAAAACCACCGTCTCATGGGGCCAGACACTCAGGGTCGGGGAAAAATCCAATATATATCTGGTGATATCTCGGGTGCTATTAGAGATAGCGTAATAAGTTAAAGTGCATTGTCTGCAGGGGGCCCTGGCGCATGAATCTGCGCAGCGGGAACGACCTCGGACCACCAGGGGCCGAGAAAACCACAGTCTCATGGGGCCGGACACTCAGGGTCAGGGGAAAATCCAATATATATCTGGTGATATCTCGGGTGCTATTACAGATAGCGCAATAAATCATAGTGCGTTGTCCGTAGGAGGCCCTGGCGCATGAATCTGTCCAGCGGGAACGACCTCGGACCACCAGGGGCCGAGAAAACCACCGTCTCATGGGGCCAGACACTCAGGGTCAGGCAAAAATCCAATATATATCAGGTGATATCTCGGGTGCTATTAGAGATAGCGCAATAAACCAAAGTGAATTATCTGCAGGAGGCCCTGGCTCATGAATCTGTGCAGCGGTAACGACCTCGGACGACCAGGGGCCGAGAAAACCACCGTCTCATTGGGCCGGACACTCAGTGTCAGGGAAAAATCCAATATATATCTGGTGATATCTCGGGTGCTATTAGTGATAGCGCAATAAATCAAAGTGCATTGTCCGTAGGAGGCCCTTGCGCATGAATCTGGGCAGCGGGAACGACCGCGGACCACCAGGGGCCGAGAAAACCACAGTCTCATGGCGCTGGACACTCAGGGTCAGGGTAAAATCCAATATATATCTGGTGATATCTCGGGTGCTATTAGAGATAGCGCCATAAACCAAAGTGAATTATCTGCAGGAGGCCCTGGCGCATGAATCTGTGCAGCGGGTACGACCTCGGACCACCAGGGGCCGAGAAAACCACCGTCTCATAGGGCCGGACACTCAGGGTCAGGGAAAAATCCAATATATATCCGGTGATATCTCGGGTGCTATTACAGATAGCGCACTAAATCATAGTGCATTGTCTGTTGGAGGCCCTGGCGCATGAATCTGTGCAGCGGGAACGACCTAGGACCACCAGGGGCCGAGAAAACCACAGTCTCATGGGGCTGGACACTCAGGGTCAGGGTAAAATCTAATGTATATCTGGTGATATCTCGGGTGCTATTAGAGATAGCGCAATAAACCAAAGTGAATTATCTGCACGGGGCCCTGTCGCATGAATCTGTGCAGCGGGGACGACCTCGGACCACCAGGGGCCGAGAAAACCACAGTCTCATGGGGCTGGATACTCAGGGTCAGGGGAAAATCCAATATATATCTGGTGATATCTCGGGTGCTATTACAGATAGCGCAATAAATAATAGTGCATTGTCTGTAGGAGGCACTGGCGCATGAATCTGTGCAGCGGGAACGACCTCGGACCACCAGGGGCCGAGAAAACCACCGTCTCATGGGGCCGGACACTCAGGGTCCGGGGAAAATCCTATATATATCTGGTGATATTTCGGGTGATATTACAGATAGCGCAATAAATCAAAGTGCATTGTCTGTAGGAGGCCCTGAAAACCACAGCCTCATGGGGCCGGACACTCAGGGTCAGGGGAAAATTCAATGTATATCTGGTGATATCTCGGGTGCTATTAGAGATAGCGCAATAAACCAAAGTGAATTATCTGCAGGGGGCCCTCGCGCATGAGCCTGTGCAGCGGCAACTACCTCGGACCACCAGGGGCCGAGAAAACCACAGTCTCATGGGGACGGACACTCAGGGTCAGGGGAAAATCCTATATATATCTGGTGATATCTCGGGTGCTATTACAGATAGCGCAATAAACCAAAGTGAATTATCTGCAGGGTGCCCTGGCGCATGAATCTGTGCAGCGGGAACGACGTCGGACCACCAGGGGCCGAGAAAACCACCGTCTCATGGGGCCAGACACTCAGGGTCAGGGAAATTCCAATATATATCTGGTGATATCTCGGGTGCTATTAGAGATAGCGCAATAAACCAAAGTGAATTATCTGCAGGAGGCCCTGACGCATGAATCTTTGCAGCGGTAACGACCTCGGACGACCAGGGGCCGAGAAAACCACCGTCTCATGGGGCCGGACACTCATGGTCAGGGAAAAATCCAATATATATCTGGTGATATCTCGGGTGCTATTAGAGACATCGAAATAAATCAAAGTGCATTGTCCGTAGGAGGCCCTTGCGCATGAATCTGGGCAGCGGGAACGACCTCAGACCACCAGGGGCCGAGAAAACCACCGACACATGGGGTCGGACACTCAGGGTCAGGGAAAATTCCAATATATATCTGGTGATATCTCGGGTGCTATTAGTGATAGCGCAATAAACCAATGTGAATTATCTGCAGGAGGCCCTGGCGCACGAATCTGTGCAGCGGTAACGACCTCGGATCACCAGGGTCCGAGAAAACCACCGTCTCATGGGGCCAGACACTCAGGGTCGGGGAAAAATCCAATATATATCTGGTGATATCTCGGGTGCTATTAGAGATAGCGTAATAAGTTAAAGTGCATTGTCTGCAGGGGGCCCTGGCGCATGAATCTGCGCAGCGGGAACGACCTCGGACCACCAGGGGCCGAGAAAACCACAGTCTCATGGGGCCGGACACTCAGGGTCAGGGGAAAATCCAATATATATCTGGTGATATCTCGGGTGCTATTACAGATAGCGCAATAAATCATAGTGCGTTGTCCGTAGGAGGCCCTGGCGCATGAATCTGTCCAGCGGGAACGACCTCGGACCACCAGGGGCCGAGAAAACCACCGTCTCATGGGGCCAGACACTCAGGGTCAGGCAAAAATCCAATATATATCAGGTGATATCTCGGGTGCTATTAGATATAGCGCAATAAACCAAAGTGAATTATCTGCAGGAGGCCCTGGCTCATGAATCTGTGCAGCGGTAACGACCTCGGACGACCAGGGGCCGAGAAAACCACCGTCTCATTGGGCCGGACACTCAGTGTCAGGGAAAAATCCAATATATATCTGGTGATATCTCGGGTGCTATTAGTGATAGCGCAATAAATCAAAGTGCATTGTCCGTAGGAGGCCCTTGCGCATGAATCTGGGCAGCGGGAACGACCGCGGACCACCAGGGGCCGAGAAAACCACAGTCTCATGGGGCTGGACACTCAGGGTCAGGGTAAAATCTAATGTATATCTGGTGATATCTCGGGTGCTATTAGAGATAGCGCAATAAACCAAAGTGAATTATCTGCACGGGGCCCTGTCGCATGAATCTGTGCAGCGGGGACGACCTCGGACCACCAGGGGCCGAGAAAACCACAGTCTCATGGGGCTGGATACTCAGGGTCAGGGGAAAATCCAATATATATCTGGTGATATCTCGGGTGCTATTACAGATAGCGCAATAAATAATAGTGCATTGTCTGTAGGAGGCACTGGCGCATGAATCTGTGCAGCGGGAACGACCTCGGACCACCAGGGGCCGAGAAAACCACCGTCTCATGGGGCCGGACACTCAGGGTCCGGGGAAAATCCTATATATATCTGGTGATATTTCGGGTGATATTACAGATAGCGCAATAAATCAAAGTGCATTGTCTGTAGGAGGCCCTGAAAACCACAGCCTCATGGGGCCGGACACTCAGGGTCAGGGGAAAATTCAATGTATATCTGGTGATATCTCGGGTGCTATTAGAGATAGCGCAATAAACCAAAGTGAATTATCTGCAGGGGGCCCTCGCGCATGAGCCTGTGCAGCGGCAACTACCTCGGACCACCAGGGGCCGAGAAAACCACCGTCTCATGGGGCAGGACACTCAGGGTCAGGGAAAAATCCAATATATATCTGGTGATACCTCGGGTGCTATTACAGATAGCGCAATAAATCAAGGTGAATTATCTGCAGGAGGCCCTGGCGCATGCATCTGGGCAGCGGGAACGACCTCGGACCACCAGGGGCGGAGAAAACCACCGACACATGGGGTCGGACACTCAGGGTCAGCGAAAATTCCAATATATATCTGGTGATATCTCGGGTGCTATTAGTGATAGCGCAATATACCAAAGTGAATTATCTGCAGGAGGCCCTGGCGCATGAATCTGTGCAGCGGGAACGACCTGGGACCACCAGGGGCCGAGAAAACCACCGTCTCATGGGGCCGGACACTCAGGGTCCGGGGAAAATCAGATATATATCTGGTGATATCTCGGGTGCTATTACAGATAGCGCAATAAATCAAAGTGCATTGTCTGTAAGAGTCCCTGTCGCATGAATCTGTGCAGCGGGAACGACCTCGGACCACCAGGGTCCGAGAAAACCACAGTCTCATGGGGCTGGACACTCAGGGTCAGGGGAAAATCCAATATATATCTGGTGATATCTCGGGTGCTATTAGTGATAGCGCAATAAACCAAAGTGAATTATCTGCAGGAGACCCTGGCGCATGAATCTGTGCAGCGGGAACGACCTCGGATCACCAGGGTCCGAGAAAACCACAGTCTCATGGTAACGGACACTCAGGGTCAGGGGAAAATCCAATATATATCTGGTGATATCTGGGGTGCTATTAGAGATAGCGCAATAAACCAAAGTGAATTATCTGCAGGAGGCCCTGGCGCATGAATCTGTCCAGCGGGAACGACCTCGGACCACCAGGGGCCGAGAAAACCACCGTCTCATGGGGCCGGACAGTCAGGTTCAGGGAAAAATCCAATATATATCTGGTGATATCTCGGGTGCTATTACTTATAGCGCCATAAACCAAGGTCAATTATCTGCAGGAGGCCCTGGCGCATGAATCTGTGCAGCAGGAACGACCTCGGACCACCTGGGGCCGCGAAAACCACAGTCTCATGGGGCCGGACACTCAGGGTCAGGGGAAAATCCAATATATATCTGGTGATATCTCGGGTGGTATTAGAGATAGCGCAATAAACCAAAGTGAATTATCTGCAGGGGGCCCTGGCGCATGAATCTGTGCAGCAGGAATGACCTCGAACCACCAGGGGCCGAGAAAATTACAGATATTCGGAATCCGTCACCCAAGGTCATGTAAAAATCCAGCATATATCTGGTGATATCTCGGGTGCTATTACAGATAGCGCAATAAACCAAAGTATATTGTCTGTAGGAGGCCCTTGCGCATGAATCTGTGCAGCAGGAACGACATCGGACCACCAGGGGCCGAGAAAATTACAGATTTTCGGTATCCGTCACCCAAAGTCATGTAAAAATCCAGCATATATATGGTGCTTTCTCGGGTGCTATTACAGATAGCGCAATAAATCAAAGTGCATTGTCTGTAGGAGGCCCTTGCGCATGAATCTGTGCAGCGGGAACGACCTCGGACCACAACGGGCCGAGACAACCACCGTCTCATGGGGCCGGACACTCAGGGTCAGGGGAAAATCCAATATACATCTGGTGATATCTCGGGTGCTATTACAGATAGCGCAATAAATTAAAGTGCATTCTCTGCAGGAGGACCTGGCGCATGAATCTGTGCAGCGGTATCTACCTCGGTCCATTAGGGTCCGAGAAAATCTCCGTCTCATGGGGCCGGACACTCAGGGCCAGGGAAAAATCCAATATATATCTAGTGATATCTCGGGTGCTATTACAGATAGCGCAATAGACCAAAGTTCATTGCCTGTAGGAGGCCCTGGAGCATTAATCTGTTCAGCGGGAACGACCTCGGACCTCCAGGGGCCGAGAAAACCACCGTCTCATGGGGCCGGACACGCAGGGCCTTGGTAAAATCCAATATATATCTCGTGATATCTCAGGTGCTATTACGGATAGCGCAATAAATCAAAGTGCATTGTCTGTAGGAGGCCCTGGCGCATGAATCTGTGCAGCGGGAACGACCTCGGACCACCTGGGACCGAGAAAACCACAGTCTCATGGGGCCGGACACTCAGGGCCAGGGGAAAATCCAGTATATATCTGGTGATATCTCGGGTGCTATTACAGATAGCGCAACAAATCAAAGTGTATTGTCTGTAGGAGGCCCTGGCGCATGAATCCGTGCAGCGGGAACGACCTCGGATCACCAGGGTCCGAGAAAACCACAGTCTCATGGGGCCGGACACTCAGGGCCAGGGGAAAATCCAGTATATATCTGGTGATATCTCGGTTGCTATTAGAGATAGCGCGATATATCAAAGTGCATTGTCTGCAGAAGGCCCTAGCGCATGAATCTGTGCAGCAGCAACGACGTCGGAACACCAGGGGCCAAGAAAATTACAGATTTTCGGTATCCGTCACCCAAGGTCATGTAAAAATCCAGCATATATCTGGTGATATCTCGGGTGCTATTAGACATAGCGCAATAAATCAAAGTGCATTGTCTGTAGGAGGCCCTGGCGCGTGAATCTGTGCAGCGGGAACGACCTCGGACCACCAGGGGCCGAGAAAACGACCGTCTCATGGGGCCGGACACTCAGTGTCAGGGGAAAATCCAATATATATCTGGTGATATCTCGGGTGCTATTAGAGATAGCGCAATGAACCAAAGTGAATTATCTGCAGTAGGCCCTGGCGCATGAATCTGTGCAGCGGGAACGACCACGGACCACCAGGGGCCGAGAAAACCAACGTCCCATGGGGCCGGACACTCATGGTCAGGGAAAAATCCAATATATATCTGGTGATAACTCGCGTGAAATTAGAGATAGCGCAATAAACCAAAGTGAATTATCTGCAGGAGGCCCTGGCGCATGCATCTGTGCAGCGGGAACGACCTCGGACCACCAGGGGCCGAGAAAACCACCCTCTCATGGGGCCTTACACTCGGGGTCAGGGGAAAATCCAATATATATCTGGTGATATCTCGGGTGCTATTAGAGATAGCGCAATAAATTATAGTGCATTGTCTGCAGGAGGCCCTGGCGCATGAATCTGTGCAGCGGTATCTACCTCGGTCCATCAGTGTCCGAGAAAATCTCCGTCTCATGGGGCCGGACACTCAGGGCCAGGGAAAAATCCAATATATATCTAGTGATATCTCGGGTGCTATTACAGATAGCGCAATAAATCAAAGTGCATTGTCTGTAGGAGGCCCTGGCGCATGAATCTGGCCAGCGGGAACGACCTCGGACCACCAGGGGCCGAGAAAACCACTGTCTCATGGGGCCGGACACTCAGGGTCAGGGGAAAATCCAATATATATCTGGTAATACCTCGGGTGCTATTACAGATAGCGCAATAAATCAAGGTGAATTATCTGCAGGAGGCCCTGGCGCATGCATCTGGGCAGCGGGAACGACCTCGGACCACCAGGGGCGGAGAAAACCACCGTCTCATGGGGCCGGACACTCAGGTTCGGGGAAAAATCCAATATATATCTGGTGATATCTCGGGTGCTATTAGTGATAGCGCAATAAACCAAAGTGAATTATCTGCAGGAGGCCCTGGCGCATGAATCTGTGCAGCGGGAACGACCTCGGACCACCAGGGGCCGAGAATACCACCGTCACATGGGGCCGGACACTGAGGGTCAGGGAAAAATCCAATATGTTTCCGGTGATATCTCGGGTGATATTACAGATAGCGCAATAAATCATAGTGCATTGTCTGTAGGATGCCCTGGCGCATGAATCTGTGCAGCGGGAACGACCTCGGACCACCAGGGGCCGAGAAAACCACAGTCTCATGGGGCCGGACACTCAGGGTCAGGGGAAAATCCAATATATATCTGGTGATATCTCGGGTGCTATTAGAGATAGCGCAATAAACCAAAGTGAATTATCTGCAGGAGGCCCTGACGCATGAATCTGTGCAGCGGTAACGACCTCGGACCACCAGGGTCCGAGAAAACCACCGTCTCATGGGGCCGGACACTCAGGGTCCGGGGAAAATCCTATATATATCTGGTGATATCTCGGGTGCTATTACAGATAGCGCAATAAACCAAAGTGAATTATCTGCAGGAGGCCCTGACGCATGAATCTGTGCAGCGGTATCGACCTCGGACGACCAGGGTCCGAGAGAACCATCGTCTCATGGGGCCGGACACTCAGGGTCGGGGAAAAATCCAATATATATCTGGTGATATCTCGGGTGCTATTAGAGATAGCGCAATAAGTCAAAGTGCATTGTCTGCAGGGGGCCCTGGCGCATGAATCTGCGCAGCGGGAACAACCTCGGGCCACCAGGGGCCGAGAAAACCACCGTCTCATAGGGCCGGACACTCAGGGTCAGGGAAAAATCCAATATATATCTGGTGATATCTCGGGTGCTATTAGAGATAGCGCAATAAACCAAAGTGAATTATCTGCACGGGGCCCTGTCGCATGAATCTGTGCAGCGGGAACGACCTCGGACCACCAGGGGCCGAGAAAACCACAGTCTCATGGGGCTGGACACTCAGGGTCAGGGAAAAATCCAATATATATCCGGTGATATCTCGGGTGCTATTACAGATAGCGCAATAAATCAAAGTGCATTGTCTGTAAGAGTCCCTGTCGCATGAATCTGTGCAGCGGGAACAACCTCGGACCACCAGGGGCCGAGAAAACCACAGTCTCATGGGGCTGGTCACGCAGGGTCAGAGGAAAATCCAATATATATCTGGTGATATCTCGGGTGCTATTAGAGACAGCGCAATAAACCAAAGTGAAGTATCTGCAGGAGCCCCTGGCGCATGAATCTGTCCAGCGGGAACGACCTCGGACCACCAGGGGCCGAGAAAACCACCGTCTCATGGGGCCAGACACTCAGGGTCTGGCAAAAATCCAATATATATCTGGTGATATCTCGGGTGCTATTAGAGATAGCGCAATAAACCAAAGTGAATTATCTGCAGGAGGCCCTGGCGCATGAATCTGTGCAGCGGTAACGACCTCGGACGACCAGGGGCCGAGAAAACCACCCTCTCATGGGGCCGGACACTCAGGGTCAGGGAAAAATCCAATATATATCTGGTGATATCTCGGGTGCTATTAGTGATAGCGCAATAAACCAAAGTGAATTATCTGCAGGAGGGCCTGGCGCATGCATCTGTGCAGCGGGAACGACCTCGGACCACCAGGGGCCGAGACAACCACCGTCTCATTGGGCCAGACACTCAGGGTCAGGGAAAAATCCAATATATATCTGGTGATATCTCGGGTGCTATTAGAAATAGCGCAATAAATCAAAGTGCATTGTCCGTAGGAGGCCCTTGCGCATGAATCTGTGCAGCGGGAACGACCTCGGACCACCAGGGGCCGAGAAAACCACTGTCTCATGGGGCCGGACACTCAGGGTCAGGGGAAAATCCAATATATATCTGGTGATATCACGGGCGCCATTAGAGATAGCGCAATAAATCAAACTGCATGTCCGTAGGAGGCCCTTGCGCATGAATCTGTGCAGCAGGTACGACATCGGACCACCAGGGGCCGAGAAAATTACAGATTTTCGGTATCCGTCACACAAAGTGATGTAAAAATCCAGCATATATATGGTGCTCTCTCGGGTGCTATTACTGATAGCGCAATAAATCAAAGTGCATTGTCTGTAGGAGGCCCTGGCGCATGAATCTGTGCAGCGGGAACGACCTCGGACCACCTGGGGCCGAGAAAACCACAGTCACATGGGGCCGGACACTCAGGGTCAGGGGAAAATCCAGTATATATCTGGTGATATCTCGGGTGCTATTACAGGTAGCGCAATAAATCAAAGTGCATTGTCTGTAGGAGGCCCTGGCGCATGAATCTGTGCAGCGAGAACGACCTCGGACCACCTGGGGCCGAGAAAACCACAGTCTCATGGGGCCGGACACTCAGGGTCAGGGGAAAATCAAATATATATCTTGTGATATCTCGGGTGCTATTAGAGATAGCGCAATAAACCAAAGTGAATTATCTGCACGGGGCCCTGTCGCATGAATCTGTGCAGCGGGAACGACCTCGGACCACCAGGGGCCGAGAAAAACACAGTCTCATGGGGCTGGACACTCAGGGTCAGGGGAAAATCCAATATATATCTGGTGATATCTCGGGTGCTATTATAGATAGGGCAATAAATCATAGTGCATTGTCTGTAGGAGGCCCTGGCGCATGAATCTGTGCAGCGGGAACGACCTCGGACCACCAGGGGCCGAGAAAACCACAGTCTCATGGGGACGGACACTCAGGGTCAGGGGAAAATCCAATATATATCTGGTGATATCTCGGGTGCTATTAGAGATAGCGCATTAAACCAAAGTGAATTATCTGCAGGAGGCCCTGGCGCATGCATATGTGCAGCGGTAACGACCTCGGACGACCAGGGGCCGAGAAAACCACCCTCTCATGGGGCCGGACACTCAGGGTCAGGGAAAAATCCAATATATATCTGGTGATATCTCGGGTGCTATTAGTGATAGCGCATTAAACCAAAGTGAATTATCTGCAGGAGGGCCTGGCGCATGCATCTGTGCAGCGGGAACGAACTCGGACCACCAGGGGCCGAGACAACCACCGTCTCATTGGGCCAGACACTCAGGGTCAGGGAAAAATCCAATATATATCTGGTGATATCTCGGGTGCTATTAGAAATAGCGCAATAAATCAAAGTGCATTGTCCGTAGGAGGCCCTTGCGCATGAATCTGTGCAGCGGGAACGACCTCGGACCACCAGGGGCCGAGAAAACCACTGTCTCATGGGGCCGGACACTCAGGGTCAGGGGAAAATCCAATATATATCTGGTGATATCACGGGCGCCATTAGAGATAGCGCAATAAATCAAACTGCATGTCCGTAGGAGGCCCTTGCGCATGAATCTGTGCAGCAGGTACGACATCGGACCACCAGGGGCCGAGAAAATTACAGATTTTCGGTATCCGTCACACAAAGTGATGTAAGAATCCAGCATATATATGGTGCTCTCTCGGGTGCTATTACTGATAGCGCAATAAATCAAAGTGCATTGTCTGTAGGAGGCCCTGGCGCATGAATCTGTGCAGCGGGAACGACCTCGGACCACCTGGGGCCGAGAAAACCACAGTCACATGGGGCCGGACACTCAGGGTCAGGGGAAAATCCAGTATATATCTGGTGATATCTCGGGTGCTATTACAGGTAGCGCAATAAATCAAAGTGCATTGTCTGTAGGAGGCCCTGGCGCATGAATCTGTGCAGCGAGAACGACCTCGGACCACCTGGGGCCGAGAAAACCACAGTCTCATGGGGCCGGACACTCAGGGTCAGGGGAAAATCAAATATATAACTTGTGATATCTCGGGTGCTATTAGAGATAGCGCAATAAACCAAAGTGAATTATCTGCACGGGGCCCTGTCGCATGAATCTGTGCAGCGGGAACGACCTCGGACCACCAGGGGCCGAGAAAACCACAGTCTCATGGGGCTGGACACTCAGGGTCAGGGGAAAATCCAATATATATCTGGTGATATCTCGGGTGCTATTACAGATAGGGCAATAAATCATAGTGCATTGTCTGTAGGAGGCCCTGGCGCATGAATCTGTGCAGCGGGAACGACCTCGGACCACCAGGGGCCGAGAAAACCACAGTCTCATGGGGACGGACACTCAGGGTCAGGGGAAAATCCAATATATATCTGGTGATATCTCGGGTGCTATTAGAGATAGCGCATTAAACCAAAGTGAATTATCTGCAGGAGGCCCTGGCGCATGCATATGTGAAGCGGGAACGACCTCGGACCACCAGGGGCCGAGAAAACCACCGTCACATGGGGCCGGACACTCAGGGTCAGGGAAAAATCCAATATATATCCGGTGATATCTCGGGTGCTATTACAGATAGCGCAATAAATCAAAGTGCGTTGTCTGTAAGAGTCCCTGTCGCATGAATCTGTGCAGCGGGAACGACCTCGGACCACCAGGGGCCGAGAAAACCACAGTCTCATGGGGCTGGACACGCAGGGTCAGGGGAAAATCCAATATATATCTGGTGATATCTCGGGTGCTATTAGAGACAGCGCAATAAACCAAAGTGAATTATCTGCAAGAGGCCCTGGCGCATGAATCTGTGCAGCGGGAACGACCTCGGACCGCCAGGGGCCGAGAAAACCACAGTCTCATGGGGCTGGACACGCAGGGTCAGGGAAAAATCCAATATATGTCTGGTGATATCTCGGGTGCTATTAGAGATAACGCAATAAACCAAAGTGAATTATCTGCAGGAGGCCCTGGCGCATGCATCTGTGCAGCGGGAACGACCTCGGACCACCAGCGTCCGAGAAAACCACCGTCTCATGGGGCCGGACACTCAGGGTCCGGGGAAAATCCTATATATATCTGGTGATATCTCGGGTGCTATTACAGATAGCGCAATAAATCAAAGTGCATTGTCTGTAGGAGGCCCTGAAAACCACAGTCTCATGGGGCCGGACACTCAGGGTCAGGGGAAAATACAATGTATATCTGGTTATATCTCGGGTGCTATTAGAGATAGCGCAATAAACCAAAGTGAATTATCTGCAGGGGGCCCTCGCGCATGAGCCCGTGCAGCGGGAACTACCTCGGACCACCAGGGGCCGAGAAAACCACCGTCTCATGGGGCAGGACACTCAGGGTCAGGGAAAAATCCAATATATATCTGGTGATACCTCGGGTGCTATTACAGATAGCGCAATAAACCAAAGTGAATTATCAGCAGGAGGCCCTGGCTCATGAATCTGTCCAGCGGGAACGACCTCGGACCACCAGGGGCCGAGAAAACCACCGTCTCATGGGGCCGGACACTCAGGGTCAGGGAAAAATCCAATATGTATCTCGTGATATCTCGGGTGCTATTAGAGATAGCGCAATAAAGCAAAGTGCATTGCCTGCAAGAGGCCCTGGCGCATGAATCTATTCAGCGGGAACGACCTCGGACCACCAGGGGCCGAGAAAACCACCGTCTCATGGGGCCGGAAACTCAGGGTCAGGGAAAAATCCAATATATATCTGGTGATATCTCGGGTGCTATTAGAGAAAGCGCAATAAACCAAGGTGATTTATCTACAGGAGGCCCTGGCGCATGAATCTGTGCAGCGGGAACGACCTCGGACCACCAGGAGCCGCGAAAACCACAGTCTCATGGGGCCGGACACTCAGGGTCAGGGGAAAATCAAATATATATCTTGTGATATCTCGGGTGCTATTAGAGATAGCGCAATAAACCAAAGTGAATTATCTGCACGGGGCCCTGTCGCATGAATCTGTGCAGCGGGAACGACCTCGGACCACCAGGGGCCGAGAAAACCACCGTCTCATGGGGCCGGACACTCAGGGTCCGGGGAAAATCCAATATATATCTGGTGATATCTCGGGTGCTATTACAGATAGCGCAATAAATCAAAGTTTATTGTCTGTAGGAGGCCCTGGCACATGAATCTGTGCAGCGGGAACGACCTCGGACCACCAGGGGCCGAGAAAACCACCGTCACATGGGGCCGGACACTCAGGGTCAGGGAAAAATCCAATATATATCTGGTGTTATCTCGGGTGCTATTACAGATAGCGCATCAAATCAAAGTGGATTGTCTGCAGGCGGCCCTGGCGCATGAATCTGTGCAGCGGGAACGACCTCGGACCACCAGGGGCCGAGAAAACCACCGTCTCATGGGGCCGGACACTCAGGGTCAGGGAAAAATCCAATATGTATCTCGTGATATCTCGGGTGCTATTAGAGATAGCGCAATAAAGCAAAGTGCATTGTCTGCAAGAGGCCCTGGCGCATGAATCTATTCAGCGGGAACGACCTCGGACCACCAGGGGCCGAGAAAACCACCGTCTCATGGGGCCGGAAACTCAGGGTCAGGGAAAAATCCAATATGTATGTGGTGATATCTCGGGTGCTATTAGAGAAAGCGCATTAACCAAGGTGATTTATCTACAGGAGGCCCTGGCGCATGAATCTGTGCAGCGGGAACGACCTCGGACCACCAGGAGCCGCGAAAACCACAGTCTCATGGGGCCGGACACTCAGGGTCAGGGGAAAATCCAATATATATATATGGTGATATCTCGGGTGCTATTACTGATAGCGCAATAAACCAAAGTGAATTATCTGCAGGAGGCCCTGGCGCATGAATCTGTGCAGCGGGTACGACCTCGGACCACCAGGGGCCGAGAAAATTACAGATATTCGGAATCCGTCACCCAAGGTCATGTAAAAATCCAGCATATATCTGGTGATATCTCGGGTGCTATTACAGATAGCGCAATAAACCAAAGTGCTTTGTCTGCGGGAGGCCCTGGCGCATGAATCTGTGCAGCCGCAACGACCTCGGACAACCAGGGGCCGAGAAAACCACAGTCTCATGGGGCCGGACACTCAGGGTCAGGGGAAAATCGAATATATATCTGGTGATATCTCGGGTGCTATTACAGATAGCGCAACAAATCAAAGTGGATTGTCTGCAGGCGGCCCTGGCGCATGAATCTGTGCAGCGGGAACGACCTCGGACCACCAGGGGCTGAGAAAACCACCGTCTCATGGGGCCGGACACTCAGGGTCAGGGAAAAATCCAATATGTATCTCGTGATATCTCGGGTGCTATTAGAGATAGCGCAATAAAGCAAAGTGCATTGCCTGCAAGAGGCCCTGGCGCATGAATCTATTCAGCGGGAACGACCTCGGACCACCAGGGGCCGAGAAAACCACCGTCTCATGGGGCCGGAAACTCAGGGTCAGGGAAAAATCCAATATATATCTGGTGATATCTCGGGTGCTATTAGAGAAAGCGCAATAAACCAAGGTGATTTATCTACAGGAGGCCCTGGCGCATGAATCTGTGCAGCGGGAACGACCTCGGACCACCAGGAGCCGCGAAAACCACAGTCTCATGGGGCCGGACACTCAGGGTCAGGGGAAAATCAAATATATATCTTGTGATATCTCGGGTGCTATTAGAGATAGCGCAATAAACCAAAGTGAATTATCTGCACGGGGCACTGTCGCATGAATCTGTGCAGCGGGAACGACCTCGGACCACCAGGGGCCGAGAAAACCACAGTCTCATGGGGCTGGACACTCAGGGTCTGGGGAAAATCCAATATATATCTGGTGATATCTCGGGTGCTATTACAGATAGCGCAATAAATCATAGTGCATTGTCTGTAGGAGGGCCTGGCGCATGAATCTGTGCAGCGGGAACGACCTCGGACCACCAGGGGCCGAGAAAACCACAGTCTCATGGGGACGGACACTCAGGGTCAGGGGAAAATCCAATATATATCTGGTGATATCTCGGGTGCTATTACAGATAGCGCAATAAATCATAGTGCATTGTCTGTAGGAGGCCCTGGCGCATGAATTTGTGCAGCGGGAACGACCTCGGACCACCAGGGGCCGAGAAAACCACCGTCACATGGGGCCGGACACTCAGGGTCAGGGGAAAATCCAATATATATCCGGTGATATCTCGGGTGCTATTACAGATAGCGCAATAAATCAAAGTGCATTGTCTGTAAGAGTCCCTGTCGCATGAATCTGTGCAGCGGGAACGACCTCGGACCGCCAGGGGCCGAGAAAACCACAGTCTCATGGGGCTGGTCACTCAGCGTCAGGGAAATTCCAATATATATCTGGTGATATCTCGGGTGCTATTAGAAATAGCGCAATAAATCAAAGTGCATTGTCCGTAGGAGGCCCTTGCGCATGAATCTGTGCAGCGGGAACGACCTCGGACCACCAGGGGCGGAGAAAACCACCGTCTCATGGAGCCGGTCACTTAGGGTCAGGGGAAAATCCAATATATATCTGGTGATATTTCCGGTGCTATTAGAGATAGCGCAATAAACCAAAGTGAATTATCTGCAGGAGGCCCTGACGCATGAATCTGTGCAGCGGTAACGACCTCGAACGACCAGGGGCCGAGAAAACCACCGTCTCATGGGGCAGGACACTCAGGGTCAGGGAAAAATCCAATATATATCTGGTGTTACCTCGGGTGCTATTACAGATAGCGCAATAAATCCAGGTGAATTATCTGCAGGAGGCCCTGGCGCATGCATCTGGGCTGCGGGAACGACCTCGGACCACCAGGGGCGGAGAAAACCACCGTCTCATGGGGCCGGACACTCATGGTCGGTGAAAAATCCAATATATATCTGGTGATATCTCGGGTGCTATTAGTGATAGCGCAATAAACCAAAGTGAATTATCTGCAGGAGGCCCTGGCGCATGAATCTGTGCAGCGGGAACGACCTCGGACCACCAGCGGCCGAGAAAACCACAGTCTCATGGGGCTGGACACTCAGGGTCAGGGGAAAATCCAATATATATCTGGTGATATCTCGGGTGCTATTACAGATAGCGCAATAAATCATAGTGCATTGTCTGTAGGATGCCCTGGCGCATGAATCTGTGCAGCGGGAACGACCTCGGACCACCAGGGGCCGAGAAAACCACAGTCTCATGGGGCCGGACACTCAGCGTCAGGGAAATTCCAATATATATCTGGTGATATCTCGGGTGCTATTAGAGATAGCGCAATAAACCAAAGTGAATTATCTGCAGGAGGCCCTGACGCATGAATCTGTGCAGCGGTAACGACGTCGAACGACCAGGGGCCGAGAAAACCACCGTCTCATGGGGCCGGACACTCATGGCCAGGGAAAAATCCAATATATATCTGGTGATATCTCGGGTGCTATTAGAGACATCGCAATAAATCAAAGTGCATTGTCCGTAGGAGGCCCTTGCGCATGAATCTGGGCAGCGGGAACGACCTCAGACCACCAGGGGCCGAGAAAACCACCGACACATGGGGTCGGACACTCAGGGTCAGGGAAAAATCCAATATATTTCTGGTGATATCTCGGGTGCTATTAGAGAAAGCGCAATAAACCAAGGTGATTTATCTACAGGAGGCCCTGGCGCATGAATCTGTGCAGCGGGAACGACCTCGGACCACCAGGAGCCGCGAAAACCACAGTCTCATTGGGCCGGACACTCAGGGTCAGGGGAAAATCAAATATATATCTTGTGATATCTCGGGTGCTATTACAGATAGCGCAATAAACCAAAGTGAATTATCTGCACGGGGCCCTGTCGCATGAATCTGTGCAGCGGGAACGACCTCGGACCACCAGGGGCCGAGAAAACCACCGTCTCATGGGGCCAGACACTCAGGGTCTGGCAAAAATCCAATATATATCTGGTGATATCTCGGGTGCTATTAGAGATAGCGCAATAGACCAAAGTGAATTATCTGCAGGAGGCCCTGGCGCATGAATCTGTGCAGCGGTAACGACCTCGGACGACCAGGGGCCGAGAAAACCACCGTCTCATGGGGCCGGACACTCAGGGTCAGGGAAAAATACAATATATATCTGGTGATATCTCGGGTGCTATTAGTGATAGCGCAATAAAACAAAGTGAATTATCTGCAGGAGGCCCTGGCGCATGAATCTGTGCAGCGGGAACGACCTCGGATCACCAGGGTCCGAGAAAACCACAGTCTCATGGGAACGGACACTCAGGATCAGGGGAAAATCCAATATATATCTGGTGATATCTCGGGTGCTATTAGAGATAGCGCAATAAACCAAAGTGAATTATCTGCAGGGTGCCCTGGCGCATGAATCTGTGCAGCGGGAACGACCTCGGACCACCAGGGGCCGAGAAAACCACCGTCACATGGGGCCGGACACTCAGGGTCAGGGAAAAATCCAATATGTATCTTGTGATATCTCGGGTGCTATTACAGATAGCGCAATAAACCAAAGTGAATTATCTGCACGGGGCCCTGTCGCATGAATCTGTGCAGCGGGAACGACCTCGGACCACCAGGGGCCGAGAAAACCACAGTCTCATGGGGCTGGACACTCAGGGTCAGGGGAAAATCCAATATATATCTGGTGATATCTCGGGTGCTATTACAGATAGCGCAATAAATCATAGTGCATTGTCTGTAGGAGGCCCTGGCGCATGAATCTGTGCAGCGGGAACGACCTCGGACCACCAGGGGCCGAGAAAACCACAGTCTCATGGGGACGGACACTCAGGGTCAGGGGAAAATCCAATATATATCTGGTGATATCTCGGGTGCTATTAAAGATAGCGCATTAAACCAAAGTGAATTATCTGCAGGATGCCCTGGCGCATGCATCTGTGAAGCGGGAACGACCTCGGACCACCAGGGGCCGAGAAAACCACCGTCACATGGGGCCGGACACTCAGGGTCAGGGAAAAATCCAATATATATCCGGTGATATCTCGGGTGCTATTACAGATAGCGCAATAAATCAAAGTGCATTGTCTGTAAGAGTCCCTGTCGCATGAATATGTGCAGCGGGAACGACCTCGGACCACCTGGGGCCGAGAAAACCACAGTCTCATGGGGCCGGACACTCAGGGTCAGGGGAAAATCCAATATATATCTGGTGATATCTCGGGTGCTATTACAGGTAGCCCAATAAATCAAAGTGCATTGTCTGTAGGAGGCCCTGGCGCATGAATATGTGCAGCGGGAACGACCAGGGACCACCAGGGGCCGAGAAAACCACAGTCTCATGGGGCCGGACACTCAGGGTCAGGGTAGAATCAAATATATATCTGGTGATATCTCGGGTGCTATTAGAGATAGTGCAATAAACCAAAGTGAATTATCTGCAGGAGGGCCTGGCGCATGCATCTGAGCAGCGGGAACGACCTCGGACCACCAGGGGCCGAGACAACCACCGTCTCATTGGGCCAGACACTCAGGGTCAGGGAAAAATCCAATATATATCTGGTGATATCTCGGGTGCTATTAGAAATAGCGCAATAAATCAAAGTGCATTGTCCGTAGGAGGCCCTTGCGCATGAATCTGTGCAGCGGGAACGACCTCGGACCACCAGGGGCGGAGAAAACCACCGTCTCATGGGGCCGGTCACTTAGGGTCAGGGGAAAATCCAATATATATCTGGTGATATTTCCGGTGCTATTAGAGATAGCGCAACAAACCAAAGTGAATTATCTGCAGGAGGCCCTGGCCCATGAATCTGTGCAGAAGGAACGACCTCGGACCACCAGGGGCCGAGAAAACCACCGTCTCATGGGGCCGGACACTCAGGGTCAGGTAAAAATCCAATATATATCTGGTGATATCTCGGGTGCTATTAGAGATAGCGCAATAAACCAAAGTGAATTATCTGCAGGAGGGCCTGGCGCATGCATCTGTGCAGCGGGAACGACCTCGGACCACCAGGGGCCGAGACAACCACCGTCTCATTGGGCCAGACACTCAGGGTCAGGGAAAAATCCAATATATATCTGGTGATATCTCGGGTGCTATTAGAAATAGCGCAATAAATCAAAGTGCATTGTCCGTAGGAGGCCCATGCGCATGAATCTGTGCAGCGGGAACGACCTCGGACCACCAGGGGCCGAGAAAACCACCGTCTCATGGGGCAGGACACTCAGGGTCAGGGAAAAATCCAATATATATCTGGTGATACCTCGGGTGCTATTACAGATAGCGCAATAAATCAAGGTGAATTATCTGCAGGAGGCCCTGGCGCATGCATCTGGGTAGCGGGAACGACCTCGGACCACCAGGGGCGGAGAAAACCACCGTCTCATGGGGCCGGACACTCAGGGTCGGGGAAAAATCCAATATGTATCTGGTGATATCTCGGGTGCTATTAGTGATAGCGCAATAAACCAAAGTGAATTATCTGCAGGAGGCCCTGGCGCATGAATCTGTGCAGCGGGAACGACCTCGGACCACCAGGGGCCGAGAATTCCACCGTCTCATGGGGCCGGACACTGAGGGTCACGGAAAAATCCAATATGTATCCGGTGATATCTCGGGTGATATTACAGATAGCGCAATAAATCGTAGTGCTTTGTCTGTAGGATGCCCTGGCGCATGAATCTGTTCAGCGGGAACGACCTCGGACCACCAGGGGCCGAGAAAACCACAGTCTCATGGGGCCGGACACTCAGGGTCAGGGGAAAATCCAATATATATCTGGTGATATCTCGGGTGCTATTAGTGATAGAGCAATAAACCAAAGTGAATTATCTGCAGGAGGCCCTGGCGCACGAATCTGTGCAGCGGGAACGACCTCGGACCACCAGGGTCCGAGAAAACCATCGTCTCATGGGGCCGGACACTCAGGGTCGGGGAAAAATGCAATATATATCTGGTGATATCTCGGGTGCTATTAGAGATAGCGCAATGAACCAAAGTAAATTATCTGCAGGAGGCCCTGCCGCATGAATCTGGCCAGCGGGAACGACCTCGGACCTCCAGGGGCCGAGAAAACCACCGACACATGGTGCTAGACACCCAAGGTCATGTACAAATCCAGGATGTATGTGCTGATGTCTCGGGTGCTATTAGAGATAGCGCTGTATATGAAAGTGCATTGTCTGCAGGAGGACCTAGCGCATGAAGCTGTGCAGCGGGATCGACCTCGGACCACCAGGGGCCGAGAAAACCACCGTCTCATGGGGCAGGACACTCAGTGTCAGGGAAAAATCCAATATATATCTGGTGATACCTCGGGTGCTATTACAGATAGCGCAATAAATCAAGGTGAATTATCTGCAGGAGGCCCTGGCGCATGCATCTGTGCAGCGGGAACGACCTCGGACCACCAGCGTCCGAGAAAACCACCGTCTCATGGGGCCGGACACTCAGGGTCAGGGGAAAATACAATGTATATCTGGTTATATCTCGGGTGCTATTAGAGATAGCGCAATAAACCAAAGTGAATTATCTGCAGGGGGCCCTCGCGCATGAGCCCGTGCAGCGGGAACTACCTCGGACCACCAGGGGCCGAGAAAACCACCGTCTCATGGGGCAGGACACTCAGGGTCAGGGAAAAATCCAATATATATCTGGTGATAACTCGGGTGCTATCACAGATAGCGCAATAAATCAAGGTGAATTATCTGCAGGAGGCCCTGGCGCATGCATCTGGGCAGCGGGAACGACCTCGGACCACCAGGGGCGGAGAAAACCACCGTCTCATGGGGCCGGACACTCAGGGTCGGTGAAAAATCCAATATATATCTGGTGATATCTCGGGTGCTATTAGTGATAGCGCAATAAACCAAAGTGAATTATCTGCAGGAGGCCCTGGCGCATGAATCTGTGCAGCGGGAACGACCTCGGACCACCAGGGGCCGAGAAAACCACAGTCTCATGGGGACGGACACTCAGGGTCAGGGGAAAATCCAATATATATCTGGTGATATCTCGGGTGCTATTACAGATAGCGCAATAAATCATAGTGCATTGTCTGTAGGAGTCCCTGGCGCATGAATCTGTGCAGCGGGAACGACCTCGGACCACCAGGGCCCGAGAAAACCACAGTCTCATGGGGACGGACACTCAGGGACAGGGGAAAATCCAATATATATCTGGTGATATCTCGGGTGCTATTAGAGATAGCGCATTAAACCAAAGTGAATTATCTGCAGGAGGCCCTGGCGCATGCATCTGTGAAGCGGGAACGACCTCGGACCACCAGGGGCCGAGAAAACCACCGTCACATGGGGCCGGACACTCAGGGTCAGGGAAAAATCCAATATATATCTGGTGATATCTCGGGTGCCATTACAGATAGCGCAATAAATCATAGTGCATTGTCTGTAGGAGGCCCTGGCGCATGAATCTGTGCAGCGGGAACGACCTCGGACCACCAGGGCCCGAGAAAACCACAGTCTCATGGGGACGGACACTCAGGGACAGGGGAAAATCCAATATATATCTGGTGATATCTCGGGTGCTATTAGTGATAGCGCAATAAACCAAAGTGAATTATCTGCAGGGTGCCCTGGCGCATGAATCTGTGCAGCGGGAACGACCTCGGACCACCAGGGGCCGAGAAAACCACCGTCACATGGGGCCGGACACTCAGGGTCAGGGAAAAATCCAATATATATCTGGTGATATCTCGGGTGCTATTAGTGATAGCGCAATAAACCAAAGTGAATTATCTGCAGGGTGCCCTGGCGCATGAATCTGTGCAGCGGGAACGACCTCGGACCACCAGGGGCGGAGAAAACCACCGTCTCATGGGGCCGGACACTCAGGGTCGGGGAAAAATCCAATATGTATCTGGTGATATCTCGGGTGCTATTAGTGATAGCGCAATAAACCAAAGTGAATTATCTGCAGGAGGCCCTGGCGCATGAATCTGTGCAGCGGGAACGACCTCGGACCACCAGGGGCCGAGAAAACCACAGTCTCATGGGGCTGGACACTCAGGGTCAGGGGAAAATCCAATATATATCTGGTGATATATCGGGTGCTATTAGAGATAGCGCAATAAATCAAAGTGCATTGTCTGTAGGGGGAACTGGCGAATGAATGTGTGCAGCAGGAACGACCTCGGACCACCAGGGGCCGAGAAAATTACAGATATTCGGAAACCGTCACACAAGGCCATGTAAAAATCCAGCATAAATCTGGTGATATCTCGGGTGCTATTACAGATAGCGCAATAAATCAAAGTGCATTGTCTGTGGGATGCCCTGGCGCATGAATCTGTGCAGCGGGAACGACCTCGGACCACCAGGGGCCGTGAAAACCACCGTCTCATGGGGCCGGACACTCAGGGTCAGGGAAAAATCCAATATATATCTGGTGATATTTCGGGTGCTATTACAGATAGCGCAATAAACCAAACTGAATTATCTTCAGTAGGCCCTGGCGCATGAATCTGTGCAGCGGGAACGACCTCGGACCACCAGGGGCCGAGAACAAAACCGACACATGGGGCCGGACACCCAAGGTCATGTAAAAATACAAGATGTATCTGATGATATCTCGGGTGCTATTAGAGATAGCGCGATATATCAAAGTGCATTGTCTGCAGGAGGCCCTGGCGCATCAATCTGTGCAGCGGGAACGACATCGGACCACCAGGGGCCGAGAAAATCACCGTCTCGTGGGGCCGGACACTCAGGGTCAGGGAAAAATCCAATATATTTCTGGTGATATCTCGCGTGCTATTAGAGATAGCGCAATAAACCAAAGTGCATTGTCTGTAGGAGGCCCTGGCGCATGCATCTGTGCAGCGGGAACGACCTCGGACCACCAGCGGCCGAGAAAACCACCGTCTCATGGGGCCGGACACTCAGGGTCAGGGAAAAATCCAATATATATCTGGTGATATCTCGGGTGCTATTACAGATAGCGCAATAAGTCAAAGTGCATTGTCAGTAGGAGGCCCTGGCGCATGAATCTGGGCAGCGGGAACGACCTCGGACCACCAGGGGCAGAGAAAACGACCGTCTCATGGGGCCGGACACTCAGGGTCAGGGGAAAATGCAATATATATCTGGTGATATCTCGGGAGCTATTAGAGATAGCGCAATAAACCAAAGTGAATTATCTGCAGGAGGCCCTGGCACATGAATTTGGGCAGCGGGAACGACCTCGGACCACCGGTGGCCGAGAAAACCACAGTCTCATGGGGACGGACACTCAGGGTGAGGGGAAAATCCAATATATATCTGGTGATATCTCGGGTGCTATTAGAGATAGCGCAATAAACCAAAGTGCATTGTCTGTAGGAGGCCCTGGCGCATGAATCTGGGCAGCGGGAACGACCTCGGACCACCAGGGGCAGAGAAAACGACCGTCTCATGGGGCCGGACACTCAGGGTCAGGGGAAAATCCAATATATATCTGGCGATATCTCGGGTGCGATTAGAGATAGCGCAATAAACCAAAGTGAATTATATGCAGGAGGCCCTGGCGCATGCATCTGTGCAGCGGGAACGACCTCGGCCCACCAGGGGCCGAGAAAACCACCGTATCATGGGGCCGGACACTCAGGGTCAGGGAAAAATCCAATATATATCTGGTGATATCTTGGGTGCTATTACAGATAGCGCAATAAGTCAAAGTGCATTGTCTGTAGGAGGCCCTGGCGCATGAATCTGGGCAGCGGGAACGACCTCGGACCAGCAGGGGCCGAGAAAACCACCGTCTCATTGGGCCGGACACTCAGGGTCAGGGGAAAATGCAATATATATCTGGTGATATCTCGGGTGCTATTAGAGATAGCGCAATAAACCAAAGTGAATTATCTGCAGGAGGCCCTGGCACATGAATCTGTGCAGCGGGAACGACCTCGGACCACCAGGGGCCGAGAAAACCACCGTCTCATGGGGCCGGACACTCAGGGTCAGGGGAAAATCCAATATATATCTGGTGATTTCTCGGGTGCTATTACAGATAGCGCAATAAACCAAAGTGAAATGTCTGCAGGAGGCCCTGGCGCATGCATCTGTGCAGCGGGAACGACCTCGCACCACCAGCGGCCGAGAAAACCACCGTCTCATGGGGCCGGACACTCAGGGTCAGGGAAAAATGCAATATATATCTGGTGATATCTCGGGTGCTATTACAGATAGCGCAATAAGTCAAAGTGCATTGTCTGTAGGAGGCCCTGGCGCATGAATCTGTGCAGCGGGAACGACCTCGGACCACCAGGGGCCGAGAAAACCACAGTCTCATGGGGCCGGACACTCAGGGTCAGGGAAAAATCCAATATATATCTGGTGATATCTTGGGTGCTATTACTGATAGCGCAATAAGTCAAAGTGCATTGTCTGTAGGAGGCCCTGGCGCATGAATCTGGGCAGCGGGAACGACCTCGGACCACCAGGGGCCGAGAAAACCACCGTCTCATGGGGCCGGACACTCAGGGTCAGGGGAAAATGCAATATATATCTGGTGATATCTCGGGTGCTATTAGAGATAGCGCAATAAACCAAAGTGAATTATCTGCAGGAGGCCCTGGCGCATGCATCTGTGCAGCGGGAACGACCTCGGACCACCAGCGGCCGAGAAAACCACCGTCTCATGGGGCCGGACACTCAGGGTCAGGGAAAAATCCAATATATATCTGGTGATATCTCGGGTGCTATTACAGATACCGCAATAAGTCAAAGTGCATTGTCTGTAGGAGGCCCTGGCGCATGAATCTGTGCAGCGTGAACGACCTCGGACCACCAGGGGCCGAGATAACCACCGCCTCATGGGGCCGGACACTCAGGGTCAGGGGAAAATCCAATATATATCTGGTGATATCTCGGGTGCTATTAGAGATAGTGCAATAAACCAAAGTGAATTATGCGCAGGTGGCCCTGGCGCATGAATCTGGGCAGCGGGAGCGACCTCGGACCACCAGGGGCCGAGAAAACCACCGTCTCATGGGGCCGGACACTCAGGGTCAGGGGAAAATCCAATATATATCTGGTGATATCTCGGGTGCTATTACATATAGCGCAATAAATCAAAGTGCATTGTCTGTAGGACGCCCTGGCGCATGAATCTGGCCAGCGGAAACGACCTCGGATCACCAGGGGCCGAGAAAACCACCGTCTCATGGGGCCGGACACTCAGGGTCAGGGGAAAATCCAATATATATCTGGTGATATCTCGGGTGCTATTAGAGATAGCGCAATAAATCAATGTGCATTGTCTGTACGAGGCCTTGGCGCCTTAATCTGGCCAGCGGGAACGACCTCGGACCACCAGGGGCCGAGAAAACCACCGTCTCATGGGGCCGGACACTCAGGGTCAGGGGAAAATCCAATATATATCTGGTGATATCTCGGGTGCTATTAGAGATACGGCAATAAACCAAAGAGAATTATCTGCAGGAGGCCCTGGCGCATGAATCTGTACAGCGGGAACGACCTCGGACTACCAGGGGCCGAGAAAACCACCGTCTCATGGGGCCGGACACTCAGGGTCAGGGGAAAATCCAATATATATCTGGTGATATCTCGGGTGCTATTACATATAGCGCAATAAATCAAAGTGCATTGTCTGTAGGAGGCCCTGGCGCATGAATCTGTGCAGCGGGAACGACCTCGGACCACCAGAGGCCGAGAAAACCACAGTCTCATGGGGCCGGACACTCAGGGTCAGGGGAAAATCCAATATATATCTGGTGATATCTCGGGTGCTATTACATATAGCGCAATAAATCAATGTGCATTGTCTGTACGAGGCCCTGGCGCATGAATCTGGCCAGCGGGAACGACCTCGGACCACCAGGGGCCGAGAAAACCACCGTCTCATGGGGCCGGACACTCTGGGTCAGGGGAAAATCCAATATATATCTGGTGATATCTCGGGTGCTATTAGAGATACGGCAATAAACCAAAGAGAATTATCTGCAGGAGGCCCTGGCGCATGAATCTGCGCAGCGGGAACGACCTCGGACCACCAGGGGCCGAGAAAACCACCGACTCATGGGGCCGGACACTCAGGGTCAGGGGAAAATGCAATATATATCTGGTGATACCTCGGGTGCTATTAGAGATGGCGCAATAAACCAAAGTGAATTATCTGGAGGAGGACCTGGCGCATGAATCTGGCCAGCGGGAGCGACCTCGGAACACCAGCGGCCGAGAAAACCACCGTCTCATAGGGCCGGACACTCAGGGTCAGGGGAAAATCCTATATATATCTGGTGATATCTCGGGTGCTATTAGAGATAGCGCCATAAACCAAAGTGAATTATCTGCAGCAGGCCCAGGCGAATGAATCTGTGCAGTAGGAACGACCTCGGGCCACCAGGGGCCGAGAAAATTACAGAGATTCGGAACCCGTCACCCAAGGTCATGTAAAAATCCAGCATATATCTGGTGATATCTCGGGTGCTATTAGAGATAGCGCAATAAATCAAAGGGGATTGTCTGTAGGAGGCCCTGGTGCATGAATCTGGCCAGCGGGAACGACCTCGGACCACCAGGGGCCGAGAAAACCACCGTCTTATGGGGCCGGAGACTCAGGGTGCGGGGAAAATCCAATATATATCTGGTGATATCTCGGGTGCTATTAGAGATAGCGCAATAAACCAAAGTGAATTATCTGCAGGAGGCCCTGGCGCATGCATCTGTGCAGCGGGAACGACCTCGGACCACCAGGAGCCGAGAAAACCACCGTCTCATGGTGCCGGACACTCAGGGTCAGGGAAAAATCCAATATATATCTGGTGATATCTCTGGTGCTATTAGAGATAGCGCAATAAACCAAAGTGAATTATTTGCAGGAGGCCCGGCCGCATGAATCTGTGCAGCGGCAACGACCTCGGACCACCAGGGGCCGAGAAAACCACCGTATCATGGGGCCGGACACTCAGGGTCAGGGAAAAATCCAATATATATCTCGCGATATCTTGGGTGCTATTACAGATAGCGCAATAAGTCAAAGTGCATTGTCTGTAGGAGGCCCTGGCGCATGTATCTGTGCAGCGGGAGCGACCTCGGACCACCAGGGGCCGAGTAACCCACAGTCTCATGGGTCCGGACACTCAGGGTCAGGGGAAAATCCAATATATATCTGGTGATATCTCGGGTGCTATTACAGATAGCGCAATAAATCAAAGTGCATTGTCTGTAGGAGGCCCTGGCGCATGAATCTGGTCAGCGGGAACGACCTCGGACCACCAGGGGTCGAGAAAACCACAGTCTCATGGGGCCGGACACTCAGGGTCAGAGGAAAATCCAATATATATCTGGTGATATCTCGGGTGCTATTAGAGATAGCGCAATAAACCAAAGTGAATTATCTGCAGGAGGCCCTGGCGCATGGATCTGTGCAGCGGGAACGACCTCGGACCACCAGGGGCCGAGAAAACCACCGACTCATGGGGCCGGACACTGAGGGTCAGGGAAAAATCCAATATATATCAGGCGATATCTCGGGTGCTATTAGAGGTAGCGCAATAAATCAAAGTGCATTGTCTGTAGGAGGCCCTGGCGCATGAATCTGGCCAGCGGGAACGACCTCGGACCACCAGGAGCCGAGAAAACCACCGACTCATGGGGCCGGACACTGAGGGTCAGGGAAAAATCCAATATGTATCCGGTGATATCTCAGGTGCTATCACAGATAGCGCAATAAATCATAGTGCATTGTCTGTAGGAGGCCCTGGTGCATGAATCTGGCCAGCGGGAACGACCTCGGACCACCAGGGGCCGAGAAAACCACAGTCTCATGGGGCCGGACACTCAGGATCAGGAGAAAATCCATATATATCTGGTGATATCTCGGGTGCAATTAGAGATAGCGCAATAAACCAAAGTGAATTATCTGCAGGGGGCCCTCGCGCATGAGCCTGTGCAGCGGGAACGACCTCGGAACACCAGGGGCCGAGAAATCCACCGTCTCATGGGGCAGGACACTCAGGGTCAGGGAAAAATCCAATATATATCTGGTGATACCTCGGGTGCTATTACAGATAGCGCAATAAATCAATGTGAATTATCTGCAGGAGGCCCTGGCGCATGCATCTGGGCAGCGGGAACGACCTCGGACCACCAGGGGCGGAGAAAACCACAGTCTCATGGGGCCGGACACTCAGGGTCGGGGAAAAATCCAATATATATCTGGTGATATCTCGGGTGCTATTAGAGATAGCGCAATAAATCATAGTGAATTATCTGCAGGAGGCCGTGGCGCATGAATCTGCGTAGCGGGAACGACCTCGGACCGCCAGGGGCCGAGAAAACCACAGTCTCATGGGGCCGGAGACTCAGGGTCCGGGGAAAATCCATTATATATCTGGTGATATCTCGGGTGCTATTACAGATAGCGCAATAAACCAAAGTGAATTGTCTGCAGGAGGCCCTGGCGCATGAATCTGTGCCGCCGGAAAGACCTCGGTCCACCAGGGGCCGAGAAAACCAACGTCTCATGGGGCCGGACACTCAGGGTCAGGGAAAAATCCAATATATATCTGGTGATACCTCGGGTGCTATTACAGATAGCGCAATAAATCAATGTGAATTATCTGCAGGAGGCGCTGGCGCATGCATCTGAGCAGCGGGAACGACCTCGGACCCCCAGGGGCGGAGAAAACCACCGTCTCATGGGGCCGGACACTCAGGGTCGGGGAAAAATCCAATATATATCTGGTGATATCTCGGGTTCTCTTAGAGATAGCGCAATAAACCAAAGTCAATTCCCTGCAGGAGGCCCGGGCGCATGAATCTGTGCAGCGGGGACGGCCTCGGACCACCAGGGGCCGAGAAAACCTCCGTCTCATGGGGCCGGACTGTCAGGGTCAGGGAAAAATCCATTATATATCTGGTGATATCTCGGGTGCTATTGGAGATAGCGCGATAAATCAAAGTGCATTGTCTGCAGAAAGCCCTGGCGCATGATTCTGTGCAGCGGGAACGAACTCGGACCACCAGGGGCCGAGAAAATCACCGTCTCATGGAGCCGGACTGTCAGGGTCAGGGAAAAATCCAATATATATCTGTTGATATCTCGGGTGCTATTAGAGATAGCGCAATAAATCAAAGTGCATTGTCTATAGGAGGCACTGGCGAATGAATCTGTTCAGCAGGAACGACCTCGGACCACCAGGGGCCGAGAAAATTACACATATTCGGAATCCATCACCCAAGGTCATGTAAAAATCCAGCATATATCTGGTAATATCTCGGGTGCTATTACAGATAGCGCAATAAACCAAAGTGATTTGTCTGCGGGAGGCCCTGGCGCGTGAATCTGTGCAGCCGCAACGACCTCGGACAACCAGGGGCAGAGAAAACCACCGACACATGGGTCCGGACACTCAGGGTCAGGGAAAATTCCAATATATATCTGGTGATATCTCGGGTGCTATTAGTGATAGCGCAATAAACCAAAGTGAATTATCTGCAGGAGGCCCTGGCGCATGAATCTGTGCAGCGGGAACGACCTCGGACCACCAGGGGCCGAGAAAACCACCGACTCATGGGGCCGGACTCTGAGGGTCAGGGGAAAATCCAATATATATCTGGTGATACCTCGGGTGCTATTACAGATAGCGCAATAAACCAAAGTGAATTATCTGCAGGAGGCCCTGGCGCATGAATCTGTGCAGCAGGAACGACCTCGGACCACCAGGGGCCGAGAAAATTACAGATATTCGGAATCCATCACCCAAGGTCATGTAAAAATCCAGCATATATCTGGTGATATCTCGGGTGCTGTTACAGATAGCGCAATAAACCAAAGTGCTTTGTCTGCGGGAGGCCCTGGCGCATGAATCTGTGCAGCCGCAACGACCTCGGACAACCAGGGGCCGAGAAAACCACCGACACATGGGTCCGGACACTCAGGGTCAGGGAAAGTACCAATATATATCTGGTGATATCTCGGGTGCTATTAGTGATAGCGCAATAAACCAAAGTGAATTATCTGCAGGAGGCCCTGGCGCATGATTCTGTGCGGCGGGAAAGACCCCGGACCACCAGGGGCCGAGAAAACCACCGTCTCATGGGGCCGGACACTCAGGGTCAGGGAAAAATCCAATACATATCTGGTGATACCTCGGGTCCTATTACAGATAGCGCAATAAATCAATGTGAATTATCTGCAGGAGGCCATGGCGCATGAATCTGTGCAGCGGGAACGACCTCGGACCACCAGGGGCCGAGAAAACCAAAGACTCATGGGGCCGGAGACTGAGGGTCAGGGAAAAATCCAATTTGTATCCGGTGATATCTCAGGTGCTATTACAGATAGCGCAATAAATCATAGTGCATTGTCCGTAGGAGGCCCTGGCGCATGAATCTGGCCAGCGGGAACGACCTCGGACCACCAGGGGCCGAGAAAACCACAGTCTCATGGGGCCGGAGACTCAGGGTCCGGGGAAAATCCAATATATATCTGGTGATATCTCGGGTCCTATTACAGATAGCGCAATAAACCAAAGTGAATTATCTGCAGGAGGCCCTGGCGCATGAATCTGTGCCGCCGGAAAGACCTCGGTCCACCACGGGCCGAGAAAACCAACGTCTCATGGGGCCGGACACTCAGGGTCGGGGAAAAATCCAATATATATCTGGTGATACCTCGGGTGCTATTACAGATAGCGCAATAAATCAATGTGAATTATCTGCAGGAGGCCCTGGCGCATGCATCTGGGCAGCGGGAACGACCTCGGACCCCCAGGGGCCGAGACAACCACCGTCTCATGGGGCCGGACACTCAGGGTCAGGGAAAAATCCAATATATATCAGGTGATATCTCGGGTGCTATTAGAGATAGCGCAATAAACCAAAGTGTATTATCTGCAGGAGGCCCTGGCGCATGAATCTGTGCAGCGGGAACGACCTCGGACCACCAGGGGCCGAGACAACCACCGTCTCATGGGGCCGGACACTCAGGGTCAGGGAAAAATCCAATATATATCAGGTGATATCTCGGGTGCTATTAGAGATAGCGCAATAAACCAAAGTGAATTATCTGCAGGAGGCCCTGGCGCATGAATCTGTGCAGCGGGAACGACCTCGGACCACCAGGGGCCGAGAAAACCACAGTCTCATGGGGCCCGACACTCAGGGTCAGGGGAAAAACCAATATATATCTGGTGATATCTCGGGTGCTATTAGAGATAGCGGAATAGACCAAAGTGAATTATCTGCAGGAGGCCCTGGCGCATGAATCTGTGCAGCGGGAACGACATCGAACCACCAGGGGCCGAGAAAACCACAGTCTCATGGGGCCGGAGACTTAGGGTCCGGGGAAAATCCAATATATATCTGGTGATATCTCGGGTGCTATTACAGATAGCGCAATAAACCAAAGTGAATTATCTGCAGGAGGCCCTGGCGCATGAATCGGTGCCGCGGGAAAGACCTCGGTCCACCAGGGTCCGAGAAAACCAACGTCTCATGGGGCCGGACACTCAGGGTCAGGGAAAAATCCAATATATATCTGGTGATACCTCGGGTGCTATTAGAGATAGAGCAATAAACCAAAGTGAATGATCTGCAGGAGGCCCTGGCGCATGAATCTGTGCAGCCGGAACGACCTCGGACCACCAGGGGCCGAGACAGCCACCGTCTCATGGGGCCGGACACTCAGGGTCAGGGAAAAATCCAACATATATCAGGTGATATCTCGGGTGCTATTAGAGGTAGCGCAATAAATCAAAGTGCATTGTCTGTAGGAGGCCCTGGCGCATGAATCTGGCCAGCGGGAACGACCTCGGACCACCAGGAGCCGAGAAAACCACCGTCTCATGGGGCCGGACACTCAGGGTCAGGGAAAAATCCTATATATATCAGGTGATATCTCGGGTGCAATTACAAATAGCGCAATAAATCAAAGTGCATTGTCTGTCGGAGGCCCTGGCGCATGAATCTGGCCAGCGGGAACGACCTCGGACCACCAGGAGCCGAGAAAACCACCGTCTCATGGGGCCGGACACTCAGGGTCAGGGAAAAATCCAATATATATCTGGTGATATCTCGGGTGCTATTAGTGATAGCGCAATAAACCAAAGTGAATTATCTGCAGGAGGCCCTGGCGCATGAATCTGTGCAGCGGGAACGACCTCGGACCACCAGGGGCCGAGAAAACCACCGACTCATGGGGCCGGACACTGAGGGTCAGGGAAAAATCCTATATATATCTGGTGATATTTCGGGTGATATTACAGATAGCGCAATAAATCAAAGTGCATTGTCTGTAGGAGGCCCTGAAAACCACAGCCTCATGGGGCCGGACACTCAGGGTCAGGGGAAAATTCAATGTATATCTGGTGATATCTCGGGTGCTATTGGAGATACCGCGATAAATCAAAGTGCATTGTCTGCAGGGGGCCCTCGCGCATGAGCCTGTGCAGCGGCAACTACCTCGGACCACCAGGGGCCGAGAAAACCACCGTCTCATGGGGCAGGACACTCAGGGTCAGGGAAAAATCCAATATATATCTGGTGATACCTCGGGTGCTATTACAGATAGCGCAATAAATCAAGGTGAATTATCTGCAGGAGGCCGTGGCGCATGCATCTGGGCAGCGGGAACGACCTCGGACCACCAGGGGCGGAGAAAACCACCGACACATGGGGTCGGACACTCAGGGTCAGCGAAAATTCCAATATATATCTGGTGATATCTCGGGTGCTATTGGAGATACCGCGATAAATCAAAGTGCATTGTCTGCAGAAAGCCCTGGCGCATGATTCTGTGCAGCGGGAACGAACTCGGACCACCAGGGGCCGAGAAAATCACCGTCTCATGGGGGCGGACACTCAGGGTCAGGGAAAAAACCAATATATATCTGTTGATATCTCGGGTGCTATTAGAGATAGCGCAATAAATCAAAGTGCATTGTCTGTAGGAGGCACTGGCGAATGAATCTGTTCAGCAAGAACGACCTCGGACCACCAGGGGCCGAGAAAATTACAGATATTCGCAATCCATCACCCAAGGTCATGTAAAAATCCAGCATATATCTGGTGATATCTCAGGTGCTATTACAGATAGCGCAATAAACCAAAGTGCTTTGTCTGCGGGAGGCCCTGGCGCATGAATCTGTGCAGCCGCAACGACCTCGGACAACCAGGGGCCGAGAAAACCACCGACACATGGGTCCGGACACTCAGGGTCAGGGAATAATCCAATATATATCTGGTGATATCTCGGGTGCTATTACAGATAGCGCAATAAACCAAAGTGAATTATCTGCAGGGCGCCCTGGCGCATGAATCTGTGCAGCGGGAACGACCTCGGACAACCAGGGGCCGAGAAAACCACAGTCTCATGGGGCCGGACACTCAGGGTCAGGGGAAAATCCAATATATATCTGGTGATATCTCGGGTGCTATTAGAGATAGCGCCATAAATCATAGTGCATTGTCTGTAGGAGGCCCTGGCGCATGAATCTGTGCAGCGGGAACGACGTCGGACCACCAGGGGCCGAGAAAACCACCGTCTCATGGGGCCAGACACTCAGGGTCAGGGAAATTCCAATATATATCTGGTGATATCTCGGGTGCTATTAGAGATAGCGCAATAAACCAAAGTGAATTATCTGCAGGAGGCCCTGACGCATGAATCTTTGCAGCGGTAACGACCTCGGACGACCAGGGGCCGAGAAAACCACCGTCTCATGGGGCCGGACACTCATGGTCAGGGAAAAATCCAATATATATCTGGTGATATCTCGGGTGCTATTAGAGACATCGAAATAAATCAAAGTGCATTGTCCGTAGGAGGCCCTGGCGCATGAATCTGGGCAGCGGGAACGACCTCAGACCACCAGGGGCCGAGAAAACCACCGACACATGGGGTCGGACACTCAGGGTCAGGGAAAATTCCAATATATATCTGGTGATATCTCGGGTGCTATTAGTGATAGCGCAATAAACCAATGTGAATTATCTGCAGGAGGCCCTGGCGCACGAATCTGTGCAGCGGTAACCACCTCGGATCACCAGGGTCCGAGAAAACCACCGTCTCATGGGGCCGGACACTCAGGGTCGGGGAAAAATCCAATATATATCTGGTGATATCTCGGGTGCTATTAGAGATAGCGTAATAAGTTAAAGTGCATTGTCTGCAGGGGGCCCTGGCGCATGAATCTGCGCAGCGGGAACGACCTCGGACCACCAGGGGCCGAGAAAACCACAGTCTCATGGGGCCGGACACTCAGGGTCAGGGGAAAATCCAATATATATCTGGTGATATCTCGGGTGCTATTACAGATAGCGCAATAAATCATAGTGCGTTGTCCGTAGGAGGCCCTGGCGCATGAATCTGTCCAGCGGGAACGACCTCGGACCACCAGGGGCCGAGAAAACCACCGTCTCATGGGGCCAGACACTCAGGGTCAGGCAAAAATCCAATATATATCAGGTGATATCTCGGGTGCTATTAGAGATAGCGCAATAAACCAAAGTGAATTATCTGCAGGAGGCCCTGGCTCATGAATCTGTGCAGCGGTAACGACCTCGGACGACCAGGGGCCGAGAAAACCACCGTCTCATTGGGCCGGACACTCAGTGTCAGGGAAAAATCCAATATATATCTGGTGATATCTCGGGTGCTATTAGTGATAGCGCAATAAACCAAAGTGAATTATCTGCAGGAGGCCCTGGCGCATGAATCAGTGCAGCCGCAACGACCTCGGACAACCAGGGGCCGAGAAAACCACCGACACATGGGTCCGGACACTCAGGGTCAGGGAATAATCCAATATATATCTGGTGATATCTCGGGTGCTATTACAGATAGCGCAATAAACCAAAGTGAATTATCTGCAGGGGGCCCTGGCGCATGAATCTGTGCAGCGGAAACGACCTCGGACCACCAGGGGCCGTGAAAACCACCGTCACATGGGGCCGGACACTCAGGGTCAGGGAAAAATCCAATATATATCTGGTGATATCTCGGGTGCTATTAGAGATAGCGCAATAAATCATAGTGCATTGTCTGTAGGAGGCCCTGGCGCATGAATCTGAGCAGCGGGAACGACCTCGGACAACCAGGGGCCGAGAAAACCACAGTCTCATGGGGCCGGACACTCAGGGTCAGGGGAAAATCCAATATATATCTGGTGATATCTCGGGTGCTATTAGAGATAGCGCAATAAACCAAAGTGAATTATCTGCAGGGTGCCCTGGCGCATGAATCTGTGCAGCGGGAACGACGTCGGACCACCAGGGGCCGAGAAAACCACCGTCTCATGGGGCCAGACACTCAGGGTCAGGGAAATTCCAATATATATCCGGTGATATCTCGGGTGCTATTACAGATAGCGCAATAAATCATAGTGCATTGTCTGTTGGAGGCCCTGGCGCATGAATCTGTGCAGCGGGAACGACCTAGGACCACCAGGGGCCGAGAAAACCACAGTCTCATGGGGCTGGACACTCAGGGTCAGGGTAAAATCTAATGTATATCTGGTGATATCTCGGGTGCTATTAGAGATAGCGCAATAAACCAAAGTGAATTATCTGCACGGGGCCCTGTCGCATGAATCTGTGCAGCGGGGACGACCTCGGACCACCAGGGGCCGAGAAAACCACAGTCTCATGGGGCTGGATACTCAGGGTCAGGGGAAAATCCAATATATATCCGGTGATATCTCGGGTGCTATTACAGATAGCGCAATAAATAATAGTGCATTGTCTGTAGGAGGCCCTTCCGCATGAATCTGGGCAGCGGGAACGACCTCAGTCCAGCAGGGGCCGAGAAAACCACCGTCACATGGGGCCGGACACTCAGGGTCAGGGAAAAATCCAATATATATATCCGGTGATATCTCGGGTGCTATTAGAGATAGCGCCATAAACCAATGTGAATTATCTGCAGGAGGCCCTGTCGCATGAATCTGTGCAGCGGGAACGACCACGGACCACCAGGGGCCGAGAAAACCAACGTCCCATGGGGCCGGACACTCATGGTCAGGGAAAAATCCAATATATATCTGGTGATATCTCGCGTGAAATTAGAGATAGCGCAATAAACCAAAGTGAATTATCTGCAGGAGGCCCTGGCGCATGCATCTGTGCAGCGGGAACGACCTCGGACCACCAGGGGCCGAGAAAACCACCCTCTCATGGGGCCTTACACTCGGGGTCAGGGGAAAATCCAATATATATCTGGTGATATCTCGGGTGCTATTAGAGATAGCGCAATAAATTATAGTGCATTGTCTGCAGGAGGCCCTGGCGCATTAATCTGTGCAGCGGTATCTACCTCGGTCCATCAGTGTCCGAGAAAATCTCCGTCTCATGGGGCCGGACACTCAGGGCCAGGGAAAAATCCAATATATATCTAGTGATATCTCGGGTGCTATTACAGATAGCGCAATAAATCAAAGTGCATTGTCTGTAGGAGGCCCTGGCGCATGAATCTGGCCAGCGGGAACGACCTCGGACCACCAGGGGCCGAGAAAACCACTGTCTCATGGGGCCGGACACTCAGGGTCAGGGGAAAATCCAATATATATCTGGTAATACCTCGGGTGCTATTACAGATAGCGCAATAAATCAAGGTGAATTATCTGCAGGAGGCCCTGGCGCATGCATCTGGGCAGCGGGAACGACCTCGGACCACCAGGGGCGGAGAAAACCACCGTCTCATGGGGCCGGACACTCAGGTTCGGGGAAAAATCCAATATATATCTGGTGATATCTCGGGTGCTATTAGTGATAGCGCAATAAACCAAAGTGAATTATCTGCAGGAGGCCCTGGCGCATGAATCTGTGCAGCGGGAACGACCTCGGACCACCAGGGGCCGAGAATACCACCGTCACATGGGGCCGGACACTGAGGGTCAGGGAAAAATCCAATATGTTTCCGGTGATATCTCGGGTGATATTACAGATAGCGCAATAAATCATAGTGCATTGTCTGTAGGATGCCCTGGCGCATGAATCTGTGCAGCGGGAACGACCTCGGACCACCAGGGGCCGAGAAAACCACAGTCTCATGGGGCCGGACAGTCAGGGTCAGGGGAAAATCCAATATATATCTGGTGATATCTCGGGTGCTATTAGAGATAGCGCAATAAACCAAAGTGAATTATCTGCAGGAGGCCCTGACGCATGAATCTGTGCAGCGGTAACGACCTCGGACCACCAGGGTCCGAGAAAACCACCGTCTCATGGGGCCGGACACTCAGGGTCCGGGGAAAATCCTATATATATCTGGTGATATCTCGGGTGCTATTACAGATAGCGCAATAAACCAAAGTGAATTATCTGCAGGAGGCCCTGACGCATGAATCTGTGCAGCGGTAACGACCTCGGACGACCAGGGTCCGAGAAAACCACCGTCTCATGGGGCCGGACACTCATGGTCAGGGAAAAATCCAATATATATCTGGTGATATCTCGGGTGCTATTAGGGACATCGCAATAAATCAAAGTGCATTGTCCGTAGGAGGCCCTTGCGCATGAATCTGGGCAGCGGGAACGCCCTCAGACCACCAGGGGCCGAGAAAACCACCGACACATGGGGTCGGGCATTCAAGGTCAGGGAAAATTCCAATATGTATCTGGTGATATCTCGGGTGCTATTAGTGATAGCGCAATAAACCAAAGTGAATTATCTGCAGGAGGCCCTGGCGCACGAATCTGTGCAGCGGGAACGACCTCGGATCACCAGGGTCCGAGAGAACCATCGTCTCATGGGGCCGGACACTCAGGGTCGGGGAAAAATCCAATATATATCTGGTGATATCTCGGGTGCTATTAGAGATAGCGCAATAAGTCAAAGTGCATTGTCTGCAGGGGGCCCTGGCGCATGAATCTGCGCAGCGGGAACAACCTCGGACCACCAGGGGCCGAGAAAACCACCGTCTCATAGGGCCGGACACTCAGGGTCAGGGAAAAATCCAATATATATCTGGTGATATCTCGGGTGCTATTAGAGAAAGCGCAATAAACCAAGGTGATTTATCTACAGGAGGCCCTGGCGCATGAATCTGTGCAGCGGGAACGACCTCGGACCACCAGGAGCCGCGAAAACCACAGTCTCATGGGGCCGGACACTCGGGGTCAGGGGAAAATCAAATATATATCTTGTGATATCTCGGGTGCTATTAGAGATAGCGCAATAAACCAAAGTGAATTATCTGCACGGGGCCCTGTCGCATGAATCTGTGCAGCGGGAACGACCTCGGACCACCAGGGGCCGAGAAAACCACAGTCTCATGGGGCTGGACACTCAGGGTCAGGGAAAAATCCAATATATATCCGGTGATATCTCGGGTGCTATTACAGATAGCGCAATAAATCAAAGTGCATTGTCTGTAAGAGTCCCTGTCGCATGAATCTGTGCAGCGGGAACAACCTCGGACCACCAGGGGCCGAGAAAACCACAGTCTCATGGGGCTGGTCACGCAGGGTCAGAGGAAAATCCAATATATATCTGGTGATATCTCGGGTGCTATTAGAGACAGCGCAATAAACCAAAGTGAAGTATCTGCAGGAGCCCCTGGCGCATGAATCTGTCCAGCGGGAACGACCTCGGACCACCAGGGGCCGAGAAAACCACCGTCTCATGGGGCCAGACACTCAGGGTCTGGCAAAAATCCAATATATATCTGGTGATATCTCGGGTGCTATTAGAGATAGCGCAATAAACCAAAGTGAATTATCTGCAGGAGGCCCTGGCGCATGAATCTGTGCAGCGGTAACGACCTCGGACGACCAGGGGCCGAGAAAACCACCCTCTCATGGGGCCGGACACTCAGGGTCAGGGAAAAATCCAATATATATCTGGTGATATCTCGGGTGCTATTAGTGATAGCGCAATAAACCAAAGTGAATTATCTGCAGGAGGGCCTGGCGCATGCATCTGTGCAGCGGGAACGACCTCGGACCACCAGGGGCCGAGACAACCACCGTCTCATTGGGCCAGACACTCAGGGTCAGGGAAAAATCCAATATATATCTGGTGATATCTCGGGTGCTATTAGAAATAGCGCAATAAATCAAAGTGCATTGTCCGTAGGAGGCCCTTGCGCATGAATCTGTGCAGCGGGAACGACCTCGGACCACCAGGGGCCGAGAAAACCACTGTCTCATGGGACCGGACACTCAGGGTCAGGGGAAAATCCAATATATATCTGGTGATATCACGGGCGCCATTAGAGATAGCGCAATAAATCAAACTGCATGTCCGTAGGAGGCCCTTGCGCATGAATCTGTGCAGCAGGTACGACATCGGACCACCAGGGGCCGAGAAAATTACAGATTTTCGGTATCCGTCACACAAAGTGATGTAAAAATCCAGCATATATATGGTGCTCTCTCGGGTGCTATTACTGATAGCGCAATAAATCAAAGTGCATTGTCTGTAGGAGGCCCTGGCGCATGAATCTGTGCAGCGGGAACGACCTCGGACCACCCGGGGCCGAGAAAACCACAGTCACATGGGGCCGGACACTCAGGGTCAGGGGAAAATCCAGTATATATCTGGTGATATCTCGGGTGCTATTACAGGTAGCGCAATAAATCAAAGTGCATTGTCTGTAGGAGGCCCTGGCGCATGAATCTGTGCAGCGAGAACGACCTCGGACCACCTGGGGCCGAGAAAACCACAGTCTCATGGGGCCGGACACTCAGGGTCAGGGGAAAATCAAATATATATCTTGTGATATCTCGGGTGCTATTAGAGATAGCGCAATAAACCAAAGTGAATTATCTGCACGGGGCCCTGTCGCATGAATCTGTGCAGCGGGAACGACCTCGGACCACCAGGGGCCGAGAAAACCACAGTCTCATGGGGCTGGACACTCAGGGTCAGGGGAAAATCCAATATATATCTGGTGATATCTCGGGTGCTATTACAGATAGGGCAATAAATCATAGTGCATTGTCTGTAGGAGGCCCTGGCGCATGAATCTGTGCAGCGGGAACGACCTCGGACCACCAGGGGCCGAGAAAACCACAGTCTCATGGGGACGGACACTCAGGGTCAGGGGAAAATCCAATATATATCTGGTGATATCTCGGGTGCTATTAGAGATAGCGCATTAAACCAAAGTGAATTATCTGCAGGAGGCCCTGGCGCATGCATATGTGCAGCGGTAACGACCTCGGACGACCAGGGGCCGAGAAAACCACCCTCTCATGGGGCCGGACACTCAGGGTCAGGGAAAAATCCAATATATATCTGGTGATATCTCGGGTGCTATTAGTGATAGCGCATTAAACCAAAGTGAATTATCTGCAGGAGGGCCTGGCGCATGCATCTGTGCAGCGGGAACGACCTCGGACCACCAGGGGCCGAGACAACCACCGTCTCATTGGGCCAGACACTCAGGGTCAGGGAAAAATCCAATATATATCTGGTGATATCTCGGGTGCTATTAGAAATAGCGCAATAAATCAAAGTGCATTGTCCGTAGGAGGCCCTTGCGCATGAATCTGTGCAGCGGGAACGACCTCGGACCACCAGGGGCCGAGAAAACCACTGTCTCATGGGGCCGGACACTCAGGGTCAGGGGAAAATCCAATATATATCTGGTGATATCACGGGCGCCATTAGAGATAGCGCAATAAATCAAACTGCATGTCCGTAGGAGGCCCTTGCGCATGAATCTGTGCAGCAGGTACGACATCGGACCACCAGGGGCCGAGAAAATTACAGATTTTCGGTATCCGTCACACAAAGTGATGTAAGAATCCAGCATATATATGGTGCTCTCTCGGGTGCTATTACAGGTAGCGCAATAAATCAAAGTGCATTGTCTGTAGGAGGCCCTGGCGCATGAATCTGTGCAGCGAGAACGACCTCGGACCACCTGGGGCCGAGAAAACCACAGTCTCATGGGGCCGGACACTCAGGGTCAGGGGAAAATCAAATATATATCTTGTGATATCTCGGGTGCTATTAGAGATAGCGCAATAAACCAAAGTGAATTATCTGCACGGGGCCCTGTCGCATGAATCTGTGCAGCGGGAACGACCTCGGACCACCAGGGGCCGAGAAAACCACAGTCTCATGGGGCTGGACACTCAGGGTCAGGGGAAAATCCAATATATATCTGGTGATATCTCGGGTGCTATTACAGATAGGGCAATAAATCATAGTGCATTGTCTGTAGGAGGCCCTGGCGCATGAATGTGTGCAGCGGGAACGACCTCGGACCACCAGGGGCCGAGAAAACCACAGTCTCATGGGGACGGACACTCAGGGTCAGGGGAAAATCCAATATATATCTGGTGATATCTCGGGTGCTATTAGAGATAGCGCATTAAACCAAAGTGAATTATCTGCAGGAGGCCCTGGCGCATGCATATGTGAAGCGGGAACGACCTCGGACCACCAGGGGCCGAGAAAACCACCGTCACATGGGGCCGGACACTCAGGGTCAGGGAAAAATCCAATATATATCCGGTGATATCTCGGGTGCTATTACAGATAGCGCAATAAATCAAAGTGCGTTGTCTGTAAGAGTCCCTGTCGCATGAATCTGTGCAGCGGGAACGACCTCGGACCACCAGGGGCCGAGAAAACCACAGTCTCATGGGGCTGGACACGCAGGGTCAGGGGAAAATCCAATATATATCTGGTGATATCTCGGGTGCTATTAGAGACAGCGCAATAAACCAAAGTGAATTATCTGCAAGAGGCCCTGCCGCATGAATCTGTGCAGCGGGAACGACCTCGGACCGCCAGGGGCCGAGAAAACCACAGTCTCATGGGGCTGGACACGCAGGGTCAGGGAAGAATCCAATATATATCTGGTGATATCTCGGGTGCTATTAGAGATAACGCAATAAACCAAAGTGAATTATCTGCAGGAGGCCCTGGCGCATGCATCTGTGCAGCGGGAACGACCTCGGACCACCAGCGTCCGAGAAAACCACCGTCTCATGGGGCCGGACACTCAGGGTCCGGGGAAAATCCTATATATATCTGGTGATATCTCGGGTGCTATTACAGATAGCGCAATAAATCAAAGTGCATTGTCTGTAGGAGGCCCTGAAAACCACAGTCTCATGGGGCCGGACACTCAGGGTCAGGGGAAAATACAATGTATATCTGGTTATATCTCGGGTGCTATTAGAGATAGCGCAATAAACCAAAGTGTATTATCTGCAGGGGGCCCTCGCGCATGAGCCCGTGCAGCGGGAACTACCTCGGACCACCAGGGGCCGAGAAAACCACCGTCTCATGGGGCAGGACACTCAGGGTCAGGGAAAAATCCAATATATATCTGGTGATACCTCGGGTGCTATTACAGATAGCGCAATAAACCAAAGTGAATTATCAGCAGGAGGCCCTGGCTCATGAATCTGTCCAGCGGGAACGACCTCGGACCACCAGGGGCCGAGAAAACCACCGTCTCATGGGGCCAGACACTCAGGGTCTGGCAAAAATCCAATATATATCTGGTGATATCTCGGGTGCTATTAGAGATAGCGCAATAGACCAAAGTGAATTATCTGCAGGAGGCCCTGGCGCATGAATCTGTGCAGCGGTAACGACTTCGGACGACCAGGGGCCGAGAAAACCACCGTCTGATGGGGCCGGACACTCAGGGTCAGGGAAAAATCCAATATATATCTGGTGATATCTCGGGTGCTATTAGTGATAGCGCAATAAACCAAAGTGAATTATCTGCAGGAGGCCCTGGCGCATGAATCTGTGCAGCGGGAACGACCTCGGATCACCAGGGTCCGAGAAAACCACAGTCTCATGGGAACGGACACTCAGGATCAGGGGAAAATCCAATATATATCTGGTGATATCTCGGGTGCTATTAGAGATAGCGCAATAAACCAAAGTGAATTATCTGCAGGGTGCCCTGGCGCATGAATCTGTGCAGCGGGAACGACCTCGGACCACCAGGGGCCGAGAAAACCACCGTCACATGGGGCCGGACACTCAGGGTCAGGGAAAAATCCAATATATATCCGGTGATATCTCGGGTGCTATTACAGATAGCGCAATAAATCAAAGTGCATTGTCTGTAAGAGTCCCTGTCGCATGAATCTGTGCAGCGGGAACGACCTCGGACCACCAGGGGCCGAGAAAACCACAGTCTCATGGGGCTGGACACTCAGGGTCAGGGGAAAATCCAATATATATATGGTGATATCTCGGGTGCTATTACTGATAGCGCAATAAACCAAAGTGAATTATCTGCAGGAGGCCCTGGCGCATGAATCTGTGCAGCGGGTACGACCTCGGACCACCAGGGGCCGAGAAAATTACAGATATTCGGAATCCGTCACCCAAGGTCATGTAAAAATCCAGCATATATCTGGTGATATCTCGGGTGCTATTACAGATAGCGCAATAAACCAAAGTGCTTTGTCTGCGGGAGGCCCTGGCGCATGAATCTGTGCAGCCGCAACGACCTCGGACAACCAGGGGCCGAGAAAACCACAGTCTCATGGGGCCGGACACTCAGGGTCAGGGGAAAATCCAATATATATCTGGTGATATCTCGGGTGCTATTACAGATAGCGCAACAAATCAAAGTGGATTGTCTGCAGGCGGCCCTGGCGCATGAATCTGTGCAGCGGGAACGACCTCGGACCACCAGGGGCCGAGAAAACCACCGTCTGATGGGGCCGGACACTCAGGGTCAGGGAAAAATCCAATATATATCTGGTGATATCTCGGGTGCTATTAGTGATAGCGCAATAAACCAAAGTGAATTATCTGCAGGAGGCCCTGGCGCATGAATCTGTGCAGCGGGAACGACCTCGGATCACCAGGGTCCGAGAAAACCACAGTCTCATGGGAACGGACACTCAGGATCAGGGGAAAATCCAATATATATCTGGTGATATCTCGGGTGCTATTAGAGATAGCGCAATAAACCAAAGTGAATTATCTGCAGGGTGCCCTGGCGCATGAATCTGTGCAGCGGGAACGACCTCGGACCACCAGGGGCCGAGAAAACCACCGTCACATGGGGCCGGACACTCAGGGTCAGGGAAAAATCCAATATATATCCGGTGATATCTCGGGTGCTATTACAGATAGCGCAATAAATCAAAGTGCATTGTCTGTAAGAGTCCCTGTCGCATGAATCTGTGCAGCGGGAACGACCTCGGACCACCAGGGGCCGAGAAAACCACAGTCTCATGGGGCTGGACACTCAGGGTCAGGGGAAAATCCAATATATATATGGTGATATCTCGGGTGCTATTACTGATAGCGCAATAAACCAAAGTGAATTATCTGCAGGAGGCCCTGGCGCATGAATCTGTGCAGCGGGTACGACCTCGGACCACCAGGGGCCGAGAAAATTACAGATATTCGGAATCCGTCACCCAAGGTCATGTAAAAATCCAGCATATATCTGGTGATATCTCGGGTGCTATTACAGATAGCGCAATAAACCAAAGTGCTTTGTCTGCGGGAGGCCCTGGCGCATGAATCTGTGCAGCCGCAACGACCTCGGACAACCAGGGGCCGAGAAAACCACAGTCTCATGGGGCCGGACACTCAGGGTCAGGGGAAAATCCAATATATATCTGGTGATATCTCGGGTGCTATTACAGATAGCGCAACAAATCAAAGTGGATTGTCTGCAGGCGGCCCTGGCGCATGAATCTGTGCAGCGGGAACGACCTCGGACCACCAGGGGCCGAGAAAACCACCGTCTCATGGGGCCGGACACTCAGGGTCAGGGAAAAATCCAATATGTATCTCGTGATATCTCGGGTGCTATTAGAGATAGCGCAATAAAGCAAAGTGCATTGCCTGCAAGAGGCCCTGGCGCATGAATCTATTCAGCGGGAACGACCTCGGACCACCAGGGGCCGAGAAAACCACCGTCTCATGGGGCCGGAAACTCAGGGTCAGGGAAAAATCCAATATATATCTGGTGATATCTCGGGTGCTATTAGAGAAAGCGCAATAAACCAAGGTGATTTATCTACAGGAGGCCCTGGCGCATGAATCTGTGCAGCGGGAACGACCTCGGACCACCAGGAGCCGCGAAAACCACAGTCTCATGGGGCCGGACACTCAGGGTCAGGGGAAAATCAAATATATATCTTGTGATATCTCGGGTGCTATTAGAGATAGCGCAATAAACCAAAGTGAATTATCTGCACGGGGCCCTGTCGCATGAATCTGTGCAGCGGGAACGACCTCGGACCACCAGGGGCCGAGAAAACCACCGTCTCATGGGGCCGGACACTCAGGGTCCGGGGAAAATCCAATATATATCTGGTGATATCTCGGGTGCTATTACAGATAGCGCAATAAATCAAAGTTTATTGTCTGTAGGAGGCCCTGGCACATGAATCTGTGCAGCGGGAACGACCTCGGACCACCAGGGGCCGAGAAAACCACCGTCACATGGGGCCGGACACTCAGGGTCAGGGAAAAATCCAATATATATCTGGTGATATCTCGGGTGCTATTACAGATAGCGCATCAAATCAAAGTGGATTGTCTGCAGGCGGCCCTGGCGCATGAATCTGTGCAGCGGGAACGACCTCGGACCACCAGGGGCCGAGAAAACCACCGTCTCATGGGGCCGGACACTCAGGGTCAGGGAAAAATCCAATATGTATCTCGTGATATCTCGGGTGCTATTAGAGATAGCGCAATAAAGCAAAGTGCATTGTCTGCAAGAGGCCCTGGCGCATGAATCTATTCAGCGGGAACGACCTCGGACCACCAGGGGCCGAGAAAACCACCGTCTCATGGAGCCGGAAACTCAGGGTCAGGGAAAAATCCAATATGTATGTGGTGATATCTCGGGTGCTATTAGAGAAAGCGCATTAACCAAGGTGATTTATCTACAGGAGGCCCTGGCGCATGAATCTGTGCAGCGGGAACGACCTCGGACCACCAGGAGCCGCGAAAACCACAGTCTCATGGGGCCGGACACTCAGGGTCAGGGGAAAATCAAATATATATCTTGTGATATCTCGGGTGCTATTAGAGATAGCGCAATAAACCAAAGTGAATTATCTGCACGGGGCACTGTCGCATGAATCTGTGCAGCGGGAACGACCTCGGACCACCAGGGGCCGAGAAAACCACAGTCTCATGGGGCTGGATACTCAGGGTCAGGGGAAAATCCAATATATATCTGGTGATATCTCGGGTGCTATTACAGATAGCGCAATAAATCATAGTGCATTGTCTGTAGGAGGGCCTGGCGCATGAATCTGTGCAGCGGGAACGACCTCGGACCACCAGGGGCCGAGAAAACCACAGTCTCATGGGGACGGACACTCAGGGTCAGGGGAAAATCCAATATATATCTGGTGATATCTCGGGTGCTATTACAGATAGCGCAATAAATCATAGTGCATTGTCTGTAGGAGGCCCTGGCGCATGAATTTGTGCAGCGGGAACGACCTCGGACCACCAGGGGCCGAGAAAACCACCGTCACATGGGGCCGGACACTCAGGGTCAGGGGAAAATCCAATATATATCCGGTGATATCTCGGGTGCTATTACAGATAGCGCAATAAATCAAAGTGCATTGTCTGTAAGAGTCCCTGTCGCATGAATCTGTGCAGCGGGAACGACCTCGGACCGCCAGGGGCCGAGAAAACCACAGTCTCATGGGGCTGGTCACTCAGCGTCAGGGAAATTCCAATATATATCTGGTGATATCTCGGGTGCTATTAGAAATAGCGCAATAAATCAAAGTGCATTGTCCGTAGGAGGCCCTTGCGCATGAATCTGTGCAGCGGGAACGACCTCGGACCACCAGGGGCGGAGAAAACCACCGTCTCATGGAGCCGGTCACTTAGGGTCAGGGGAAAATCCAATATATATCTGGTGATATCTCGGGTGCTATTACAGATAGCGCAATAAATCAAAGTGCATTGTCTGTAGGAGGCCCTGAAAACCACAGTCTCATGGGGCCGGACACTCAGGGTCAGGGGAAAATACAATGTATATCTGGTTATATCTCGGGTGCTATTAGAGATAGCGCAATAAACCAAAGTGAATTATCTGCAGGGGGCCCTCGCGCATGAGCCCGTGCAGCGGGAACTACCTCGGACCACCAGGGGCCGAGAAAACCACCGTCTCATGGGGCAGGACACTCAGGGTCAGGGAAAAATCCAATATATATCTGGTGATACCTCGGGTGCTATTACAGATAGCGCAATAAACCAAAGTGAATTATCAGCAGGAGGCCCTGGCTCATGAATCTGTCCAGCGGGAACGACCTCGGACCACCAGGGGCCGAGAAAACCACCGTCTCATGGGGCCAGACACTCAGGGTCTGGCAAAAATCCAATATATATCTGGTGATATCTCGGGTGCTATTAGAGATAGCGCAATAGACCAAAGTGAATTATCTGCAGGAGGCCCTGGCGCATGAATCTGTGCAGCGGTAACGACTTCGGACGACCAGGGGCCGAGAAAACCACCGTCTGATGGGGCCGGACACTCAGGGTCAGGGAAAAATCCAATATATATCTGGTGATATCTCGGGTGCTATTAGTGATAGCGCAATAAACCAAAGTGAATTATCTGCAGGAGGCCCTGGCGCATGAATCTGTGCAGCGGGAACGACCTCGGATCACCAGGGTCCGAGAAAACCACAGTCTCATGGGAACGGACACTCAGGATCAGGGGAAAATCCAATATATATCTGGTGATATCTCGGGTGCTATTAGAGATAGCGCAATAAACCAAAGTGAATTATCTGCAGGGTGCCCTGGCGCATGAATCTGTGCAGCGGGAACGACCTCGGACCACCAGGGGCCGAGAAAACCACCGTCACATGGGGCCGGACACTCAGGGTCAGGGAAAAATCCAATATATATCCGGTGATATCTCGGGTGCTATTACAGATAGCGCAATAAATCAAAGTGCATTGTCTGTAAGAGTCCCTGTCGCATGAATCTGTGCAGCGGGAACGACCTCGGACCACCAGGGGCCGAGAAAACCACAGTCTCATGGGGCTGGACACTCAGGGTCAGGGGAAAATCCAATATATATATGGTGATATCTCGGGTGCTATTACTGATAGCGCAATAAACCAAAGTGAATTATCTGCAGGAGGCCCTGGCGCATGAATCTGTGCAGCGGGTACGACCTCGGACCACCAGGGGCCGAGAAAATTACAGATATTCGGAATCCGTCACCCAAGGTCATGTAAAAATCCAGCATATATCTGGTGATATCTCGGGTGCTATTACAGATAGCGCAATAAACCAAAGTGCTTTGTCTGCGGGAGGCCCTGGCGCATGAATCTGTGCAGCCGCAACGACCTCGGACAACCAGGGGCCGAGAAAACCACAGTCTCATGGGGCCGGACACTCAGGGTCAGGGGAAAATCCAATATATATCTGGTGATATCTCGGGTGCTATTACAGATAGCGCAACAAATCAAAGTGGATTGTCTGCAGGCAGCCCTGGCGCATGAATCTGTGCAGCGGGAACGACCTCGGACCACCAGGGGCCGAGAAAACCACCGTCTGATGGGGCCGGACACTCAGGGTCAGGGAAAAATCCAATATATATCTGGTGATATCTCGGGTGCTATTAGTGATAGCGCAATAAACCAAAGTGAATTATCTGCAGGAGGCCCTGGCGCATGAATCTGTGCAGCGGGAACGACCTCGGATCACCAGGGTCCGAGAAAACCACAGTCTCATGGGAACGGACACTCAGGATCAGGGGAAAATCCAATATATATCTGGTGATATCTCGGGTGCTATTAGAGATAGCGCAATAAACCAAAGTGAATTATCTGCAGGGTGCCCTGGCGCATGAATCTGTGCAGCGGGAACGACCTCGGACCACCAGGGGCCGAGAAAACCACCGTCACATGGGGCCGGACACTCAGGGTCAGGGAAAAATCCAATATATATCCGGTGATATCTCGGGTGCTATTACAGATAGCGCAATAAATCAAAGTGCATTGTCTGTAAGAGTCCCTGTCGCATGAATCTGTGCAGCGGGAACGACCTCGGACCACCAGGGGCCGAGAAAACCACAGTCTCATGGGGCTGGACACTCAGGGTCAGGGGAAAATCCAATATATATATGGTGATATCTCGGGTGCTATTACTGATAGCGCAATAAACCAAAGTGAATTATCTGCAGGAGGCCCTGGCGCATGAATCTGTGCAGCGGGTACGACCTCGGACCACCAGGGGCCGAGAAAATTACAGATATTCGGAATCCGTCACCCAAGGTCATGTAAAAATCCAGCATATATCTGGTGATATCTCGGGTGCTATTACAGATAGCGCAATAAACCAAAGTGCTTTGTCTGCGGGAGGCCCTGGCGCATGAATCTGTGCAGCCGCAACGACCTCGGACAACCAGGGGCCGAGAAAACCACAGTCTCATGGGGCCGGACACTCAGGGTCAGGGGAAAATCCAATATATATCTGGTGATATCTCGGGTGCTATTACAGATAGCGCAACAAATCAAAGTGGATTGTCTGCAGGCGGCCCTGGCGCATGAATCTGTGCAGCGGGAACGACCTCGGACCACCAGGGGCCGAGAAAACCACCGTCTCATGGGGCCGGACACTCAGGGTCAGGGAAAAATCCAATATGTATCTCGTGATATCTCGGGTGCTATTAGAGATAGCGCAATAAAGCAAAGTGCATTGCCTGCAAGAGGCCCTGGCGCATGAATCTATTCAGCGGGAACGACCTCGGACCACCAGGGGCCGAGAAAACCACCGTCTCATGGGGCCGGAAACTCAGGGTCAGGGAAAAATCCAATATATATCTGGTGATATCTCGGGTGCTATTAGAGAAAGCGCAATAAACCAAGGTGATTTATCTACAGGAGGCCCTGGCGCATGAATCTGTGCAGCGGGAACGACCTCGGACCACCAGGAGCCGCGAAAACCACAGTCTCATGGGGCCGGACACTCAGGGTCAGGGGAAAATCAAATATATATCTTGTGATATCTCGGGTGCTATTAGAGATAGCGCAATAAACCAAAGTGAATTATCTGCACGGGGCCCTGTCGCATGAATCTGTGCAGCGGGAACGACCTCGGACCACCAGGGGCCGAGAAAACCACCGTCTCATGGGGCCGGACACTCAGGGTCCGGGGAAAATCCAATATATATCTGGTGATATCTCGGGTGCTATTACAGATAGCGCAATAAATCAAAGTTTATTGTCTGTAGGAGGCCCTGGCACATGAATCTGTGCAGCGGGAACGACCTCGGACCACCAGGGGCCGAGAAAACCACCGTCACATGGGGCCGGACACTCAGGGTCAGGGAAAAATCCAATATATATCTGGTGATATCTCGGGTGCTATTACAGATAGCGCATCAAATCAAAGTGGATTGTCTGCAGGCGGCCCTGGCGCATGAATCTGTGCGGCGGGAACGACCTCGGACCACCAGGGGCCGAGAAAACCACCGTCTCATGGGGCCGGACACTCAGGGTCAGGGAAAAATCCAATATGTATCTCGTGATATCTCGGGTGCTATTAGAGATAGCGCAATAAAGCAAAGTGCATTGTCTGCAAGAGGCCCTGGCGCATGAATCTATTCAGCGGGAACGACCTCGGACCACCAGGGGCCGAGAAAACCACCGTCTCATGGGGCCGGAAACTCAGGGTCAGGGAAAAATCCAATATGTATGTGGTGATATCTCGGGTGCTATTAGAGAAAGCGCATTAACCAAGGTGATTTATCTACAGGAGGCCCTGGCGCATGAATCTGTGCAGCGGGAACGACCTCGGACCACCAGGAGCCGCGAAAACCACAGTCTCATGGGGCCGGACACTCAGGGTCAGGGGAAAATCAAATATATATCTTGTGATATCTCGGGTGCTATTAGAGATAGCGCAATAAACCAAAGTGAATTATCTGCACGGGGCACTGTCGCATGAATCTGTGCAGCGGGAACGACCTCGGACCACCAGGGGCCGAGAAAACCACAGTCTCATGGGGCTGGATACTCAGGGTCAGGGGAAAATCCAATATATATCTGGTGATATCTCGGGTGCTATTACAGATAGCGCAATAAATCATAGTGCATTGTCTGTAGGAGGGCCTGGCGCATGAATCTGTGCAGCGGGAACGACCTCGGACCACCAGGGGCCGAGAAAACCACAGTCTCATGGGGACGGACACTCAGGGTCAGGGGAAAATCCAATATATATCTGGTGATATCTCGGGTGCTATTACAGATAGCGCAATAAATCATAGTGCATTGTCTGTAGGAGGCCCTGGCGCATGAATTTGTGCAGCGGGAACGACCTCGGACCACCAGGGGCCGAGAAAACCACCGTCACATGGGGCCGGACACTCAGGGTCAGGGGAAAATCCAATATATATCCGGTGATATCTCGGGTGCTATTACAGATAGCGCAATAAATCAAAGTGCATTGTCTGTAAGAGTCCCTGTCGCATGAATCTGTGCAGCGGGAACGACCTCGGACCGCCAGGGGCCGAGAAAACCACAGTCTCATGGGGCTGGTCACTCAGCGTCAGGGAAATTCCAATATATATCTGGTGATATCTCGGGTGCTATTAGAAATAGCGCAATAAATCAAAGTGCATTGTCCGTAGGAGGCCCTTGCGCATGAATCTGTGCAGCGGGAACGACCTCGGACCACCAGGGGCGGAGAAAACCACCGTCTCATGGAGCCGGTCACTTAGGGTCAGGGGAAAATCCAATATATATCTGGTGATATTTCCGGTGCTATTAGAGATAGCGCAATAAACCAAAGTGAATTATCTGCAGGAGGCCCTGGCCCATGAATCTGTGCAGAAGGAACGACCTCGGACCACCAGGGGCCGAGAAAACCACAGTCTCATGGGGCCGGACACTCAGCGTCAGGGAAATTCCAATATATATCCGGTGATATCTCGGGTGCTATTACAGATAGCGCAATAAACCAAACTGAATTATCTGCAGGAGGCCCTGGCGCATGAATCTGTGCAGCGGGAACGACCTCGGACCACCAGGGGCCGAGAAAAAAACCGACACATGGGGCCGGACACCCAAGGTCATGTAAAAATACAAGATGTATCTGATGATATCTCGGGTGCTATTAGAGATAGCGCGATATATCAAAGTGCATTGTCTGCAGGAGGCCCTGGCGCATCAATCTGTGTAGCGGGAACGACCTCGGACCACCAGGGGCCGAGAAAACCCCCGTCGCATGGGGCCTGACTGTCAGGGTCGGGGAAAAATCCAATATATACCTGGTGATATCTCGGGTGCTATTAGAGATAGCGCAATAAATCAAAGTGCATTGTCTGTAGGACGCACTGGCGAATGAATCTGTGCAGCAGGAGCGACCTCGGACCACCAGGGGCCGAGAAAATCACCGTCTCATGGGGCCGGACACGCAGGATCACGGAAAAATCCAATATATATCTGGTGATATCTCGGGTGCTATTAGAGATAGCGCAATAAACCAAAGTGAATTATCTGCAGGAGGCCCTGGCGCATGAATCTGGGCAGCGGGAACGACCTCGGACCACCAGGGGCCGAGAAGACCACCGTCTCATGGGGCCGGACACTCAGGGTCAGGGGAAAATCCAATATATATCGGGTGATATCTCGGGTGCTATTACAGATAGCGCAATAAATCAAAGTGCATTGTCTGTAGGAGGCCCTGGCGCATGAATCTGGGCAGCGGGAACGACCTCGGACCACCAGGGGCCGAGAAAACCACCGTCCGATGGGGCCGGACACTCAGGGTCAGGGGAAAATCCAATATATATCTGGTGATATCTCGGGTGCTATTAGAGATAGCGCAATAAACCAAAGTAAGTTATCTGCAGGAGACACTGGCGCATGAATCTTTGCAGCGGGAACGACCTCGGACCACCAGGGGCCGAGAAAACCACCGTCTCATGGGGCCGGACAATCAGGGTCAGGGGAAAATCCAATATATATCTGGTGATATCTCGGGTGCAATTAGAGATAGCGCAATAAACCAAAGTGAATTATCTGCAGGAGACACTGGCGCATGAATCCGGCCAGCGGGAACGACCTCGGACCACCAGGGGCCGAGAAAACCACCGTCTCATGGGGCCGGACACTCAGGGTCAGAGAAAAATCAAATATATATCTGGTGATATCTCGGGTGCTATTACAGATAGCGCAATAAACCAAAGTGAATTATCTGTAGGAGGCCCTGTTGCATGAACCTGTGCAGCAGCTACGACCTCGGACCACCAGGGGCCGAGAAAACCACCGTCTCATGGGGCCGGACACCCAGGGTCGGGGAAAAATCCAATATATATCTGGTGATATCTCGGGTGCTATTACAGATAGCGCAATAAATCAAGTGCATTGTCTGTAGGAGGCCCTGGCGCATGAACCTGTGCAGCGGGAACGACCTCGGACCACCAGGGGCCGAGAAAACCACTGTCTCATGGGGCCGGACACTCAGGGTCAGGGGAAAATCCAATATATATCTGGTGATATCTTGGGTGCTATTACAGACAGCGCAATAGGTCAAAGTGCATTGTCTGTAGGAGGCCCTGGCGCATGAATCTGGCCAGCGGGAACGACCTCGGACCACCAGGGGCCGAGAAAACCACCGTCTCATGGGGCCGGACAATCAGGGTCAGGGGAAAATCCAATATATATCTGGTGATATCTCGGGTGCTATTAGAGATAGCGCAATAAACCAAAGTGAGTTATCTGCAGGAGACACTGGCGCATGAATCTGGCCAGCGGGAACGACCTCGGACCACCAGGGCCCGAGAAAACCACCGTCTCATGGGGCCGGACAATCAGGGTCAGGGGAAAATCCAATATATATCTGGTGATATCTCGGGTGCAATTAGAGATAGCGCAATAAACCAAAGTGAATTATCTGAAGGAGACACTGGCGCATGAATCCGGCCAGCGGGAACGACCTGGGACCACCAGGGGCCGTGAAAACCACCGTCTCATGGGGCCGGACACTCAGGGTCAGAGAAAAATCAAATATATATCTGGTGATATCTCGGGTGCTATTACAGATAGCGCAATAAACCAAAGTGAATTATCTGTAGGAGGCCCTGTTGCATGAACCTGTGCAGCGGCTACGACCTCGGACCACCAGGGGCCGAGAAAACCACCGTCTCATGGGGCCGGACACCCAGGGTCGGGGAAAAATCCAATATATATCTGGTGATATCTCGGGTGCTATTACAGATAGCGCAATAAATCAAGTGCATTGTCTGTAGGAGGCCCTGGCGCATGAACCTGTGCAGCGGGAACGACCTCGGACCACCAGGGGCCGAGAAAACCACTGTCTCATGGGGCCGGACACTCAGGGTCAGGGGAAAATTCAATATATATCTGGTTATATCTCGGGTGCTATTAGAGATAGCGCGATATATCAAAGTGCATTGTCTGCAGGAGGCCCTGGCGCATCAATCTGTGCAGCGGGAACGACATCGGACCACCAGGGGCCGAGAAAATCACCGTCTCGTGGGGCCGGACACTCAGGGTCAGGGAAAAATCCAATATATATCTGGTGATATCTCGCGTGCTATTAGAGATAGCGCAATAAACCAAAGTGCATTGTCTGTAGGAGGCCCTGGCGCATGCATCTGTGCAGCGGGAACGACCTCGGACCACCAGCGGCCGAGAAAACCACCGTCTCATGGGGCCGGACACTCAGGGTCAGGGAAAAATCCAATATATATCTGGTGATATCTTGGGTGCTATTACAGACAGCGCAATAGGTCAAAGTGCATTGTCTGTAGGAGGCCCTGGCGCATGAATCTGGCCAGCGGGAACGACCTCGGACCACCAGGGGCCGAGAAAACCACCGTCTCATGGGGCCGGACAATCAGGGTCAGGGGAAAATCCAATATATATCTGGTGATATCTCGGGTGCTATTAGAGATAGCGCAATAAACCAAAGTGAGTTATCTGCAGGAGACACTGGCGCATGAATCTGGCCAGCGGGAACGACCTCGGACCACCAGGGCCCGAGAAAACCACCGTCTCATGGGGCCGGACAATCAGGGTCAGGGGAAAATCCAATATATATCTGGTGATATCTCGGGTGCTATTAGAGATAGCGCAATAAACCAAAGTGAATTATCTGTAGGAGGCCCTGGCGCATGAACCTGTGCAGCGGGTACGACCTCGGACCACCAGGGGCCGAGAAAACCACCGTCTCATGGGGCCGGACACCCAGGGTCGGGGAAAAATCCAATATATATCTGGTGATATCTCGGGTGCTATTACAGATAGCGCAATAAATCAAAGTGCATTGTCTGTAGGAGGCCCTGGCGCATGAATCTGTGCAGCGGGCACGACCTGGGACCACCAGGGGCCGAGAAAACCACCGTCTCATTGGGCCGGACACTCAGGGTCAGGGGAAAATGCAATATATATCTGGTGATATCTCGGGTGCTATTAGAGATAGCGCAATAAACCAAAGTGAATTATCTGCAGGAGGCCCTGGCACATGAATCTGTGCAGCGGGAACGACCTCGGACCACCAGGGGCCGAGAAAACCACCGTCTCATGGGGCCGGACACTCAGGGTCAGGGGAAAATCCAATATATATCTGGTGATTTCTCGGGTGCTATTACAGATAGCGCAATAAACCAAAGTGAAATGTCTGCAGGAGGCCCTGGCGCATGCATCTGTGCAGCGGGAACGACCTCGCACCACCAGCGGCCGAGAAAACCACCGTCTCATGGGGCCGGACACTCAGGGTCAGGGAAAAATGCAATATATATCTGGTGATATCTCGGGTGCTATTACAGATAGCGCAATAAGTCAAAGTGTATTGTCTGTAGGAGGCCCTGGCGCATGAATCTGTGCAGCGGGAACGACCTCGGACCACCAGGGGCCGAGAAAACCACAGTCTCATGGGGCCGGACACTCAGGGTCAGGGAAAAATCCAATATATATCTGGTGATATCTTGGGTGCTATTACTGATAGCGCAATAAGTCAAAGTGCATTGTCTGTAGGAGGCCCTGGCGCATGAATCTGGGCAGCGGGAACGACCTCGGACCACCAGGGGCCGAGAAAACCACCGTCTCATGGGGCCGGACACTCAGGGTCAGGGGAAAATGCAATATATATCTGGTGATATCTCGGGTGCTATTAGAGATAGCGCAATAAACCAAAGTGAATTATCTGCAGGAGGCCCTGGCGCATGCATCTGTGCAGCGGGAACGACCTCGGACCACCAGCGGCCGAGAAAACCACCGTCTCATGGGGCCGGACACTCAGGGTCAGGGAAAAATCCAATATATATCTGGTGATATCTCGGGTGCTATTACAGATACCGCAATAAGTCAAAGTGCATTGTCTGTAGGAGGCCCTGGCGCCTGAATCTGTGCAGCGTGAACGACCTCGGACCACCAGGGGCCGAGATAACCACCGCCTCATGGGGCCGGACACTCAGGGTCAGGGGAAAATCCAATATATATCTGGTGATATCTCGGGTGCTATTAGAGATAGTGCAATAAACCAAAGTGAATTATGCGCAGGTGGCCCTGGCGCATGAATCTGGGCAGCGGGAGCGACCTCGGACCACCAGGGGCCGAGAAAACCACCGTCTCATGGGGCCGGACACTCAGGGTCAGGGAAGAATCCAATATATATCTGGTGATATCTCGGGTGATATTAGAGATAGCGCAATGAACCAAAGTGAATTATCTGCAGGAGGCCCTGGCGCATGAATCTGTGCAGCGGGAACGACCTCGGACTCCCAGGGGCCGAGAAAACCACCGTCTCATAGGGCCGGACACTCAGGGTCAGGGGAAAATCCAATATATATCTGGTGATATCTCGGGTGCTATTACATATAGCGCAATAAATCAAAGTGCATTGTCTGTAGGACGCCCTGGCGCATGAATCTGGCCAGCGGAAACGACCTCGGATCACCGGGGGCCGAGAAAACCACCGTCTCATGGGGCCGGACACTCAGGGTCAGGGGAAAATCCAATATATATCTGGTGATATCTCGGGTGCTATTAGAGATAGCGCAATAAATCAATGTGCATTGTCTGTACGAGGCCTTGGCGCCTTAATCTGGCCAGCGGGAACGACCTCGGACCACCAGGGGCCGAGAAAACCACCGTCTCATGGGGCCGGACACTCAGGGTCAGGGGAAAATCCAATATATATCTGGTGATATCTCGGGTGCTATTAGAGATACGGCAATAAACCAAAGAGAATTATCTGCAGGAGGCCCTGGCGCATGAATCTGTACAGCGGGAACGACCTCGGACTACCAGGGGCCGAGAAAACCACCGTCTCATGGGGCCGGACACTCAGGGTCAGGGGAAAATCCAATATATATCTGGTGATATCTCGGGTGCTATTACATATAGCGCAATAAATCAAAGTGCATTGTCTGTAGGAGGCCCTGGCGCATGAATCTGTGCAGCGGGAACGACCTCGGACCACCAGAGGCCGAGAAAACCACAGTCTCATGGGGCCGGACACTCAGGGTCAGGGGAAAATCCAATATATATCTGGTGATATCTCGGGTGCTATTACATATAGCGCAATAAATCAATGTGCATTGTCTGTACGAGGCCCTGGCGCATGAATCTGGCCAGCGGGAACGACCTCGGACCACCAGGGGCCGAGAAAACCACCGTCTCATGGGGCCGGACACTCTGGGTCAGGGGAAAATCCAATATATATCGGGTGATATCTCGGGTGCTATTAGAGATACGGCAATAAACCAAAGAGAATTATCTGCAGGAGGCCCTGGCGCATGAATCTGCGCAGCGGGAACGACCTCGGACCACCAGGGGCCGAGAAAACCACCGACTCATGGGGCCGGACACTCAGGGTCAGGGGAAAATGCAATATATATCTGGTGATACCTCGGGTGCTATTAGAGATGGCGCAATAAACCAAAGTGAATTATCTGGAGGAGGACCTGGCGCATGAATCTGGCCAGCGGGAGCGACCTCGGAACACCAGCGGCCGAGAAAACCACCGTCTCATAGGGCCGGACACTCAGGGTCAGGGGAAAATCCTATATATATCTGGTGATATCTCGGGTGCTATTAGAGATAGCGCCATAAACCAAAGTGAATTATCTGCAGCAGGCCCAGGCGAATGAATCTGTGCAGTAGGAACGACCTCGGGCCACCAGGGGCCGAGAAAATTACAGAGATTCGGAACCCGTCACCCAAGGTCATGTAAAAATCCAGCATATATCTGGTGATATCTCGGGTGCTATTAGAGATAGCGCAATAAATCAAAGGGGATTGTCTGTAGGAGGCCCTGGTGCATGAATCTGGCCAGCGGGAACGACCTCGGACCACCAGGGGCCGAGAAAACCACCGTCTTATGGGGCCGGAGACTCAGGGTGCGGGGAAAATCCAATATATATCTGGTGATATCTCGGGTGCTATTAGAGATAGTGCAATAAACCAAAGTGAATTATCCGCAGGTGGCCCTGGCGCATGAATCTGGGCAGCGGGAACGACCTCGGACCACCAGGGGCCGAGAAAACCACCGTCTCATGGGGCCGGACACTCAGGGTCAGGGGAAAATCCAATATATATCTGGTGATATCTCGGGTGCTATTAGAGATAGCGCCATAAACCAAAGTGAATTAACTGCAGGAGGTCCTGGCGCATGCATCTGTGCAGCGGGAACGACCTCGGAACACCAGTGGCCGAGAAAACCACCGTCTCATGGGGCCGGACACTCAGGGTCAGGGAAAATCCAATATATATCTGGTGATATCTCGGGTGCTATTACAGATAGCGCAATAAGTCAAAGTGCATTGTCTGCAGCAGGCCCTGGCGAATGAATCTGTGCAGTAGGAACGACCTCGGGCCACCAGGGGCCGATAAAATTACAGAGATTCGGAACCCGTCACCCAAGGTCATGTAAAAATCCAGCATATATCTGGTGATATCTCGGGTGCTATTAGAGATAGCGCAATAAACCAAAGTGAATTATCTGCAGGAGGCCCTTGCGCATGCATCTGTGCAGCGGGAACGACCTCGGACCACCAGGGGCCGAGAAAACCACCGTCTCATGGGGCCGGGCACTCTGGGTCTGGGGAAAATCCAATATATATCTGGTGATATCTCGGGTGCTATTAGAGATAGCGCAATAAACAAAAGTGAATTATCTGCAGGAGGCCCTGGCGCATGAATCTGGCCAGCGGGAACGACCTCGGTCCACCAGGGGCCGAGAAAACCACCGTCTCATGGGGCCGGACACTCAGGGTCAGGGGAAAATCCAATATATATCTGGTGATATCTCGGGTGCTATTAGAGATAGCGCAATAAACCAAAGTGAATTATCTCCAGGAGGCCCTGGCGCATGAATCTGGCCAGCGAGAACGACCTCGGACCACCAGGGGCCGAGAAAACCACCGTCTCGTGGGGCCGGACACTCAGGGTCAGGGGAAAATCCAATATATATCTGGTGATATCTCGGGTGCTATTAGAGATAGCGCAATAAACCAAAGTGAATTATCTGCAGGAGGCCCTGGCGCATGCATCTGTGCAGCGGGAACGACCTCGGACCACCAGGGGCCGAGAAAACCACCGTATCATGGGGCCGGACACTCAGGGTCAAGGAAAAATCCAATATATATCTGGTGATATCTTGGGTGCTATTACAGATAGCGCAATAAGTCAGAGTGCATTGTCTGTAGGAGGCCCTGGCGCATGAATCTGTTCAGCGGGAACGACCTCGGACCACCAGGGGCCGAGAAAACCACAGTCTCATGGGGCCGGACACTCAGGGTCAGGGGAAAATCCAATATATATCTGGTGATATCTCGGGTGCTATTACAGATAGCGCAATAAATCAAAGTGCATTGTCTGTAGGAGGCCCTGGCGCATGAATCTGTGCAGCGGGAACGACCTCGGACCACATGGGGCCGAGAAAACCTCAGTCTCATGGGGCCGGACACTCAGGGTCAGGGGAAAATCCAATATATATCTGGTGATATCTCTGGTGCTATTAGAGATAGCGCAATAAACCAAAGTGAATTATTTGCAGGAGGCCCGGCCGCATGAATCTGTGCAGCGGCAACGACCTCGGACCACCAGGGGCCGAGAAAACCACCGTATCATGGGGCCGGACACTCAGGGTCAGGGAAAAATCCAATATATATCTCGCGATATCTTGGGTGCTATTACAGATAGCGCAATAAGTCAAAGTGCATTGTCTGTAGGAGGCCCTGGCGCATGTATCTGTGCAGCGGGAGCGACCTCGGACCACCAGGGGCCGAGTAACCCACAGTCTCATGGGTCCGGACACTCAGGGTCAGGGGAAAATCCAATATATATCTGGTGATATCTCGGGTGCTATTACAGATAGCGCAATAAATCAAAGTGCATTGTCTGTAGGAGGCCCTGGCGCATGAATCTGGTCAGCGGGAACGACCTCGGACCACCAGGGGTCGAGAAAACCACAGTCTCATGGGGCCGGACACTCAGGGTCAGAGGAAAATCCAATATATATCTGGCGATATCTCGGGTGCTATTAGAGATAGCGCAATAAACCAAAGTGAATTATCTGCAGGAGGCCCTGGCGCATGCATCTGTGCAGCGGGAACGACCTCGGACCACCAGGGGCCGAGAAAACCACTGTCTCATGGTGCCGGGCACTAAGGGTCAGGGGAAAATCCAATATATATCTGGTGATATCTCGGGTGCTATTAGAGATACGGCAATAAACCAAAGAGAATTATCTGCAGGATGCCCTGGCGCATGAATCTGTGCAGCTGGAACGACCTCGGACCACCAGCGGCCGAGAAAACCCCCGTCTCATGGGGCCGGACACTCAGGGTCAGGGAAAATCCAATATATATCTGGTGATATCTCGGGTGCTATTAGAAATAGCGCCATAAACCAAAGTGAATTATCTGCAGCATGCCCTGGCGAATGAATCTGTGCAGTAGGAACGACCTCGGGCCACCAGGGGCCGAGAAAATTACAGAGATTCCGAACCCGTCACCCAAGGTCATGTAAAAATCCAGCATATATCTGGTGATATCTCGGGTGCTATTAGAGATAGCGCAATAAATCAAAGGGGATTGTCTGTAGGAGGCCCTGGCGCATGAATCTGGCCAGCGGGAACGACCTCGGACCACCAGGGGCCGAGAAAACCACCGTCTTATGGGGCCGGAGACTCAGGGTGCGGGGAAAATCCAATATATATCTGGTGATATCTCGGGTGCTATTAGAGATAGCGCATTAAACCAAAGTGAATTATCTGCAGGAGGCCCTGGCGCATGAATCTGGCCAGCGGGAACGACCTCGGTCCACCAGGGGCCGAGAAAATTACAGAGATTCGGAATCCGTCACCCAAGGTCATTTAAAAATCCAGCATATATCTGGTGATATCTCGGGTGCTATTAGAGATAGCGCAATAAATCAAAAGGGATTGTCTGTAGGAGACCCTGGCGCATGAATCTGGCCAGCGGGAACAACCTCGGACCACCAGGGGCCGAGAAAACCACCGTCTCATGGGGCCGGACACTCAGGGTCAGGGGAAAATGCAATATATATCTGGTGATACCTCGGGTGCTATTAGAGATAGCGCAATAAACCAAAGTGAATTATCTGCAGGAGGCCCTGGCGAATGAATCTGTGCAGTAGGAACGACCTCGGGCCACCGGGGGCCGAGAAAATTACAGAGATTCGGAATCCGTCACCCAAGGTCATGTAAAAACCCAGCATATATCTGGTGATATCTCGGGTGCTATTAGAGATAGCGCAATAAACCAAAGTGAATTATCTGCAGGAGGCCCTGGTGCATGAATCTGTGCAGCGGGAACGACCTCGGACCACCAGGGGCCGAGAAGACCACAGTCTCATGGGGCCGGACACTCAGGGTCAGGGAAGAATCCAATATATATGTGGTGATATCTCGGGTGCTTTTAGAGATACGGCAATAAACCAAAGTGAATTATCTGCAGGAGGCCCTGGCGCATGAATCTGTGCAGCGGGAACGACCTCGGACCACCAGGGGCCGAGAAAACCACAGTCTCATGGGGCCGGAAACTCAGGGTCAGGGGAAAATCCAATATATATCTGGTGATATCTCGGGTGCTATTAGAGATAGCGCAATAAACCAAAGTGAATTATCTGCAGGAGGCCCTGGCGCATGAACCTGGCCAGCGGGAACGACCTCGGACCACCAGGGGCCGAGAAAACCACCGTCACATGGGGCCGGACACTCAGGGTCAGGGGAAAATCCAATATATATGTGGTGATATCTCGGCTGCTATTAGAGATAGCGCAATAAACCAAAGTGAATTATCTGCAGGAGGCCCTGGCACATGAATCTGTGCAGCGGGAACGACCTCGGGCCACCAGGGGCCGAGAAAACCACCGTCTCATGGGGCCGGAGACTCAGGGTGCGGGGAAAATCCAATATATATCTGGTGATATCTCGGGTGCTATTAGAGATAGCGCAATAAACCAAAGTGAATTATCTGCAGGAGGCCCTGGCGCATGCATCTGTGCAGCGGGAACGACCTCGGACCACCAGGGGCCGAGAAAACCACCGTCTCATGGTGCCGGACACTCAGGGTCAGGGAAAAATCCAATATATATCTGGTGATATCTCTGGTGCTATTAGAGATAGCGCAATAAAGCAAAGTGAAATGTCTGCAGGAGGCGCTGGCGCATGCATCTGTGCAGCGGGAACGACCTCGGACCACCAGGGTCCGAGAAAACCACAGTCTCATAGGGCCGGACACTCAGGGTCAGGGGAAAATCCAATATATATCTGGTGATATCTCGGGTGCAATTACAGATAGCGCAATAAATCAAACTGCATTGTCTGTAGGAGGCCCTGGCGCATGAATCTGGTCAGCGGGAACGACCTCGGACCACCAGGGGCCGAGAAAACCACCGTCTCATGGGGCCGGACACTCAGGGTCAGAGGAAAATCCAATATATATCTGGTGATATCTCGGGTGCTATTAGAGATAGCGCAATAAACCAAAGTGAATTATCCGCAGGAGGCCCTGGCGCATGCATCTGTGCAGCGGGAACGACCTCGGACCACCAGGGGCCGAGAAAACCACCGTCCCATGGTGCCGGACACTCAGGGTCAGGGAAAAATCCAATATATATCTGGTGATATCTCTGGTGCTATTAGAGATAGCGCAATAAACCAAAGTGAATTATCTGCAGGAGGCCCTGCCGCATGAATCTGTGCAGCGGGAACGACCTCGGACCACCAGGGGCCGCGAAAACCACAGTCTCATGGGGCCGGAAACTCAGGGTCAGGGGAAAATCCAATATATATCTGGTGATATCTCGGGTGCTATTAGAGATAGCGCAATAAACCAAAGTGAATTATCTGCAGGAGGCCCTGGCGCATGAACCTGGCCAGCGGGAACGACCTCGGACCACCAGGGGCCGAGAAAACCACCGTCACATGGGGCCGGACACTCAGGGTCAGGGGAAAATCCAATATATATGTGGTGATATCTCGGCTGCTATTAGAGATAGCGCAATAAACCAAAGTGAATTATCTGCAGGAGGCCCTGGCACATGAATCTGTGCAGCGGGAACGACCTCGGGCCACCAGGGGCCGAGAAAATTACAGAGATTCGGAATCCGTCACCCAAGGTCATGTAAAGATCCAGCATATATCTGGTGATATCTCGGGTGCTATTAGAGATAGCGCAATAAATCAAAGGGCATTGTCTGTAGGAGGCCCTGGCGCATGAATCTGGCCAGCGGGAACGATCTCGGACCACCAGGGGCCGAGAAAACCACCGTCTCATGGGGCCGGAGACTCAGGGTGCGGGGAAAATCCAATATATATCTGGTGATATCTCGGGTGCTATTAGAGATAGCGCAATAAACCAAAGTGAATTATCTGCAGGAGGCCCTGGCGCATGCATCTGTGCAGCGGGAACGACCTCGGACCGCCAGCGGCCGAGAAAACCACCGTCTCATGGGGCCGGACACTCAGGGTCAGGGAAAAATCCAATATATATCTGGTGATATCTCGGGTGCTATTACAGATAGCGCAATAAGTCAAAGTGCATTGTCTGTACGAGGCCCTGGCGCATGAATCTGGCCAGCGGGAACGACCTCGGACCACCAGGGGCCGAGAAAACCAACGTCTCATGGGGCCGGACACTCAGGGTCAGGGGAAAATCCAATATATATCTGGTGATATCTCGGGTGCTATTAGAGATAGCGCAATAAACCAAAGTGAATTATCTGCAGGAGGCCCTGGCGCATGCATCTGTGCAGCGGGAACGACCTCGGACCACCAGGGGCCGAGAAAACCACCGTCTCATGGTGCCGGACACTCAGGGTCAGGGAAAAATCCAATATATATCTGGTGATATCTCTGGTGCTATTAGAGATAGCGCAATAAAGCAAAGTGAAATGTCTGCAGGAGGCGCTGGCGCATGCATCTGTGCAGCGGGAACGACCTCGGACCACCAGGGTCCGAGAAAACCACAGTCTCATAGGGCCGGACACTCAGGGTCAGGGGAAAATCCAATATATATCTGGTGATATCTCGGGTGCAATTACAGATAGCGCAATAAGTCAAAGTGCATTGTCTGTAGGAGGCCCTGGCGCATGAATCTGTGCAGCTGGAGCGACCTCGGACCGCCAGGGGCCGAGTAAACCACAGTCTCATGGGGCCGGACACTCAGGGTCAGGGGAAAATCCAATATATATCTCGTGATATCTCGGGTGCTATTACAGATAGCGCAATAAATCAAAGTACATTGTCTGTAGGACGCCCAGGCGCATGAATCTGGGCAGCGGGAACTACCTCGGACCACCAGGGGCCGAGAAAACCTCCGTCTCATGGGGCCGGACACTCAGGGTCAGGGGAAAATCCAATATATATCTGGTGATATCTCTGGTGCTATTACAGATAGCGCAATAAATCAAAATGCATTGTCTGTAGGAGGCCGTGGCGCATGAATCTGTGCAGCGGGAGCGACCTCGGACCGCCTGGGGCCGAGTAAACCACAGTCTCATGGGGCCGGACACTCAGGGTCAGGGGAAAATCCAATATGTATCTCGTGATATCTCGGGTGCTATTACAGATAGCGCAATAAATCAAAGTACATTGTCTGTAGGAGGCCCTGCCGCATGAATCTGTGCAGCGGGAACGACCTCGGACCACCAGGGGCCGAGAAAATCACCGCATCATGGGGCCGGACACTCAGGGTCAGGGAAAAATCCAATATATATCTGGTGATATCTCTGGTGCTATTACAGATAGCGCAATAAATCAAAGTGCATTGTCTGTAGGAGGCCCTGGCGCATGAATCTGTGCAGCGGGAACGACCTCGGACCACAAGGGGCCGAGAAAACCACAGTCTCATGGGGCCGGACACTCAGGGTCAGGGGAAAATCCAATATATATCTGGTGATATCTCGGGTGCTATTAGAGATACGGCAATAAACCAAAGAGAATTATCTGCAGGAGGCCCTGGCGCATGAATCTGTGCAGCGGGAACGACCTCGGACTCCCAGGGGCCGAGAAAACCACCGTCTCATAGGGCCGGACACTCTGGGTCAGGGGAAAATCCAATATATATCTGGTGATATCTCGGGTGCTATTACATATAGCGCAATAAATCAAAGTGCATTGTCTGTAGGAGGCCCCGGCGCATGAATCTGGCCAGCGGGAACGACCTCGGTTCACCAGGGGCCGAGAAAACCACCGTCTCATGGGGCCGGACACTCAGGGTCAGGGGAAAATCCAATATATATCTGGTGATATCTCGGGTGCTATTAGAGATAGCGCAATAAACCAAAGTGAATCATCTGCAGGAGGCCCTGGCGCATGAATCTGGCCAGCGGGAACGACCTCGGTCCACCAGGGGCCGAGAAAACCAGCGTCTCATGGGGCCGGACACTCAGGGTCAGGGGAAAATCCAATATATATCTGGTGATATCTCGGGTGCTATTAGAGGTAGCGGCATAAACCAAAGTGAATTATCTGCAGGAGGCCCTGGCGAATGAATCTGTGCAGTAGGAACGACCTCGGGCCACCAGGGGCCGAGAAAATTACAGAGATTCGGAATCCGTCACCCAAGGTCATTTAAAAATCCAGCATATATCTGGTGATATCTCGGGTGCTATTAGAGATAGCGCAAAAAATCAAAAGGGATTGTCTGTAGGAGACCCTGGCGCATGAATCTGGCCAGCGGGAACAACCTCGGACCACCAGGGGCCGAGAAAACCACCGTCTCATGGGGCCGGACACTCAGGGTCAGGGGAAAATGCAATATATATCTGGTGATACCTCGGGTGCTATTAGAGATAGCGCAATAAACCAAAGTGAATTATCTGCAGGAGGCCATGGCGCATGCTTCTGTGCAGCGGGAACGACCTCGGACCACCAGCGGCCGAGAAAACCACCGTCTCATGGGGCCGGACACTTGGGGTCAGGGGAAAATCCAATATATATCTGGTGATATCTCGGGTGCTATTAGAGATAGCGCAATAAACCAAAGTGAATTATCTGCAGGAGGCCCTGGCGCATGAATCTGGCCAGCGGGAACGACCTCAGTCCACCAGGGGCCGAGAAAACCACCGTCCCATGGGGCCGGACACTCAGGGTCAGGGGAAAATCCAATATATATCTGGTGATATCTCGGGTGCTATTAGAGATAGCGCCATAAACCAAAGTGAATTATCTGCAGGAGGCCCTGGCGAATGAATCTGTGCAGTATTAACGACCTCGGGCCACCAGGGGCCGAGAAAATTACAGAGATTCGGAATCCGTCACCCAAGGTCATGTAAAAATACAGCATATATCTGGTGATATCTCGGGTGCAATTACAGATAGCGCAATAAATCAAACTGCATTGTCTGTAGGAGGCCCTGGCGCATGAATCTGGTCAGCGGGAACGACCTCGGACCACCAGGGGCCGAGAAAACCACCGTCTCATGGGGCCGGACACTCAGGGTCAGAGGAAAATCCAATATATATCTGGTGATATCTCGGGTGCTATTAGAGATAGCGCAATAAACCAAAGTGAATTATCCGCAGGAGGCCCTGGCGCATGCATCTGTGCAGCGGGAACGACCTCGGACCACCAGGGGCCGAGAATACCACCGTCTCATGGTGCCGGACACTCAGGGTCAGGGAAAAATCCAATATATATCTGGTGATATCTCTGGTGCTATTAGAGATAGCGCAATAAACCAAAGTGAATTATCTGCAGGAGGCCCTGCCGCATGAATCTGTGCAGCGGGAACGACCTCGGACCACCAGGGGCCGAGAAAACCACAGTCTCATGGGGCCGGAAACTCAGGGTCAGGGGAAAATCCAATATATATCTGGTGATATCTCGGGTGCTATTAGAGATAGCGCAATAAACCAAAGTGAATTATCTGCAGGAGGCCCTGGCGCATGAACCTGGCCAGCGGGAACGACCTCGGACCACCAGGGGCCGAGAAAACCACCGTCACATGGGGCCGGACACTCAGGGTCAGGGGAAAATCCAATATATATGTGGTGATATCTCGGCTGCTATTAGAGATAGCGCAATAAACCAAAGTGAATTATCTGCAGGAGGCCCTGGCACATGAATCTGTGCAGCGGGAACGACCTCGGGCCACCAGGGGCCGAGAAAATTACAGAGATTCGGAATCCGTCACCCAAGGTCATGTAAAGATCCAGCATATATCTGGTGATATCTCGGGTGCTATTAGAGATAGCGCAATAAATCAAAGGGCATTGTCTGTAGGAGGCCCTGGCGCATGAATCTGGCCAGCGGGAACGATCTCGGACCACCAGGGGCCGAGAAAACCACCGTCTCATGGGGCCGGAGACTCAGGGTGCGGGGAAAATCCAATATATATCTGGTGATATCTCGGGTGCTATTAGAGATAGCGCAATAAACCAAAGTGAATTATCTGCAGGAGGCCCTGGCGCATGCATCTGTGCAGCGGGAACGACCTCGGACCGCCAGCGGCCGAGAAAACCACCGTCTCATGGGGCCGGACACTCAGGGTCAGGGAAAAATCCAATATATATCTGGTGATATCTCGGGTGCTATTACAGATAGCGCAATAAGTCAAAGTGCATTGTCTGTACGAGGCCCTGGCGCATGAATCTGGCCAGCGGGAACGACCTCGGACCACCAGGGGCCGAGAAAACCAACGTCTCATGGGGCCGGACACTCAGGGTCAGGGGAAAATCCAATATATATCTGGTGATATCTCGGGTGCTATTAGAGATAGCGCAATAAACCAAAGTGAATTATCTGCAGGAGGCCCTGGCGCATGCATCTGTGCAGCGGGAACGACCTCGGACCACCAGGGGCCGAGAAAACCACCGTCTCATGGTGCCGGACACTCAGGGTCAGGGAAAAATCCAATATATATCTGGTGATATCTCTGGTGCTATTAGAGATAGCGCAATAAAGCAAAGTGAAATGTCTGCAGGAGGCGCTGGCGCATGCATCTGTGCAGCGGGAACGACCTCGGACCACCAGGGTCCGAGAAAACCACAGTCTCATAGGGCCGGACACTCAGGGTCAGGGGAAAATCCAATATATATCTGGTGATATCTCGGGTGCAATTACAGATAGCGCAATAAGTCAAAGTGCATTGTCTGTAGGAGGCCCTGGCGCATGAATCTGTGCAGCTGGAGCGACCTCGGACCGCCAGGGGCCGAGTAAACCACAGTCTCATGGGGCCGGACACTCAGGGTCAGGGGAAAATCCAATATATATCTCGTGATATCTCGGGTGCTATTACAGATAGCGCAATAAATCAAAGTACATTGTCTGTAGGACGCCCAGGCGCATGAATCTGGGCAGCGGGAACTACCTCGGACCACCAGGGGCCGAGAAAACCTCCGTCTCATGGGGCCGGACACTCAGGGTCAGGGGAAAATCCAATATATATCTGGTGATATCTCTGGTGCTATTACAGATAGCGCAATAAATCAAAATGCATTGTCTGTAGGAGGCCGTGGCGCATGAATCTGTGCAGCGGGAGCGACCTCGGACCGCCTGGGGCCGAGTAAACCACAGTCTCATGGGGCCGGACACTCAGGGTCAGGGGAAAATCCAATATGTATCTCGTGATATCTCGGGTGCTATTACAGATAGCGCAATAAATCAAAGTACATTGTCTGTAGGAGGCCCTGCCGCATGAATCTGTGCAGCGGGAACGACCTCGGACCACCAGGGGCCGAGAAAATCACCGCATCATGGGGCCGGACACTCAGGGTCAGGGAAAAATCCAATATATATCTGGTGATATCTCTGGTGCTATTACAGATAGCGCAATAAATCAAAGTGCATTGTCTGTAGGAGGCCCTGGCGCATGAATCTGTGCAGCGGGAACGACCTCGGACCACAAGGGGCCGAGAAAACCACAGTCTCATGGGGCCGGACACTCAGGGTCAGGGGAAAATCCAATATATATCTGGTGATATCTCGGGTGCTATTAGAGATACGGCAATAAACCAAAGAGAATTATCTGCAGGAGGCCCTGGCGCATGAATCTGTGCAGCGGGAACGACCTCGGACTCCCAGGGGCCGAGAAAACCACCGTCTCATAGGGCCGGACACTCTGGGTCAGGGGAAAATCCAATATATATCTGGTGATATCTCGGGTGCTATTACATATAGCGCAATAAATCAAAGTGCATTGTCTGTAGGAGGCCCCGGCGCATGAATCTGGCCAGCGGGAACGACCTCGGTTCACCAGGGGCCGAGAAAACCACCGTCTCATGGGGCCGGACACTCAGGGTCAGGGGAAAATCCAATATATATCTGGTGATATCTCGGGTGCTATTAGAGATAGCGCAATAAACCAAAGTGAATCATCTGCAGGAGGCCCTGGCGCATGAATCTGGCCAGCGGGAACGACCTCGGTCCACCAGGGGCCGAGAAAACCAGCGTCTCATGGGGCCGGACACTCAGGGTCAGGGGAAAATCCAATATATATCTGGTGATATCTCGGGTGCTATTAGAGGTAGCGGCATAAACCAAAGTGAATTATCTGCAGGAGGCCCTGGCGAATGAATCTGTGCAGTAGGAACGACCTCGGGCCACCAGGGGCCGAGAAAATTACAGAGATTCGGAATCCGTCACCCAAGGTCATTTAAAAATCCAGCATATATCTGGTGATATCTCGGGTGCTATTAGAGATAGCGCAAAAAATCAAAAGGGATTGTCTGTAGGAGACCCTGGCGCATGAATCTGGCCAGCGGGAACAACCTCGGACCACCAGGGGCCGAGAAAACCACCGTCTCATGGGGCCGGACACTCAGGGTCAGGGGAAAATGCAATATATATCTGGTGATACCTCGGGTGCTATTAGAGATAGCGCAATAAACCAAAGTGAATTATCTGCAGGAGGCCATGGCGCATGCTTCTGTGCAGCGGGAACGACCTCGGACCACCAGCGGCCGAGAAAACCACCGTCTCATGGGGCCGGACACTTGGGGTCAGGGGAAAATCCAATATATATCTGGTGATATCTCGGGTGCTATTAGAGATAGCGCAATAAACCAAAGTGAATTATCTGCAGGAGGCCCTGGCGCATGAATCTGGCCAGCGGGAACGACCTCAGTCCACCAGGGGCCGAGAAAACCACCGTCCCATGGGGCCGGACACTCAGGGTCAGGGGAAAATCCAATATATATCTGGTGATATCTCGGGTGCTATTAGAGATAGCGCCATAAACCAAAGTGAATTATCTGCAGGAGGCCCTGGCGAATGAATCTGTGCAGTATTAACGACCTCGGGCCACCAGGGGCCGAGAAAATTACAGAGATTCGGAATCCGTCACCCAAGGTCATGTAAAAATACAGCATATATCTGGTGATATCTCGGGTGCAATTACAGATAGCGCAATAAATCAAACTGCATTGTCTGTAGGAGGCCCTGGCGCATGAATCTGGTCAGCGGGAACGACCTCGGACCACCAGGGGCCGAGAAAACCACCGTCTCATGGGGCCGGACACTCAGGGTCAGAGGAAAATCCAATATATATCTGGTGATATCTCGGGTGCTATTAGAGATAGCGCAATAAACCAAAGTGAATTATCCGCAGGAGGCCCTGGCGCATGCATCTGTGCAGCGGGAACGACCTCGGACCACCAGGGGCCGAGAATACCACCGTCTCATGGTGCCGGACACTCAGGGTCAGGGAAAAATCCAATATATATCTGGTGATATCTCTGGTGCTATTAGAGATAGCGCAATAAACCAAAGTGAATTATCTGCAGGAGGCCCTGCCGCATGAATCTGTGCAGCGGGAACGACCTCGGACCACCAGGGGCCGAGAAAACCACAGTCTCATGGGGCCGGAAACTCAGGGTCAGGGGAAAATCCAATATATATCTGGTGATATCTCGGGTGCTATTAGAGATAGCGCAATAAACCAAAGTGAATTATCTGCAGGAGGCCCTGGCGCATGAACCTGGCCAGCGGGAACGACCTCGGACCACCAGGGGCCGAGAAAACCACCGTCACATGGGGCCGGACACTCAGGGTCAGGGGAAAATCCAATATATATGTGGTGATATCTCGGCTGCTATTAGAGATAGCGCAATAAACCAAAGTGAATTATCTGCAGGAGGCCCTGGCACATGAATCTGTGCAGCGGGAACGACCTCGGGCCACCAGGGGCCGAGAAAATTACAGAGATTCGGAATCCGTCACCCAAGGTCATGTAAAGATCCAGCATATATCTGGTGATATCTCGGGTGCTATTAGAGATAGCGCAATAAATCAAAGGGCATTGTCTGTAGGAGGCCCTGGCGCATGAATCTGGCCAGCGGGAACGATCTCGGACCACCAGGGGCCGAGAAAACCACCGTCTCATGGGGCCGGAGACTCAGGGTGCGGGGAAAATCCAATATATATCTGGTGATATCTCGGGTGCTATTAGAGATAGCGCAATAAACCAAAGTGAATTATCTGCAGGAGGCCCTGGCGCATGCATCTGTGCAGCGGGAACGACCTCGGACCGCCAGCGGCCGAGAAAACCACCGTCTCATGGGGCCGGACACTCAGGGTCAGGGAAAAATCCAATATATATCTGGTGATATCTCGGGTGCTATTACAGATAGCGCAATAAGTCAAAGTGCATTGTCTGTACGAGGCCCTGGCGCATGAATCTGGCCAGCGGGAACGACCTCGGACCACCAGGGGCCGAGAAAACCAACGTCTCATGGGGCCGGACACTCAGGGTCAGGGGAAAATCCAATATATATCTGGTGATATCTCGGGTGCTATTAGAGATAGCGCAATAAACCAAAGTGAATTATCTGCAGGAGGCCCTGGCGCATGCATCTGTGCAGCGGGAACGACCTCGGACCGCCAGGGGCCGAGGAAACCACAGTCTCATGGGGCCGGACACTCAGGGTCAGGGGAAAATCCAATATATATCTCGTGATATCTCGGGTGCTATTACAGATAGCGCAATAAATCAAAGTACATTGTCTGTAGGAGGCCCAGGCGCATGAATCTGGGCAGCGGGAACTACCTCGGACCACCAGGGGCCGAGAAAACCTCCGTCTCATGGGGCCGGACACTCAGGGTCAGGGGAAAATCCAATATATATCTGGTGATATCTCTGGTGCTATTACAGATAGCGCAATAAATCAAAATGCATTGTCTGTAGGAGGCCGTGGCGCATGAATCTGTGCAGCGGGAGCGACCTCGGACCGCCTGGGGCCGAGTAAACCACAGTCTCATGGGGCCGGACACTCAGGGTCAGGGGAAAATCCAATATGTATCTCGTGATATCTCGGGTGCTATTACAGATAGCGCAATAAATCAAAGTACATTGTCTGTAGGAGGCCCTGCCGCATGAATCTGTGCAGCGGGAACGACCTCGGACCACCAGGGGCCGAGAAAATCACCGCATCATGGGGCCGGACACTCAGGGTCAGGGAAAAATCCAATATATATCTGGTGATATCTCTGGTGCTATTACAGATAGCGCAATAAATCAAAGTGCATTGTCTGTAGGAGGCCCTGGCGCATGAATCTGTGCAGCGGGAACGACCTCGGACCACAAGGGGCCGAGAAAACCACAGTCTCATGGGGCCGGACACTCAGGGTCAGGGGAAAATCCAATATATATCTGGTGATATCTCGGGTGCTATTAGAGATACGGCAATAAACCAAAGAGAATTATCTGCAGGAGGCCCTGGCGCATGAATCTGTGCAGCGGGAACGACCTCGGACTCCCAGGGGCCGAGAAAACCACCGTCTCATAGGGCCGGACACTCTGGGTCAGGGGAAAATCCAATATATATCTGGTGATATCTCGGGTGCTATTACATATAGCGCAATAAATCAAAGTGCATTGTCTGTAGGAGGCCCCGGCGCATGAATCTGGCCAGCGGGAACGACCTCGGTTCACCAGGGGCCGAGAAAACCACCGTCTCATGGGGCCGGACACTCAGGGTCAGGGGAAAATCCAATATATATCTGGTGATATCTCGGGTGCTATTAGAGATAGCGCAATAAACCAAAGTGAATCATCTGCAGGAGGCCCTGGCGCATGAATCTGGCCAGCGGGAACGACCTCGGTCCACCAGGGGCCGAGAAAACCAGCGTCTCATGGGGCCGGACACTCAGGGTCAGGGGAAAATCCAATATATATCTGGTGATATCTCGGGTGCTATTAGAGGTAGCGGCATAAACCAAAGTGAATTATCTGCAGGAGGCCCTGGCGAATGAATCTGTGCAGTAGGAACGACCTCGGGCCACCAGGGGCCGAGAAAATTACAGAGATTCGGAATCCGTCACCCAAGGTCATTTAAAAATCCAGCATATATCTGGTGATATCTCGGGTGCTATTAGAGATAGCGCAAAAAATCAAAAGGGATTGTCTGTAGGAGACCCTGGCGCATGAATCTGGCCAGCGGGAACAACCTCGGACCACCAGGGGCCGAGAAAACCACCGTCTCATGGGGCCGGACACTCAGGGTCAGGGGAAAATGCAATATATATCTGGTGATACCTCGGGTGCTATTAGAGATAGCGCAATAAACCAAAGTGAATTATCTGCAGGAGGCCATGGCGCATGCTTCTGTGCAGCGGGAACGACCTCGGACCACCAGCGGCCGAGAAAACCACCGTCTCATGGGGCCGGACACTTGGGGTCAGGGGAAAATCCAATATATATCTGGTGATATCTCGGGTGCTATTAGAGATAGCGCAATAAACCAAAGTGAATTATCTGCAGGAGGCCCTGGCGCATGAATCTGGCCAGCGGGAACGACCTCGGTCCACCAGGGGCCGAGAAAACCACCGTCCCATGGGGCCGGACACTCAGGGTCAGGGGAAAATCCAATATATATCTGGTGATATCTCGGGTGCTATTAGAGATAGCGCCATAAACCAAAGTGAATTATCTGCAGGAGGCCCTGGCGAATGAATCTGTGCAGTATTAACGACCTCGGGCCACCAGGGGCCGAGAAAATTACAGAGATTCGGAATCCGTCACCCAAGGTCATGTAAAAATACAGCATATATCTGGTGATATCTCGGGTGCTATTAGAGATAGCGCAATAAATCAAAGGGCATTGTCTGTAGGAGGCCCTGGCGCATGAATCTGGCCAGCGGGAACGACCTCGGACCACCACGGGCCGAGAAAACCACCAGCTCATGGGGCCGGAGACTCAGGGTGCGGGGAAAATCCAATATATATCTGGTGATATCTCCGGTGCTATTAGAGATAGCGCAATAAACCAAAGTGAATTATCTGCAGGAGACCCTGGCGCATGCATCTATGCAGCGGGAACGACCTCGGACCACCAGGGGCCGAGAAAACCACCGCATCATGGGGCCGGACACTCAGGGTCAGGGAAAAATCCAATATATATCTGGTGATATCTTGGGTGCTATTACAGATATCGCAATAAGTCAAAGTGCATTGTCTGTAGGAGGCCCTGGCGCATGAATCTGTGCAGCTGGAGCGACCTCGGACCGCCAGGGGCCGAGTAAACCACAGTCTCATGGGGCCGGACACTCAGGGTCAGGGGAAAATCCAATATATATCTCGTGATATCTCGGGTGCTATTACAGATAGCGCAATAAATCAAAGTACATTGTCTGTAGGAGGCCCAGGCGCATGAATCTGGGCAGCGGGAACTACCTCGGACCACCAGGGGCCGAGAAAACCTCCGTCTCATGGGGCCGGACACTCAGGGTCAGGGGAAAATCCAATATATATCTGGTGATATCTCTGGTGCTATTACAGATAGCGCAATAAATCAAAGTGCATTGTCTGTAGGAGGCCGTGGCGCATGAATCTGTGCAGCGGGAGCGACCTCGGACCGCCAGGGGCCGAGTAAACCACAGTCTCATGGGGCCGCACACTCAGGGTCAGGGGCAAATCCAATATATATCTCGTGATATCTCGGGTGCTATTACCGATAGCGCAATAAATCAAAGTACATTGTCTGTAGGAGGCCCTGCCGCATGAATCTGTGCAGCGGGAACGACCTCGGACCACCAGGGGCCGAGAAAACCACCGTCCCATGGGGCCGGACACTCAGGGTCAGGGGAAAATCCAATATATATCTGGTGATATCTCGGGTGCTATTAGAGATAGCGCCATAAACCAAAGTGAATTATCTGCAGGAGGCCCTGGCGAATGAATCTGTGCAGTAGGAACGACCTCGGGCCACCAGGGGCCGAGAAAATTACGGAGATTCGGAATCCGTCACCCAAGGTCATGTAAAAATACAGCATATATCTGGTGATATCTCGGGTGCTATTAGAGATACCGCAATAAATCAAAGTGCATTGTCTGTAGGAGGCCTTGGCGCATGGATCTGGGCAGCGGGAACGACCTCGGACCACCAGGGGCCGAGAAAACCACCGTCTCATGGGGCCGGACACTCAGGGTCAGGGGAAAATCCAATATATATCTGGTGATATCTCGGGTGCTATTAGAGATAGCGCAATAAACCAACGTGAATTATCTGCAGGAGGCCCTGGCGCATGCATCTGTGCAGCGGGAACGGCCTCGGAACACCAGTGGCCGAGAAAACCACCGTCTCATTGGGCCGAACACTCATGGTCGGGGAAAAATCCAATATATATCTGGTGATATGTTTGGTGCTATTAGAGATAGCGCAATAAATCAAAGTGCATTGTCTGTAGGAGGCTCTGGCGCATGAATCTGTGCAACGGGAACGACCTCGGACCACCAGGGGCCGAGAAAACCACCGTCTCATGGAGCCGGACACTCAGGGTCAGGGGAAAAATCCATTATATATCTGGTGATATCTCGGGTGCTATTAGAGATAGCGCAATAAACCAAAGTGAATTATCTGCAGGAGGCCCTGCCGCATGAATCTGTGCAGCGGGAACGACCTCGGACCACCAGGGGCCGAGAAAACCACCGCATCATGGGGCCGGACACTCAGGGTCAGGGAAAAATCCAATATATATCTGGTGATATCTTGGGTGCTATTACAGATAGCGCAATAAGTCCAAGTGCATTGTCTGTAGGAGGCCCAGGCGCATGAATCTGTGCAGCGGGAGCGACCTCGGACCGCCAGGGGCCGAGTAAACCACAGTCTCATGGGGCCGGACACTCAGGGTCAGGGGAAAATCCAATATATATCTCGTGATATCTCGGGTGCTATTACAGATAGCGCAATAAATCAAAGTGCATTGTCTGTAGGAGGCCCAGGCGCATGAATCTGGGCAGCGGGAACTACCTCGGACCACCAGGGGCCGAGAAAACCTCCGTCTCATGGGGCCGGACACTCAGGGTCAGGGGAAAATCCAATATATATCTGGTGATATCTCGGGTGCTATTAGAGATAGCGCAATAAACCAAAGTGAATTATCTGCAGGAGGCCCTGGCGCATGCATGTGTGCAGCGGGAACGACCTCGGAGCACCAGGGGCCGAGAAAACCACCGTTTCATGGGGCCGGACACACAGGGTCAGGGAAAAATCCAATATATATCTGGCGATATCTCGGGTGCTATTACAGATAGCGCAATAAATCAATGTGCATTGTCTGTAGGAGGCCCTGGCGCATGAACCTGGCCAGCGGGAACGACCTCGGACCACCAGGGGCCGAGAAAACCACCGTCACATGGGGCCGGACACTCAGGGTCAGGGGAAAATCCAATATATATGTGGTGATATCTCGGCTGCTATTAGAGATAGCGCAATAAACCAAAGTGAATTATCTGCAGGAGGCCCTGGCGCATGCATGTGTGCAGCGGGAACGACCTCGGAGCACCAGGGGCCGAGAAAACCACCGTCACATGGGGCCGGACACTCAGGGTCAGGGGAAAATCCAATATATATCTGGTGATATCTCGGGTGCTATTAGAGGTAGCGCAATAAACCAACGTGAATTATCTGCAGGAGGCCCTGGCGCATGAATCCGGCCAGCGGGAACGACCTCGGACCACCAGGGGCCGAGAAAACCACCGTCTCATGGGGCCGGACTGTCAGGGTCGGGGAAAAATGCAATATACATCTGGTGATATCTCGCGTGCTATTAGAGATACCGCAATAAACCAAAGTGAATTATCTGCAGGAGGACCTGGCGCATGAATCTGGCCAGCGGGAACGACCTCAGACCACCAGGGGCCGAGAAAATCACCGTCTCATGGGGCCGGACACTCAAGGTCAGGGGAAAATCCAATATATATCTGGTGATATCTCGGATGCGATTATAGACAGCGCAATAAACCAAAGTGAATTATCTGCAGGAGGCCCGGGCGCATGAATCTGTGCAGCGGGAACGACCTCGGACCACCAGGGGCCGAGAAAACCACCGTCTCATGGGGCCGGACACTCAGGGTCAGGGGAAAATCCAATATATATCTGGTGTTATCTCGGGTGCTATTACACATAGCGCAATAAATCAAAGTGCATTGTCTGTAGGAGGCCCCGGGCGCATGAATCTGTGCAGCGGGAACGAGCTCGGACCACCAGGGGCGGAGAAAACCACAGTCTCATGGGGCCAGACACTCAGGGTCAGGGGAAAATTCAATATATATCTGGTGATATCTCGGGTGCTATTAGAGATAGCGCAATAAACCAAAGTGAATTATCTGCAGGAGGCCCCGGCGCATGCATCTGTGCAGCGGGAACGACCTCGGACCACCAGGGACCGAGAAAATCACGGTCTCATGGGGCCGGACACTCAGGGTCAGGAGAAAATCAAATATATATCTGGTGATATCTCGGGTGCTATTACAGATAGCGCAATAAATCAAAGTGCAATGTCTGTAGGAGGCCCTGGCGCATGAATCTGTGCAGCGGGAACTACCTCGGACCACCAGAGGCGGAGAAAACCACTGTCTCATGGGGCCGGACACTCAGGGTCAGGGGAAAATCCAATATATATCTGGTGATATCTCGGGTGCTATTAGAGATAGCGCAATAAACCAAAGTGAATTATCTGCAAGAGGCCCTGGCGCATGAATCTTTGCAACGGGAACGACCTCGGAGCACCAGGGGCCGAGAAAACCACAGTCTCATGGGGCCGGACACTCAGGGCCAGGGGTAAATCCAATATATATGTGGTGATATCTCGGCTGCTATTACAGATAGCGCAATAAATCAAAGTGCATTGTCTGTAGGAGGCCCTGGCGCATGAATCTGGACAGCGGGAACGACCTCGGACCACCAGGGGCCGAGAAAACCACAGTCTCATGGGGCCGGACACTCAGGGTCAGGGGAAAATCCAATATATATCTGGTGATATCTCGGGTGCTATTAGAGATACGGCAATAAACCAAAGTGAATTATCTGCAGGAGGCCCTGGCGCATGCATTTGTGCAGCGGGAACGACCTCGGACCACCAGGGGCCGAGAAAACCACCGTCTCATGGGGCCGGACACTCAGGGACAGGGAAAAATACAATATATATCTGGTGATATCTCGGGTGCTATTAGAGATAGCGCAATAAACAAAAGTGAATTATCTGCAGGAGGCCCTGGCGCATGAATCTGTGCAGCGGGAACGACCTCGGACCACCAGGGGCCGAGAAAACCACAGTCTCATGGGGCCGGACACTCAGGGTCAGAGAAAAATACAATATATATCTGGTGATATCTCGGGTGCTATTAGAGATAGCGCAATAAACCAACGTGAATTATGTGCAGGAGGCCCTGGCGCACGCATCTGTGCAGCGGGAACGACCTCGGACCACCAGGGGCCGAGAAAACCACCGTCTCATGGGGCCGGACGCTCAGAGTCATTGAAAAATCCAATATATATCTGGTGATATCTTGGGTGCTATTACAGATAGCGCAATAAGTCAAAGTGCATTGTCTGTAGGAGGCCCTGGCGCATGAATCTGTGCAGCGGGAACGACCTCGGACCACGAGGGGCCGAGAAAACCACAGTCTCATGGGGCCGGACACTCAGGGTCAGGGGAAAATCCAATATATATCTGGTGATATCTCGGGTGCTATTAGAGATAGCGCAATAAACCAACGTGAATTATCTGCAGGAGGCCCTGGCGCATGCATCTGTGCAGCGGGAACGGCCTCGGAACACCAGTGGCCGAGAAAACCACCGTCTCATTGGGCCGAACACTCATGGTCGGGGAAAAATACCATATATATCTGGTGATATCTCGGTTGCTATTAGAGATAGCGCAATAAATCAAAGTGCATTGTCTGTAGGAGGCTCTGGCGCATGAATCTTTGCAACGGGAACGACCTCGGACCACCAGGGGCCGAGAAAACCACCGTCTCATGGAGCCGGACACTCAGGGTCAGGGGAAAAATCCATTATATATCTGGTGATATCTCGGGTGCTATTAGAGATAGCGCAATAAACCAAAGTGAATTATCTGCAGGAGGCCCTGGCGCATGCATGTGTGCAGCGGGAACGACCTCGGAGCACCAGGGGCCGAGAAAACCACCGTTTCATGGGGCCGGACACACAGGGTCAGGGAAAAATCCAATATATATCTGGCGATATCTCGGGTGCTATTACAGATAGCGCAATAAATCAATGTGCATTGTCTGTAGGAGGCCCTGGCGCATGAACCTGGCCAGCGGGAACGACCTCGGACCACCAGGGGCCGAGAAAACCACCGTCACATGGGGCCGGACACTCAGGGTCAGGGGAAAATCCAATATATATGTGGTGATATCTCGGCTGCTATTAGAGATAGCGCAATAAACCAAAGTGAATTATCTGCAGGAGGCCCTGGCGCATGCATGTGTGCAGCGGGAACGACCTCGGAGCACCAGGGGCCGAGAAAACCACCGTCACATGGGGCCGGACACTCAGGGTCAGGGGAAAATCCAATATATATCTGGTGATATCTCGGGTGCTATTAGAGGTAGCGCAATAAACCAACGTGAATTATCTGCAGGAGGCCCTGGCGCATGAATCCGGCCAGCGGGAACGACCTCGGACCACCAGGGGCCGAGAAAACCACCGTCTCATGGGGCCGGACTGTCAGGGTCGGGGAAAAATGCAATATACATCTGGTGATATCTCGCGTGCTATTAGAGATACCGCAATAAACCAAAGTGAATTATCTGCAGGAGGACCTGGCGCATGAATCTGGCCAGCGGGAACGACCTCAGACCACCAGGGGCCGAGAAAATCACCGTCTCATGGGGCCGGACACTCAAGGTCAGGGGAAAATCCAATATATATCTGGTGATATCTCGGATGCGATTATAGACAGCGCAATAAACCAAAGTGAATTATCTGCAGGAGGCCCGGGCGCATGAATCTGTGCAGCGGGAACGACCTCGGACCACCAGGGGCCGAGAAAACCACCGCATCATGGGGCCGGACACTCAGGGTCAGGGAAAAATCCAATATATATCTGGTGATATCTTGGGTGCTATTACAGATAGCGCAATAAGTCCAAGTGCATTGTCTGTAGGAGGCCCAGGCGCATGAATCTGTGCAGCGGGAGCGACCTCGGACCGCCAGGGGCCGAGTAAACCACAGTCTCATGGGGCCGGACACTCAGGGTCAGGGGAAAATCCAATATATATCTCGTGATATCTCGGGTGCTATTACAGATAGCGCAATAAATCAAAGTGCATTGTCTGTAGGAGGCCCAGGCGCATGAATCTGGGCAGCGGGAACTACCTCGGACCACCAGGGGCCGAGAAAACCTCCGTCTCATGGGGCCGGACACTCAGGGTCAGGGGAAAATCCAATATATATCTGGTGATATCTCGGGTGCTATTAGAGATAGCGCAATAAACCAAAGTGAATTATCTGCAGGAGGCCCTGGCGCATGCATGTGTGCAGCGGGAACGACCTCGGAGCACCAGGGGCCGAGAAAACCACCGTTTCATGGGGCCGGACACACAGGGTCAGGGAAAAATCCAATATATATCTGGCGATATCTCGGGTGCTATTACAGATAGCGCAATAAATCAATGTGCATTGTCTGTAGGAGGCCCTGGCGCATGAACCTGGCCAGCGGGAACGACCTCGGACCACCAGGGGCCGAGAAAACCACCGTCACATGGGGCCGGACACTCAGGGTCAGGGGAAAATCCAATATATATGTGGTGATATCTCGGCTGCTATTAGAGATAGCGCAATAAACCAAAGTGAATTATCTGCAGGAGGCCCTGGCGCATGCATGTGTGCAGCGGGAACGACCTCGGAGCACCAGGGGCCGAGAAAACCACCGTCACATGGTGCCGGACACTCAGGGTCAGGGGAAAATCCAATATATATCTGGTGATATCTCGGGTGCTATTAGAGGTAGCGCAATAAACCAACGTGAATTATCTGCAGGAGGCCCTGGCGCATGAATCCGGCCAGCGGGAACGACCTCGGACCACCAGGGGCCGAGAAAACCACCGTCTCATGGGGCCGGACTGTCAGGGTCGGGGAAAAATGCAATATACATCTGGTGATATCTCGCGTGCTATTAGAGATACCGCAATAAACCAAAGTGAATTATCTGCAGGAGGACCTGGCGCATGAATCTGGCCAGCGGGAACGACCTCAGACCACCAGGGGCCGAGAAAATCACCGTCTCATGGGGCCGGACACTCAAGGTCAGGGGAAAATCCAATATATATCTGGTGATATCTCGGATGCTATTATAGACAGCGCAATAAACCAAAGTGAATTATCTGCAGGAGGCCCGGGCGCATGAATCTGTGCAGCGGGAACGACCTCGGACCACCAGGGGCCGAGAAAACCACCGTCTCATGGGGCCGGACACTCAGGGTCAGGGGAAAATCCAATATATATCTGGTGTTATCTCGGGTGCTATTACACATAGCGCAATAAATCAAAGTGCATTGTCTGTAGGAGGCCCCGGGCGCATGAATCTGTGCAGCGGGAACGAGCTCGGACCACCAGGGGCGGAGAAAACCACAGTCTCATGGGGCCAGACACTCAGGGACAGGGGAAAATCCAATATATATCTGGTGATATCTCGGGTGCTATTAGAGATAGCGCAATAAACCAAAGTGAATTATCTGCAAGAGGCCCTGGCGCATGAATCTTTGCAACGGGAACGACCTCGGAGCACCAGGGGCCGAGAAAACCACAGTCTCATGGGGCCGGACACTCAGGGTCAGGGGTAAATCCAATATATATGTGGTGATATCTCGGCTGCTATTACAGATAGCGCAATAAATCAAAGTGCATTGTCTGTAGGAGGCCCTGGCGCATGAATCTGGACAGCGGGAACGACCTCGGACCACCAGGGGCCGAGAAAACCACAGTCTCATGGGGCCGGACACTCAGGGTCAGGGGAAAATCCAATATATATCTGGTGATATCTCGGGTGCTATTAGAGATACGGCAATAAACCAAAGTGAATTATCTGCAGGAGGCCCGGGCGCATGCATTTGTGCAGCGGGAACGACCTCGGACCACCAGGGGCCGAGAAAACCACCGTCTCATGGGGCCGGACACTCAGGGACAGGGAAAAATACAATATATATCTGGTGATATCTCGGGTGCTATTAGAGATAGCGCAATAAACAAAAGTGAATTATCTGCAGGAGGCCCTGGCGCATGAATCTGTGCAGCGGGAACGACCTCGGACCACCAGGGGCCGAGAAAACCACAGTCTCATGGGGCCGGACACTCAGGGTCAGAGAAAAATACAATATATATCTGGTGATATCTCGGGTGCTATTAGAGATAGCGCAATAAACCAAAGTGAATTATCTGCAGGAGGCCCTGGCGCATGCATGTGTGCAGCGGGAACGACCTCGGAGCACCAGGGGCCGAGAAAACCACCGTTTCATGGGGCCGGACACACAGGGTCAGGGAAAAATCCAATATATATCTGGCGATATCTCGGGTGCTATTACAGATAGCGCAATAAATCAATGTGCATTGTCTGTAGGAGGCCCTGGCGCATGAACCTGGCCAGCGGGAACGACCTCGGACCACCAGGGGCCGAGAAAACCACCGTCACATGGGGCCGGACACTCAGGGTCAGGGGAAAATCCAATATATATGTGGTGATATCTCGGCTGCTATTAGAGATAGCGCAATAAACCAAAGTGAATTATCTGCAGGAGGCCCTGGCGCATGCATGTGTGCAGCGGGAACGACCTCGGAGCACCAGGGGCCGAGAAAACCACCGTCACATGGTGCCGGACACTCAGGGTCAGGGGAAAATCCAATATATATCTGGTGATATCTCGGGTGCTATTAGAGGTAGCGCAATAAACCAACGTGAATTATCTGCAGGAGGCCCTGGCGCATGAATCCGGCCAGCGGGAACGACCTCGGACCACCAGGGGCCGAGAAAACCACCGTCTCATGGGGCCGGACTGTCAGGGTCGGGGAAAAATGCAATATACATCTGGTGATATCTCGCGTGCTATTAGAGATACCGCAATAAACCAAAGTGAATTATCTGCAGGAGGCCCCGGCGCATGCATCTGTGCAGCGGGAACGACCTCGGATCACCAGGGACCGAGAAAATCACGGTCTCATGGGGCCGGACACTCAGGGTCAGGAGAAAATCAAATATATATCTGGTGATATCTCGGGTGCTATTACAGATAGCGCAATAAATCAAAGTGCAATGTCTGTAGGAGGCCCTGGCGCATGAATCTGTGCAGCGGGAACTACCTCGGACCACCAGAGGCGGAGAAAACCACTGTCTCATGGGGCCGGACACTCAGGGTCTGGGGAAAATCCAATATATATCTGGTGATATCTCGGGTGCTATTAGAGATAGCGCAATAAACCAAAGTGAATTATCTGCAGGAGGCCCTGGCGCACGCATCTGTGCAGCGGGAACGACCTCGGACCACCAGGGGCCGAGAAAATCACCGTCTCATGGGGCCGGACACTCAGGGTCAGGGAAAAATCCAATATATATCTAGTGATATCTCGGGTGCTATTATAGATAGCGCAATAAATCAAAGTGCATTGTCTGTAGGAGGCCCTGGCGGATGAATCTGGCCAGCGGGAACGACCTCGGACCACCAGGGGCCGAGAAAACCACAGTCTCATGGGGCCGGACACTCAGGGTCAAGGGAAAATCCAATATATATGTGGTGATATCTCGGCTGCTATTACAGATAGCGCAATAAATCAAAGTGCATTGTCTGTAGGAGGCCCTGGCGCATGAATCTGTGCAGCGGGAACGAGCTCGGACCACCAGGGGCGGAGAAAACCACTGTCTCATGGGGCCAGACACTCAGGGTCACGGGAAAATTCAATATATATATGGTGATATCTCGGGTGCTATTAGAGATAGCGCAATAAACCAAAGTGAATTATCTGCATGAGGCCCCGGCGCATGCATCTGTGCAGCGGGAACGACCTCGGACCACCAGGGGCCGAGAAAATCACCGTCTCATGGGGCCGGACACTCAGGGTCGGGAGAAAATCAAATATATATCTGGTGATATCTCGGGTGCTATTAGAGATAGCGCAATAAACCAAAGTGAATTATCTGCAGGAGGCCCTGGCGCACGCATCTGTGCAGCGGGAACGACCTCGGACCACCAGGGGCCGAGAAAATCACCGTCTCATGGGGCCGGACACTCAGGGTCAGGGAAAAATCCAATATATATCTAGTGATATCTCGGGTGCTATTATAGATAGCGCAATAAATCAAAGTGCATTGTCTGTAGGAGGCCCTGGCGGATGAATCTGGCCAGCGGGAACGACCTCGGACCACCAGGGGCCGAGAAAACCACCGTCTCATGGGGCCGGACACTCAGGGTCGGGGAAAAATCCAATATATATCTGGTGATATGTTTGGTGCTATTAGAGATAGCGCAATAAACTAAAGTGAATTATCTGCAGGAGGCCCTGGCGCACGCATCTGTGCAGCGGGAACGACCTCGGACCACCAGGGGCCGAGAAAACCACCGTCTCATGGGGCCGGACGCTCAGGGTCATTGAAAAATCCAATATATATCTGGTGATATCTTGGGTGCTATTACAGATAGCGCAATAAGTCAAAGTGCATTGTCTGTAGGAGTCCCGGGCGCATGCATCTGTGCAGCGGGAACTACCTCGGACCACCAGGGGCCGAGAAAACCACTGTCTCATGGGGCCGGACACTCAGGGTCAGGGGAAAATCCATTATATATCTGGTGATATCTCCGGTGCTATTACAGATAGCGCAATAAATCAAAGTGCATTGTCAGTAGGAGGCCCTGGCGCATGAATCTGGGCAGCGGGAACGACCTCGGACCACCAGGGGCCGGTAAAACCACCGTCTCATGGGGCCGGACACTCAGGGTCAGGGGAAAATCCAATATATATCTGGTGATATCTCGGGTGCTATTAGAGATAGCGCAATAAACCAACGTGAATTATCTGCAGGAGGCACTGGCGCATGCATCTGAGCAGCGGGATCGACCTCGGACCACCAGGGGCGAGAAAACCACAGTCTCATGGGGCCGGACACTCAGGGTCAGGGGAAAATCCAATATATATCTGATGATATCTTGGGTGCTATTACAGATAGCGCAATAAGTCAAAGGGCATTGTCTGTAGGAGGCCCTGGCGCATGAATCTATTCAGCGGGAACGACCTCGGGCCACCAGGGGCCGAGAGAACCACAGTCTCATGGGGCCGGACACTCAGGGTCAGGGGAAAATCCAATATATATCTGGTGATATCTCGGGTGCTATTAGAGATAGCGCAATAAACCAAAGTGAATTAACTGCAAGAGGCCCTGGCGCATGCATCTGTGCAGCGGGAACGACCTCGGACCACCGGGGGCCGAGAAAACCACCGTCTCATGGGGCCGGACACTCAGGGTCAGGGAAAAATCCAATATATATCTGGTGATATCTTGGGTGCTATTACAGATAGCGCAATAAATCAAAGTGCATTGTCTGCAGGAGGCCCTGGCGCACGCATCTGTGCAGCGGGAACGACCTCGGACCACCAGGGGCCGAGAAAATCACCGTCTCATGGGGCCGGACACTCAGGGTCAGGGAAAAATCCAATATATATCTAGTGATATCTCGGGTGCTATTATAGATAGCGCAATAAATCAAAGTGCATTGTCTGCAGGAGGCCCTGGCGGATGAATCTGGCCAGCGGGAACGACCTCGGACCACCAGGGGCCGAGAAAACCACCGTCTCATGGGGCCGGACACTCAGGGTCGGGGAAAAATCCAATATATATCTGGTGATATGTTTGGTGCTATTAGAGATAGCGCAATAAACTAAAGTGAATTATCTGCAGGAGGCCCTGGCGCACGCATCTGTGCAGCGGGAACGACCTCGGACCACCAGGGGCCGAGAAAACCACCGTCTCATGGGGCCGGACGCTCAGGGTCATTGAAAAATCCAATATATATCTGGTGATATCTTGGGTGCTATTACAGATAGCGCAATAAGTCAAAGTGCATTGTCTGTAGGAGTCCCGGGCGCATGAATCTGTGCAGCGGGAACTACCTCGGACCACCAGGGGCCGAGAAAACCACTGTCTCATGGGGCCGGACACTCAGGGTCAGGGGAAAATCCATTATATATCTGGTGATATCTCCGGTGCTATTACAGATAGCGCAATAAATCAAAGTGCATTGTCAGTAGGAGGCCCTGGCGCATGAATCTGGGCAGCGGGAACGACCTCGGACCACCAGGGGCCGGTAAAACCACCGTCTCATGGGGCCGGACACTCAGGGTCAGGGGAAAATCCAATATATATCTGGTGATATCTCGGGTGCTATTAGAGATAGCGCAATAAACCAACGTGAATTATCTGCAGGAGGCACTGGCGCATGCATCTGAGCAGCGGGATCGACCTCGGACCACCAGGGGCGAGAAAACCACAGTCTCATGGGGCCGGACACTCAGGGTCAGGGGAAAATCCAATATATATCTGATGATATCTTGGGTGCTATTACAGATAGCGCAATAAGTCAAAGGGCATTGTCTGTAGGAGGCCCTGGCGCATGAATCTATTCAGCGGGAACGACCTCGGGCCACCAGGGGCCGAGAGAACCACAGTCTCATGGGGCCGGACACACAGGGTCAGGGGAAAATCCAATATATATCTGGTGATATCTCGGGTGCTATTAGAGATAGCGCAATAAACCAAAGTGAATTAACTGCAAGAGGCCCTGGCGCATGCATCTGTGCAGCGGGAACGACCTCGGACCACCGGGGGCCGAGAAAACCACCGTCTCATGGGGCCGGACACTCAGGGTCAGGGAAAAATCCAATATATATCTGGTGATATCTTGGGTGCTATTACAGATAGCGCAATAAATCAAAGTGCATTGTCTGTAGGAGGCCCTGGCGCATGAATCTGGACAGCGGGAACGACCTCGGACCACCGGGGGCCGAGAAAACCACCGTCTCATGGGGCCGGACACTCAGGGTCAGGGGAAAATCATATATATATCTGGTGATATCTCGGGTGCTATTACAGATAGCGCAATAAATCAAAGTGCAATGTCTGTACGAGGCCCTGGCGCATGAATCTGTGCAGCGGGAACGACCTCGGACCACCAGAGGCGGAGAAAACCACTGTCTCATGGGGCCGGACACTCAGGGTCTGGGGAAAATCCAATATATATCTTGTGATATCTCGGGTGCTATTAGAGATAGCGCAATAAACCAAAGTGAATTATCTGCAGGAGGCCCTGGCGCACGCATCTGTGCACCGGGAACGACCTCGGACCACCAGGGGCCGAGAAAACCACCGTCTCATGGGGCCGGACGCTCAGGGTCATTGAAAAATCCAATATATATCTGGTGATATCTTGGGTGCTATCAGAGATAGCGCAATAACCCAAAGTGAATTATCTGCAGGAGGCCCTGGCGGATGAATCTGTGCAGCGGGAACGACCTCGGACCACCAGGGGCCGAGAAAATCACCGTCCCATGGGGCCGGACTGTCAGGGTCGGGGGAAAATCCATTATATATCTGGTGATATCACGGGTGCTATTAGAGATATCGCGATAAATCAAAGT